>NC_133337.1:63331322-63664656 GCF_030506205.2 Paramisgurnus dabryanus | reverse complement strand
CAATGGATATAGTTTGTTTATCTGGGGCAGCAGCGGAGTTGTGTGTGTGTGTGTGCTTGATAAACACTGGATTTTTTTGAAATGTGGTGGTCCCAATCAGGTCATGAGTCGCAGGCGGTAAGTAAAACTGCATCAAATGTCTGTGTTTTGTTGGCAATCGTCATGTAAGTGCATATAATGTAAATGACACAAACATGTAGTAAATCATAAACTATCCAGAGATAGTGTGATAATGTTTTGTGTGTTGCTTGCTCGTGACTTGCTCTGCCCGCGGTACCCCTCCAGGATCACGTGTTTTCCAGAAACAATCGGTAGAGCTCATCTGTCGTTTATAAATCTGATACAACTAAAGACTCTTCAGAGATATAAAGAATGTGATACAACTCTATAGGTACCTAAGATTAACATGAGATGAGCAGAAACAGCGTGTGTTATGTGAGCTATAACCCATGATGTGAGTTTGATCTTTTTTGTTAGACCAATGTGAAGAGTGTTTGTAAGAAAAGTGACATTAATGATGAAGTAATTCACCTTCAAGTGAAAAGTTTCAACTATAGAAAAAATCAAAAATTGGATAAAAATCTATAAATGCACTTACAGGGAGTGGTGGTTCCGTAACGTTGAGGGTCTGACACCAGAAGTTTATTCTTTAAGCTGCGACGGCCCACACCCTGTGCTCCGATCAGAACCATCGTCTTCCTGCGGAATGGAGGAACTTTGGCCACTTCCTCGTAGATCCTCAACTCATGACGATCAAACTCTGGTATGATAAAAGATCTCATCTTTCTTTAGTCTGATACAGCCATCATCCATAATAACGGCGTTGTCAGTTCCAATCCAAAAGTAAAATTTGCCTTGTTATGCAGCTACCACCAGTTTTCTTGTCCAAATAGGTTTTTATTTTATGAACTTGGAAGATCTTTGTTGAGAAGGAACTGAGCTACACACGTGATATGTTCACACACAAAACTGACATTTTCATAGTGTTAAATCAGTGTGAAACCAAAATCAGTACACAAACTAACAACAACACTCACAACAACAGAGATTATAAGCATGCGTAACGTTTAGCGCTGACGTGACAGACACACAGAGCAGTCAGTGTTTACCAGCGTTCTTGGTGGTCAAGTACATCATCTTCTTCTTCTTTTTACCACCCATCCCTGCACACAGAGGCCCTGCGGACATCAGCACACATCCTGATAGTATACACATACAGCGTGACTCCTTTATACAGCAGGAGTCAAACGCGCTTCGCTTCGATCTATTAAACCTCAATGAACCCAGGTCACAATCATTAAACCTTTGGGTTCATATAAGTTCAGTTACCCACTTCACAGATTTTCGAATACAGTGCCGATTTTGGTCTTATATTCTTCTCGAGTTCAGTTTAATAATAGTGTAGTATTAGATTTGAACTTGGATTTAACTGTAATCACATAGACCGACATGTTAAAATGGCCAACTTTACAGAAATAATTTTTTTTAAAGCCTGGTACAAAAAGTGGTTTTGGTCTATTTAGCTAATTAAGGGTTACATTTTTTGTATCTCATCCATTTTTAATTATATTAAGCTTTAAAGTTGCATTATTAAGGGTGTGGCCATTGAGTGACAGGTGGATTGCAGCTGCTGTCACTAGCATCAAACTAGGTGGGCATGGTTTTAGCAACCAGGCATCTCAGCTCCACCCACATTCTGCATCTTTGCCCATTTTTGGTTTTCCGGGAGTGACACGCAGTGATGCGCTGCCAAGATGGGAAGGCCGCCCAGGTGAAAAAAAATTCTATTAAAAATATACTTTAAAAAAGTGTACTAAGTATATTTTCTAGATTTTGTACTATTTTCGTCAAATCCAAGTATAGTTAAGTGTACTCAATTATGTATTAACTTCAACTTAACACCTATTTGATTACACTTCAAGTGTAAATAGTATGCTAAAATGGAACAACTTTTTTTAAACTTCAAGTGCACTAAAATACACTCCTGAAAATCAAGATTTATGAGTAATTAAGCACACTTACAGTACAATTGCATTGTATTGCAATTTTAATGGAAATACACTTAAAAAGCCATTGCAGCACAAATTATAGTTGTGTTTAAGTACATTTTGTGCATACTGCTATCATACTTATAATTAGTATAAACTATGTTAATTTAGTATGCCTCTGTAATATTTCAAGTGCTCTACAAATGCACTTCCTAACTATTTTTAGTGCTTTTAAAGTGTCCCACTATGACAATAATAATGTTTTTAAAGTGAATTTCAATTATAACCTAAACATCATAGACACGTACTTTCAGTGCAATATTATTATAGTGTATTTTTTATATTTTAAGTATATTTAATTTGTACTTTTATCCCCATTTTGTTATACTTAAGCATGAATATTGCTGTTACACTACAAGTGTATAATATAACAATTCAGTTCAAATGCACACAAACAGATTACAAACTGCATTTCAAAAAAGGATCTTTATTAATGACACAAAAGTAACACACAAAACAGATATTGGCAAAATGGGGAACCTTAAACAGTCGACTTTCTTTGAAATGCCGGGAAGAGAACAATTGCGAACAACTTGTACTATATGGACATCTAGCTCTGATTTGAACTACTGGAGGCCTTGTAACTGGCATTGTTGCACTTCCTCCGTAGAAGGTCCCGGATCTCTGCCACCTCGATGTTGGGGAATCACTCCCTCACTGCATCTGTAAAACAGGAAAGAGACATTTCAATTTCAATTTTATTTATATAGCGCTTTTCACAATTTGTAGTTGTTTCAAAGCAGCTTTACATTAAAAGAAGCAGGGGAAACAGAAAAATCGACAGACAATATAAGTAGCAAAATACAGCGGCTATGAATAAACTTTACAAGTGAGCAAATTAATAATGTCTCGTATACAAGAGGGTGCTAAGTTAAGCCAATGTTGCTTGACTCCCCGGGGTTAAAAAAACCCTAGGAGAAAAACCTCAGGGAGGAACAAAAAGTCCTAGGAGGAAAAGATATACACATATATATATATATGGGATGTAAACGGATAAGGAGATTTAACGGGTTCCGTCTAGGGCTGCACGATAAATCGCATGTGTTTGTCAGGCGCATCTCCTCAGTAATGCCGGTTCCTTGATTAGTATTAAATCGCCATCAGCTGTTTTCAGATGGAGCAGCTTTAACTACAGAGCCGTAGTTCCCTGACAAGCTGGGCCATATCGCATACATATCGCAGCCGATACGTCCGCGATAATTAATGCGAAATTGCCCCGATTGTCAGTGAACTACGGCTCTGTGTAGTTAAAGCTGCTACATCTGAAAACAGCTGATGGCGATTTAATACTAATCAAGGAACCGGCATTACTGAGGAGATGCGCCTGACAAACACATGCGACTTATCGTGCAGCCCTAGTTCCGTCGGTGGTCAGGCATCGGCTGGGCATCACGTTGAAGGGCAGCCAGTAGATCAGTGGTGTGTTGACCTCCACGGCAGCCAGAACTGGTCTGTTTGTCTCAATGTCCTCGGGTTTGAGGACGAGACAGGGAGAGAGAAACAAAATCCTATTAGCGTAGGGGCCATTCACATGTAATGCAGTGTCACACAGTGTTGTGTTTTAATATCTGCTCGGTTCCAGACAGGCTAGCTATTGCGGCATTAGTAAATTACCCAGACGAGTTATGTGAATGCTTTGTTCCGTACAAGCTAACTTTTGCGAGATAAGTATAATTTACTAGACAAATTATGTGAATGCTTTGTTAAAGAAAAAAAGTCTTAAAGAATAATTCCGGTATTAAACACTTTGAGTCTCATTTCTGGTTTGTTTTGGATGAACTACAGTGATGGTCACTGAAATTTTGACAATGGGTCGTGTCTTGACTTTTTAACTTGTTTAGAAGCGTCTCTTGACTGCTTCAGAATGGAAGTCAAGGGCCATGCACAAACATGTCATTAAAACAACACTTAACGTTCATTTTCAAAACTGTGCTACTCACAGAGTGGTTTGTGGTGTTCGTTGATGATTAAAAACAAATATATCAGAGCAATGTATGATTTCAATCCGTGTTATTTGCTATAGTGGATCTATTTTTTCAGACACCTCACAACCACGTATATACTTCCGCTCTATATTTGAGTCTGAAGCGTTAGCACACTCTTGACCACTTGATGGCGACAACCACTTTGCCTAACAAGGATGCTGAACGGAACTTGGTGTCTAGCGTATAGACAGTCACAATCGAGCTCAAATTCAAACCTAAGGCGGGTCACTGAGCCATCAAATATGGGAAAAATTTGTGCCCTACTCCGAGGGCACAGTTGCTCTGCTCATGCTAGCCTTTTGAGAGAAACCGAGCGAAAAAACTACAACCAGATGTAAACAGACCCTTTTCCATTTCCGGCGGCAGAGTGATATATCAGCGAGCAATGAGTCTTCCAAGAGAAGTCAATGGAATTTTACAAAATGCCAAATAAAACACCACAGAAACTGTATTTCGCTACACTACTTGTTTTTAATCATCAACGAACACCAAGAACCACTCGGTGAGTAGCACCCCTTATGAAAATTAACCATGGTTTTACTACAGTTAAGACCAAAAAAAACCATGGTTACTGTAGTAAAACCATAGCTACCACAAAATAACAATGGTTTTGACAACCATGGTTTTCAAAAACCATAGTTAAACCATGGTTAGTGTAGTAAAACCATGGTTTTGCTCATAGTAATCAATTGACCAAAAAAAACATGGTTACTACACTTTTACCACAATAAAACCATGGTTAATATTCGTAAGGGACAGTTTTGAAAATGAAGGTTAAGTGTTGTTTTAATGACATGTTTGTGCATGACCCTTGACTTCCACTCTGAAGCAGTGAAGAGACGCTTCTAAACGAGTCAAAAAAAGACACGACCCATTGTCAAAATTACAGTGTCCATCACTGTAATTCATCCAAAACAAACCAGAAATAAGACTCAAAGTGTTAAATACCAGAATTATCCTTTAATGGAGCATTTCACCTGTAGAAACATTAATCTTTATTGAAAGTGTCTCATATTTGTAGTGGAAATGTAACATACATTTCGAATTTGGTGCCTATTTGACTAAAAAAGGGGTGTTTGTAGTCTCACCACCTCAACAAAGATATTGGACTTCCTTCTTTCAATGATGCAAAATTATAATTTTTTACATCATTGAAAGAAGGAAGTGCAACACTGAAATCTGTATTTCTCCTGTCTCAGGAAATGATGCATGACCATTCAAAAACATGACTGGGGTTCTAAAGATACAAAGCTTAATACAAATGGGTGAAGTGTCCCTTTAGATTTAAAGTGATTGACTGTGTCTGATTCACAGATACCAGTTGGCAAATCATTTCAGAGCTTAGACACTTTTGATATTCTAGGGAAAATTAAGAGACCAGAATTTTGCGACCGCAGTGTACGTGTTGGATTGTATTCTGATATTAATTCTCTAAGATACGAAGGTGCTGGGCCTTTTAAGGTTTTATTGGTGATTAATAGTATTTTTAATTGTATGCGATATTTGACTGGTAGCCAGCATGACATGGGCATGAATTAAAACAATATTAAATTAAAAGATTAAACTTAACTTACATCATTTTTACACAGAAACCTCTTCAGCGTCAGCAAGGTCGACCACATGGTACATGACCTCTGTAAACACAAACATGGATAGACATCATATTAAAAAAGAAGACAATCATACAACTTTAAAATATATTTTGACTCCAAGCTTCTTTACAACAACATCTAACGTTAGTTTATCTTAAACTTAAAGTGAAGCTGGCTTGGTTACTAAACAGAATAAAGCTATTAAAACAGGCTTGCAAAATAAGCAGCATCTATCAGAACTTACCTACAGCAATGAGCTTTTAAACAACAGAAATCGTCTAAGGTTATCGTTTAAAATAGCAGAAAGAGCCATTTGCTACAGTTAGCTGAACATCTCCAACACAAGTAATCTTGCCGTTTTATTTTTAAAGTTTTAAACATCGAATTGATTCGTTTATCAGGCATTTTGCATGTTACTTTGCTCACTGAAAAACCGCATGTTCAAGTTCCTAACGTTACTGTGTACAGTGTATAACTTACTCTTAATGTTTCCTGTGTGTGCTTTAAATTAAAACACTTCTCGCATAAAGACAAAAATAATCACAGTGAAGAACAAAATAGGAACAAATATGGAACAGATCTGCGCGATGTAAAGGAATGAAAGTCAAACTTACCTCAGCCGTACTGTTTAGCATGAAAACGAGTCAGTAGCGGTTTGAAAAATGCCGTTGATCCTGATTGGTGGGAATGAATGGGTGGGTGCAGGTGCATTCTGGGAATTTGAGTCTTTTGCCCTGGCGTTGGTACTGCTTTAGCATGCTGCTGTAGATGTATTTTGACTACAATTTCCAAGTTGCATTGGATGTTTTTTTTTTTTTCATTATTTTGGATCCTCTGCTGGCACTTTATGTACTTTTTATAATCTGCGTTTTCACACTGATTTGTTCTTTATACTTTATCAATAATAAAAATATTAAATATTTTTATAAAATGTATAACGTTTACAAAACATGTTTAGTTGACAAACATGTTGACAGTTATTTTGAGTGATGCTCAGATTTTCTTAAATAAAAAAAACCTTTATCAATTAAATTACATTAGCATAATAATACATGTATTTAGTAAACACACTTGTAGATATATAATGTTTTTATGTTATGTGCTGCCTTGAACCCCCCACCCAGCTTTGAAAACAGAGACAGCAACTCTGTCATTAACCCTTCACACCTCACAACCAGCACTCCTTACAACCAGCTGTGAGGATTCCTAGAAACTTCCACCAGTATACATCCATATACACAAGGTTTCTGGATGTTTCACGAGTTTACTTCTGAGTATTACGTTTCCAAGCACTCTGCCTCATTTATCTGGCAAACCTAAAGTTTAGCAGGGATTTCCCATCCGTATTTGTCTGGATACAGCTCTTTTCATGCAGTGTATAGCCTACATTTTATTATTCTAACGTATTTTATGAAAGTACTCTGATATGCAACTAAAAATACACTTATTTTATAGTGTACTGTATAAAGTGTACAGAAGTCACACTTCTAATGAAGTGAGATCCTAGTATGCTAAAAAAGTAAATTAACAATTAATTTCCAAAAAATATACTTCCCATAAGTATATTGAATTGTCACTCTAAGTATGTCAAATTTAATACACTTAAAAAAAATAAACTTCTATACAATTTAAAATACATTGACAACAAAGTACACTTTCAAAAAGTACATTTAAAAAATATTTTAATTACTGGTAAATTAGTATACTTATTTTTTGGACTCTTAAGTTGAACTTAATTACATCTTTTTTTAAGTATACTTTCAAAAAGTACATTTAAAAGATAATTGAATTACTGGTAAATTCATTATACTTATTTTTTGGACTCTTAAGTTGAACTTAATTACATATTTTTTGAAGTATACTTTCAAAAAGTACATTTAAAAGATAATTGAATTACTGGTAAATTAGTATACTTATTTTTTGGACTCTTAAGTTGAACTTAATTACATATTTTTTGAAGTATACTTTCAAAAAGTACATTTAAAAGATAATTGAATTACTGGTAAATTAGTATACTTATTTTTTGGACTGTTAAGTTGAACTTAATTATATCTTTTTGGAAGTATACTTTTAAAAAGTACATATTAAATACTCTTTAAATTAAGTACAACAAGTAGAAGCATACTTGTTTTATACTTCATGTACTTCAATCATATTTCTAATACACTAAAGTATACTACTTTTTTACCTGGGCGGCTCTGCCCACTTTGGCCTTCATAAACCTACAGGTGACGCCACGGACACTACATCCATGTTTTATACAGTCTATGGATATTACATATTTTAGAAATTCAATATGTATTTCATATGAAACTAACCATAATTTCATCCATCATATGTAAGATATTAGCCACTGGTTATTAAAAAATGCATATCAGATAAAAACAGCTAAAATAAAAATGTCTAGTTTATGGAATTATAAAGCACTCTTTCTTAATATATGTAAATGTCAAATAAATACTGCCTGAAACCATTCCAAAATAAACTGTTGCAATAAATGAAAAACATCAACTTACGAATGTGTTAAACCTAATATTTACACAGAAATTAGTTTTGAATTATGTATAAGTTTGATCTGTGTGCTGTGTTTTACCTGTGCTAGTGAGCTCCAGGTCTCTCTTGACAAATGCTTTTCTCTTTTCTTCAAGCAGCTGACTGGGGATCAGACCAGCACTGCCCCCCACCAGATGACAAGCCTACAGATGAGATCAGACTCAACGTCAACCTCCAAAACAGAGTTGAAAGCTTTAAACAATCTGACAAACAATGAGTCTTATGTCATACAAACTCTCAGTCTTATATAAAAATCACATGAGTTTGGATCAAAGTAAGTGTGAGTGAACTTTTCTAAGAAAGAGCATGTCTGACAGTTTACACACACACACACACACACACACACACACACACACACACACACACACACACACACACACACACACACACACACACACACACACACACACACACACACACACACACACATTCTGGTTTCCATGTTTTGTGGGGACATTCCATAGACGTAATGCATTTTATACCATACAAACTGTATATTCTGTTCCCCTTACCTGCCCCATTCCCTAACCCCAACCATCACAAAAACCTTTCTTGTACCTTAGATTTTCAATAAACATCATCTTGTTTGATTTATAAGCTTGTTTCCTCATGGGGACATCAAAATGTCCCCACAAGGTCACAAAAACACTGGTATTCCTATCTTTGTGGGGACAATTGGTCCCCACAACGTGATAATTACCAGGTACACACACACACACACACACACACACACACACACAAACGCACACACCTGCCACCAGTTTGGGTCCTCCTGATTGAAGATCTGCAGGACGTCACCACTGCTGAATTTAAGTCCAGCTTCTTTACAGGGGATGAGGTTGTCATGAGTTGGGTCATAGTCAAAGTGACACTTTACAAATGCCTACAGAGAGACGAAGAGAAACAGGGGTCATTAGCAAAGAGAAATTTAAGTGTGTACTGAATGTACAAAGTGTGAGGAATGCCTTTTAACCTTGTATTTTAACATTTACAATTAACATATATGGATTCAGTAGACGCTTACAGTAAGTGCATACAAGTAGTACATTTTACATCCATATTTTGGTAATCAAACCCATAACATTTGTGCTGCTAATTCAAAACTGCCAAGTTAGCTACAAGAACATAAACATAACTACTGTATGATATATATAAAATACATGCAAATAATCATAATAATATAGATAACATTATTTTTAAAGGCTGATGTGGAAGCACATACTTTACCATCTATTATAGCAGTGAGGGTTTAATGAGTTTTAAAGAGCACCTATTATGCAAAATCCATTTTTTCCAGTTTGGACATAAATGTGTGTTGGCAGTGTGTGAACACAACCACCATACAATGAAAAAAATCCACACACTCATTTTTTAATGCAGCTCATTTGCATTTAAAGGTACAGACACAAATTTTTTTAAATAGGGTGCATTTTGGACATGCTATAATAAATGATGTGTGAGGTACTTTGAGCTGAAACTTTACAGACACATTCTGGGCACACCTGAGACTTATATTACATAAGTAAAAAAATAAAAAGATTGGTGCCCTTTAACAATTAAGTAAAAACTCAATCTTAATTCACTCAACCTCAAATGTTGTTTCCAACCTGTTTGACTTCCTTTTCCTATTCAGACCATAAAAAATGTTATGCAGAATGTTTTGGACTTCAGTATAAAAGAAGATAGCTTCAAAACAGAATAAAGGAATCATACAAATACTTAATACGACCTCGGTATTACAGTCTTAAGCAAATATAAAGCAAATTTCACTCACTTACAACTCATGAATTTAATTTGTTTTCACATATGTTCAATTTCACCTTAACTCTTTCCCTGCCATTGATGAGTTATCTTGTCAATTAAGAGAAAATGCCAATGACAAGTTTTTATGGCCATCCATATTTTCGCTATTGTCCACTACACTGCTGATTTTGCTGTGTATACAGGTTAGTTAAAACTTGAGGGTCAATAATGGCTGAATTTTTATTTTTGGGTGAACTATCCCTTAAATCTTTGATTGGCACTCATAGATCATCATTAATAAAGGGAAAGATTTCCACCAAACATTTTTTCTGAAGAAAGTCTACAGGTTTGGAAGAACATGGAGGGTAAATTACGGCAAAAGTTTAATTTGAGAGAACTATCCTTTTAGGAGAGAGAGGGAGAGAGAGAGAGAGAGAGAGAGAGAGAGAGAGAGAGAGAGAGAGAGAGAGAGAGAGAGAGAGATACAAGTGTGCCAATCCTGTTGTCATGGCAACATGATTCACCTGCCCTGCAGTGGAATGTTGCTGTTAGGTGCTGTAGCACCAACACAAGGAAAATATGTCTGAATTACATCATTAAAATAGCTGACACATACACACCAACATCAATAACAAACATCCACACATAACATAACCTCCTAACCCAACACAACATCGCTCCAAGCCAACACATGCCAACAAAATTAGCTACCACACAAACATCACAACAGTATTACAACCATATTAGTAAAAATTACACTGTGATATCCAGTCTCATGTTGGGAAGCTAGATACTAAAAGCAGTTAGCTTATTTTAGAAACGCATGAAGACACAGATGGGACCCTCGGAATATGACAGTACCCAAAGAGAGGAACACGCTTACTTCTCAGTCTTGCTTTAAAAAAACCTCACTAGCATTCACTCATTACTGCTTGACTGTCTGCCAACAGCAAAAATGACAAAACTAAAAAAAACTTGAGGAATGTTAACAGTGGCAATTCATAGCTGAACATTTCGTGCAGACTTGCAGATTGGTGCAGAGCGCTTTGGCATGGCTCACTAATCTCCCAGCATGCTTTGGTAGGGAGACAGGTGGCAAAACCTATCAGTGCCAAAATGATAATCATAATAATAATTAGATAGTTTAGAAAAACATGGTGGATTTGCACTGTTTTTTAAAAAGCTAAAGTGGATGCACATAACTGGTAGGAGAGTTAATGCCATTTACGCTAATGCAATTTTGAAATGAATTTATGCAATGTTCAGTTGAGAAATGCTTCTGTATAGCGCAAAAGGTCATGGGTTTGAACCCGGGGAACACACATACTGATAAAAATGCATACCTTGCAATGCACTTTAAAGGTGCCCTTCCTCTGGCGTTTTTATTGTTTTATACTGTTGTCTGAGGTCTACTCATGACGTTTGCATGGTTTTTACATCCAAAAACATCAAAAGCAATAAGTAATAGGCCATTTTGTACCCTGATTTTGAGGCTGGTTAGAGAAATGATCAGTTTTATTGGGCGGGCTGCATTGACGACTTGGAAGTAAACGCCCACTGCTATGATTGGATAACAGTTTTTCGTTCAAACTAACTTTCAATTTAATCTCATGTGTAATCAGTTTAATGTTAAGTGAGTGTCTTAAGACACAGTGTCTTTCTTACACACGCATATTTTATCATAAACCCTTTTGACACACAAACGCGTGTCTTTTATAGTAAACTCACGCACAAAAACACACACACAAACACAAACGTACACGTGTCTTTTATCGTAAACCCTTTCGATGCGCGTGTAGCAGCACATACACACACACACACTTCTTTTACATAAACCCTTCGACGCGCGTGTAACGAATGCACAAACACACACATGTGTTTTTTATCACATTAAATGGCCGCAACTGATAGTAACACATAGTACTAAAGTGTTTTACTCCCACAAACACGCGTGTCTTTTATCATAAACCCTTTCAAAGCGTGTGCAGCATGAATTCGCGTCCCTCGGAAGAGAAAACACCGGTCGCCACAGTGACACACAGTACTAAAGCGTTTTACTCACATAAGCTGCGCCACCATTACGCCCGGATCCAATATTGATAGAGGAGCATTGCTTTTTAATCGCAGTCTCTCTTCAAATCCAGCGTTCTTCTGAACATCCAAACATGTAGCAACTGTTATGATTCCCTCGTTTAATAGGAATGATGTCTCTCAACGAAAAACAATGGCCCGAATACGGTACGGTTAACGTTTAGCCATCCTTGCTGTAACTTGTTATGAAAACTAACTCAACTACACGTAATATGTGGGCGAGGTCTCAAGTTGAAGAGCTCATGAATATTAATGACCTCGATCAGTTCCACGTCACACTGATAAGCTTTTCAAATTGACCTGATTTCTCCGCTTCTTTCTTTTCAGTGGCTAGAGCTGACAGAGGAGGTGGAAGTTAATTTTCACATTCACAACACAAACACATATGGACCTAACACATATCAAAAAATACAAGTAAAAATAGTTTTATGTGGAAGGGCCTCTTTAAGTCCCTTGGGACACAAGCATCTGCCAAATCCATAAATGTAAATGTGAAAGTCAAAAAAACAAAAAAAACAATTGCAAATGTAGTATCTATTGACATGACTGTAGCAGCGTTTCCATAACAATTTTTTTTCCATATGTCGACAAAATGTTTGCAAAACTGACTTGTTTTCATTGGCTGTATTTTCAATTCGCAATGTCAATTTGCACAATTTCAAGGGTAATGGCAACCCAGCTTGTGTTAGCCTGTGAATACCAGCTGTGTGTGCGCGTACAATAATATGTTTCGTCAACATCTATCTATCGCAAATTTATGTGTGCCCACCTGTCGTGGTGTGTGTGGTTCTTGATAACTGGGTAGGATTTTGAGGACCACACTGCCACTGGACTCCTTAAGCATGTTCTGAAGAACTTTCGGGTCACTCCCCACCTCTTTACCGTTCACCTCTTTGATGATGTCACCCACATGCAGCAGCCCCTGCTGGTCAATCATGCCCCCGTGCAGAATCCGAGCGATAACCAGCTCTCCTCCCTCTACCCGGAATGTCACACCCTATAAGAGAAAGCACAATGTGATTGAGACATGAGAGGAATAAGAGGAAACCTAGAAACATGATTTTGGTGCTAACAAGTGGCACAGAAATGACCCTTAAAAGATTTCCAAGTCCTGCAGACAAATTTTCATTTAAATATTGTACTATTTCAAGTCAAGTTATTTCAAAAGATCTCACCAGGTGCTCTCCGGAGACTTTGCGGATTCCCACCATTCTGATGGCGTCAGGGGGGACAGGCTGATTGTTCAGGGCGGGGTCCATAAATGCACAGGGACTGGGGGGCGGAGTCTCAAAGCTTTTGGATGCTACCGAGTCATGCGTTTCAAGTAAAGACTAGGAAGAGAATGCACATATTTGTCTACGTCTAGATTCTTTCATTGACACTTTTCAATATAATGTATGCTATTCTGTTTATAAGATGTTTCGTACCTGAAAGTGTGGCTCTTTGAGGATGTAGAGTAGCTCTTGGGCTGCCGGACTGTGAGGTGTGAGAGGTGAGAGATCTCTCAGGATGTCCTGCACCAACTCCACATTATTGTCCCTCACTGCTTCTAGCTTTGGCTCTTCAAAGTGCTCACGAGACTAAACATACACACACATCAAATGAATAATGATCACATTTCTTTATATTCCTGATATCATGAATACACTTTTTGGCTTGTATGTAGCATTTTAAATGTATTCTAAATAAGGAATAATTGAGGATGGGCAGCTGAATTATTCGAAAATAATGCACACCCGAGGTGGTAATGCAGCCATGGTGCGAAGCTGAGTTACACTGCAGGTGTGCATTATTTTCGATTAGTTCAACAAACCAAAGTCAATTATTCAGCTTATACGACGGTTACCACACCATAAAATGGTGTTTATTGTGTGACTAAAAGGTGCCATAGATTGTAAAACGGTATTTACCTAAGCATAAATGAATAATAAGAGTACTGTAAATGGTAATGACATATCCTGAGCCTCAGACAGGATTGTTTCCTACTTCTTATGTTAACCTTGTGGATGCAAAAGACAGCTGGAAAACAGGCCAATCTCAACATAACACCAACTGTGACGATACAGTCGAGATGTACGCCCCAACAATAAATTATATATTAAATAAAAAACACAATGTTGTAACAGTGCTAAAAACAAATTTGTGTCTGCTGAGTTAGCGCTACATGCTTGTTAATGCTATATGCTAGCGTTTAGACTCAAGTTCTACTATTGATGTTACAGTTACAGTTTGCAGGTCCATACTGAAAAACACAGACTTACCACTCAAAAACGTCCATTAACAATCTCCAAACATTGATTATTCCTTAAATTCTGTATCTTCGTCTGATACAGGCTCAAACATAAGATCTGTTTACACACACACAGAACTACTGAACTGAGCCTCGCTGTAAAACAGCCAATCAGAGCAGAGCTCAACATTATTATTCGTGACCCTTTTAAATAAGGTAATAATAGACCATTTCACTCTGGGCTGCAAATCCTAGGGTTTTAAATGGACAAACTCTGGACATCTCTGGATAATTTTTGCACTTAATAAAGTCACATACCTTCTATGTAGATATTAAAGAACTATTTAACAGATAATTACAATGCATTCGTTGGCACCTTTAAGACATTTGATAGGTTGTGTCTTTGAAATGCTATTGTGAGTAGCACTATTTTTTACCCATCTTATCTAAAGCCACTGTGTTTGCACACATGTGTGCAGTAGTGGGAACAAGTTGGCCTAATAATATTATTGTTCTAATAATATTATGGTTCTTCAGTATTTATGTATTATTAGTTTTTTTAGTTTGATATGATCAGGAATGAAGCAAAAACCAAACTAAACAGGCAGGCAGTCAGTGTTTATTTACTGTATTTATTTTCTTCCCTTTTTAATTATTTTATTAATTGTTTTCAAAGTATTTTTTCACTACCACACATATATTTAAGCTTTTTTGTTGAATCCGTTATTTCAGCTAAACATGGCGTAGTGAAATTGAACTGTAATGCAGTCGACAGACCTGGGACTACTTCATGGTTTGTGTGGACTGAACAATAATGCACACACATGGTATAATTGCATTATAATCCACTTTATATATGTAATTAATTAGCAGGTTAGAATTATAAAATATGTAAGCGATAATGTAGAGGCAGCCGGTAGTTATTGGGAAATAAGCCCCGACAGTGTGATCAGGACCCGACGCGAAGCGGAGGGTCTTGTATCACACTGAAGGGGCTTATTTCCCATTAACTACCGGCTGCCTCTACATTATCCCGCATATTACACGGCTACTTGCCACATAAGAAAAAAAACTGGACATGAATATGAATTTGAAACATTTTATTGGCATATTTGTTTTAAATTAACATTTTTATCCTTCCGCGAAACTTTGCACAGATGCATAAAATGATCGTAATACCTTATTAAGATCCCCTGCTTCATACTTGTCTCCATTTTTTCTCTTTTAGCCAGTCTTTGAGAAGTTTTAATGCCCATTCTGTATTTTTTGTGTGTTGGCTTCGTAGCTGTCATGCTCTATTTTGTCAAGTTCAGTCTCAATAAGCTCTCTGTGTCTTGTCGTGGTTGTCGAGTGTTTGTCACAAGATGGCGCCAAACAGACAGTAATCTTTATTGATCTTTATTGGCGCGGAGCGATTTTACTCGTGCAAGTAGTCCGGCTATGCGTTATTATTTTGGAGCGGTTATTATTTGAAAAGAATGAACCTGCAAATGTCTTAACTGACCAATCAGAATCAAGCATTCCAGAGAGCCGTGTAATAAGTAGTATTATTAAACAGCCATGCTTGTTATTAGTGAAAAGTTATAACGACATAATGGATAAATTGTAGCACTCATTATCAAAGCATGTGTTCTGCTGTTTACACTAAATATAACACAGCATTATGTAAAAAAGGCAACAAAACATAAATCTGCAATGCAGAGTCAATTTGACAGTGACAAGTGCTAAAGTTGACCTTGAGCAAAAACTGTCTAGTAAGAAGATCAGGTTATAAAATAGGGAAAGAGAGCACAGTAACAGAGATAGAAAAATATCTCTGAAAAAAAGATGTACGGCATTATGCAGGAGCATTAATATTTAATCTATCCTTAATATATCAATTGGGCTTTTAACCAGACTGCTATCAAACAGGAAATTAAACACATTTCAACATCTATAAGATTTCCCTTACTCATAATAAAATGTTCATTTTCTTTATACAATGACACAGTGTGTGGTTTCTTGCTCAGGAACATCTTATTCAGCTGATACCTTGTGTTGCAGTCTTGTCCGCATACATAGATCAAATGAAGGTGAAATTTTTAATTTTGTTAAGTGGATTCAAGATGAGTCTGCAATTCGAGGCAAATTAACGTGATGTACTGTAACTTTAGTTCTGCTGTATAGCACAGACAACAACTCCACATGAGATCGATTAGAAGATCAGATTGAGTCTTGAACTGTATTAAAGCAATGAATCTTCCATGTAGTGCAGTCACCCTTTTGAGATTTTATTAACAAATGATTAAAGCAAATTGCATGTTTGCCTTTTTGAACTTGGTTTAAAGCCGTCAGGAACATTATTTTCCTCGTGCCAGGTTTGCCTTTCCTACAAATGAGCTAATAAACTATATTCGATCAATGTTTTACTCATGTGCCAAGTAGCTGTGTAATAAGAAGGAAGATGTACAAGCTGGTTGTTATCTCAAAGAAATCCCTTTAGGGTGATACAAGACCCTGAGTCCTGATCAATATAGGGCCTGCAAAAACAACCGGTTCTCTGTACCTTTTCTCTTACATACTGTATTGCTTTATTATAAAACTGCAGTCGAACACACAGCTCTGCAAAGCATAGTTGATTTGACTCATACGCGTACACATACGTTCAACAAATCACAATGTCTCTCCTGGTCTACATACTACATACTTCTGTACACACATGTGCGAGCTTTGCATATGAAGTATTTGCGGTAACAAGAATCCTGTAGTGCGAGGATCCGTACAGCGATACTATTCTGATAATATTCTTAACTGTACACTGACCTGCGCGTACGTGTAAAAATGGGACTTTAGGATTAAGTCATGTGATCATTCTTTAAAGATGCAAAATTGTGTACTGTAACCTCCCAGAAACACTTCATATATGGCCGCTCACAAGTATAAATATCAAAAAATTCTTAAATTAACTCATTCCCCGCCAGCCTTTTATAAAAAAGTTAAAAACATAAAAAGTTAAAACATAATTAAAAACATAAAAAGTTTTTTTATAATTTTGGTAAGAGCAGCATTTAGTGGATAATAGCGGAATTACAGATTACCGTAAAAACTCGTCAGAAAAGCGCCATTGGCAGAGAAATGTTTTCTCCTAATTTACGAGATATCTCGTCAATGGCGGGGACAGATTTAAGATGCATGAGCAAAAAATGTAAGAAAATAAGTCTAGTTTTTAGACAACAAACATAAAGTTAAAGTAAATTTGTGCTTAAAACATGAAAAAATAAAAATTTGCTAACCCCACTGGCAGATTTTTTTGCTTGTTTTAAGCACAAATTCGCTTATGGCGCTTTTCCATTGCAAAGTACCCCACGGTTTGATTTGGGTCAGGTCGGGTCAGCTCACCTCACTTTGGCTTGGTTAGCTTTTCCATCGAGTTTAGTAACACTTGGGAGTGAAAGGGATTATAGGTGTGTCGTTATATTTGTGCTCCCTACGGCTTTGACATTATACAAGTGAGACCGTTGTTGTACATTCCCATACATTTATTTATTTCTCAGTCTGCCACAAAATTTTAATTGACCACCACAAATATGTTTGCACATCGCGTTTATCACTACCTCTGTCTCACATGACAGAGAATACAAAAAATTGTATTGTGTTCCTGATTCTCAACCTGTGGATGTTTTTCATCGCTAAAAGGGATTTTTGGGAACTTACAGCAGGGCACAGATGACAACATGTTTGCTTGAGACTGCGCAAGCTAGCATTAAGGTAAAGCTAATCTTTAACATTATAGCGATGTCGCTGGTAGTGATGATTCTATCAGACCAATCAGTGATCCACAGTGTTTTCGCGTCACGTTTTGGTATTAGCTCGGGTCGCTTGGACCCCGACCGAGGTAGTACTAAAAAAGTGTTGGGTACTACGTACTGCACCCAGTGGAAAAGCTCACAAAAGTAAGCTGACCCAAACCAAACCGTGGGGTACTATGCAATGGAAAAGTGTCATTAAATTTTATATTTTTGTCTAAACCTAGACCTATTTTACTAGGTCATTTTGCCAATCAAGAAAATGCATCTTAATTTAAGAAATTTTAGATACTTTTTGTACTGAAAACAAGACAAAAATACTAAGTAAGAAAGTCATTTCTGCAGTGGAATCACTGTCGTGTCGCATCAGTTCTTTAATTTGACATTTTTGACAATATCGCAAAAATTTCATTACAGATCTGTAATGAAAACCAGGCTTATTAAACTATCTTTACATTTCATACAAGGGGCTATTTCTTGTGGCAAAAGGATGCCACTTAAAAATCTACCTGATGAAATGATTTAAAATTAACTACAGTGTGTAAATATGTAGCACGCCCTCAAGAAGTCAAAGAAGCGGCTGATGTTCTCATGTGGTTCTCAGATGGAGACAGCAGGTGACTCACCACAGGACTCTCCATGATGCCCTTCAGAAAGATGAGGTCCAGGTCATTAGCCGTGGTGGAGCTGGTGCTGTCGCTCAGGGTGTCCAAAAGACTCTGCATCGCTAAGAAGCACAAGAGAAGAGAAAAGACATCTCTGAATGGTTAATAGTTAAGGTATGACTGACACACTGGGTTTTATAGCAGACATTTTCCTCACTTCAGAAACTTTGCAAATGACTGTACAAGCTCATATTCTCTCTATAGAAGATATAAATCAGTGATGAAAACAGTTCTGGTCTGTTATGATATGCACATAAAAAATGATTTAAAATTTTGATGACCACAGCACGAGGAGGAATCAGACAGTAGTCTTTTATTGATACTGTTGATGTACTGTTACTGAGTTGCTCCAATTCGATTTAAGCACAGAAATCTGATTTACTCTCCCTGTGCTACATGCAAATATAATAAGCTCACTTCTGTGTTGATGCTAAAATGTTTTGTTGATCCATTTTGTGTTAAACATTCTCTTCAACTTGATTAGCGTTTGAGTTTTGTATCGTCTCATCTGTGATCTGCCGCTTGCGTGTGGATTGCAGCGATTTTAACATGCTGATGTAGTTGTTTTTGAGAAAGAGAAATAAAGTTTATGTTCTGTACTTATGTGGCCTGATCAACAAGGTGCATTTGCACACGAGTCCTGTGTGCATCTCAAATCACCTGCTGATGTCAGAGCTGAGCAACAGATCACATTAAAAGAGTAAATGAGGCACTAAAAAATAAATTAAATTGAAATCAAATTGGGCCTACAAATGTGCATGAATAAAACTTGATACTAAAGCCCTATTTGGACTGCAATTGTTTCTCATGAGGATGTCTGTAAAAGTATATTTGCATGCCTTCTCTAAGATAAAACTCATGCGTTCAGATGGAGATACATTTGCGTTGGATATGGGAGTTTATATTTAATTCGAAAAACCTGGAAATATGCTGCCTATGTGGCTAATTTTAAGTTTTTGTGATTTTCTATATATATATCAGCTCCCACTCGCTGTAGAATAAATGTGAAGCGCATAACCATACGGTGCTTTTCAGTGGTCTAAAGAGATGTGCAGAATGACCTTTGCGTTGATCCCCTTTTGGGGCAATAAAATCACTGACTACCCCCTGTAAATGATGTTAATACCTTACGTCCCCACGTGAAACAATTACCATCGGAATAGGGCTCAAGGCTATGTTAACAACATTCCTTCCGAAAAATATGGAGTATAGTAGAAATTTGGGGGCATAAATGAACATTTTGTGCTCTCTACAGTTTCAATCAGTATGAAGTGTTGATGTCTATATATCAACTCTCAAACAGCTTTAAGACTGTGTGAAATCTACACTGAAAAAAAAAATCCTTTCAATTTACGTAATTTTAATGTGTACATCGGTCCCACATAATCCGATTGTGTTAAACCAACATAATTTTCCTCATTTAATTTTTATGTGTCAGACCAAAACATTTTAATTGTTTCAAGTAGTCTAATATAAATATGTTGACTCAAAGTGCTATTTCTCTTTACTATAACACATTTATTTTGTAATGTTTAAGTAATTTTATTATGTAAGGGGACTAGATTTTCATCTGTAATTCCAACATGCTTTTTTAATGCTTATATTATGGGATTATGTAACTCTAAAGCAATTTCATTATGTTTCTGGAACCAGAATAATCATCCATAATTATCCAAATGTTATTTATTTATTTTTTAAATACAAAATACATTTGCATTGGCATAAAAAGCAAAGAGTTTTAAACAAAAGTTTAGTGATATTGAGGCAAACCACTGCTTTCAGATCATCAATTCATTTAAATCACTACACATTAATTCAACAACAGTCAATAACTATTACAACAATCAGCACATGCAGTACATACATAAAGGGGCAATTTCCCAAACAGGTTGTAGATTAATCCATGACTAGGCCCTAGTTATATTAGGATATTTTTTACAAAAAAAAGTTTACAAACAAACCTACCTTACAAAAACAACACTGGAGTACATCTTGAGACAAAACAATGGCACTGATATATGTCAAGATATGTCAGTGCAATAGGTTTTCAAATTAAGGCATTGCAAAAGTCTGGGACTAGAAAAAGCCCCATCTGTAAAACTGACCCAAGTGTTTAAAATAGTTACTATCACAGTAGATTTAGAAGTGCTAAAGCACAAACACTGCATTCCAAAGAGACATGCAAAACAGTAAGTACTATTATTTTTTAAATGGATTTACAAACTGGAAAATATCAATCCTTCAGAAAGTCAGAGCTACAGCATTTGTATAAACTGATAATCAAAGATTCAACAAAAAAAAATACAACAACCATTTCCAAAATCAACTCTGAGCAGCAAACGGTTAATGTTTTAATAAGAGAAAACACTTAAAACAGATAAATAAAAAGAACATAAATGAGCAGCACAGTCTTTCTGATCCTTTCACTGAAAGAAACGGTTCGTTAAAGTTACGCTCAATGCAGTTCCATTAAAATCTTTTGGATTTCTTCAAAAATAAAGCAGAGATCAGGATAGCTCAGGTTTAAGGCATACATCAGCTCAAACAACATGGCACGATGTTGCAACACCTTCATACCTTCCAGGACTATACAAAGATCCTCTTCTTCATCACAAGAAGCATGTTGTTTGAGAGCACAAATCCCAACAGTGGTGTCTTCAAATGACCACACTGATGCTGACTTCATCCATGCCCTGTACAAAACAGACAAATGTAGTTAAAGAAACAGAAAAAAAGTTACTGTTACAATAAAAGTGTCATTGGAAATTAGTACAATGCAAACAAATATAAATGTAAGTATACAGACCCATGTGCATTGCCACAGCATATTACAATTGGTTACAAATATATGGGTTACAAAGCAAGGCAGCTGCACTGTCCACTGCTCCAGGTGTGTGTGTGTTCACTACACTGGAATGAGTTAAATAAAGAGGCCACATTTCGAGTGTGTGCTACCATACCTGACAATCACAGCAAAAGTGAATTATCTCATTTTCTCACTGTCATGTTGTTATAAACCTGTATAAATGTCTTTGTTCTGATGAACACGAAGGAAGACATTTATTTTGAGGAATGTTTGCAACCAAACTGTTCATGAGCCCCATTCACTTCCATAGTATTATATTTCCCCACTATGGAAGTGAATGGGGCTTATGATTGGTTTGGGAACAAACATTCCTCAAAATATCTTCCTTAGTGTTCATCAGAACAAAGACATTTATAAAGGTTTGTAACAACATGATAGGGAGTAAGTGATGAGAATTTTTATTTTTGGCTGAACTACCCCTTTAAATCTTCCCAGGTGTTTTAATGACCCTTGTGCCAAAAGATGTAACTAAAACATACTACATTTTCTGTACTTCCAACAATGTTTACACATTTTTATGTCTATGAATCTATATTACTTACTTCTGTCATTTGATCATTCATTGTTTGAAGTCTTTTTGCTAGCTGTCCTCCTTTCTGATAGAAGAGTTTCGTCAGGTTTTTGGATTGGAGGTCCAGGTGACACGCAGGAACATAAGACAGTAGTGATTCTTTTAAATTCAGCATTTATCTGAAAACAAATTAACCAACCATTGTATATTTGAGTACTGCGAGTCAAAGAATAATACATGTATATTAGTTACAAAAATAAGATTTAGCTCCTAACAGCAGTAAAACAGTGATAGGAATTACTTACCAATGCTTTTGAGTGTGTAGCGTATGAAAGGATGATGGAGCTATAAGAGGAAATATTCAGAGGTGAAATCAACACACAACCTCAAATGCTTAAGGTCACACATACACAGAGCAATAATGAAATAAGTATTATATCTGTCATAGGACGCAATTTTGGACAAAATGAGATCTTAAAACAAGGTGCTCTTCTGAAAACGTCAGCTTTAAGGTGTGGTCACTTCAAAGCAATTTTTTCAGTTAATATACCAGACGTCACGCGAGACATTTAAAAAAAGCTAGAATCAAGTGTTGCTCGTGGCCTAGTGAAGTCACGAATAACTGACGCGGGTCTGTTCATCTGATTAAGCAGACAGTTTGTTTCATACGCAATGTCATTATTAATGTAGTCAATTGATATCATCTGGTAAATTACTTACATGGATAACGTTACTCTGGACAGAATAACGTTTGGTTAGCGTTTTATTTGTCCTGAACCGTTTCCATAGAACAACTGAGTAAAAAGTGCCTCAAAAGTCAACTCAAATCTGACAGTTTTCAACTCGGATAAAACTACCAAACGTGAAATAACGTTATACAGCTGACATTTTTAAAACGCTGTTTTTCTTTATGAGCCTTACACTTACTGACTGACTGTAAAGTTAACTTACTCCACCAACATCCTCCAAACTAATTTTTACTACAAAAAACTGTCTATCTAGTTAAGATGTATCACGTATAAAGTGAACATAAATAAATAATAGAACTTACTTTAATAACGTGGTGTCCGTCTGAGAGAGTTCTTCTGACTGACTGCTGCTGAGTCTTCATTTTGGCGCCCAAAACAAACGATGTTTATTCTTCTTTTATGGCGATTGACGTCATTTTTATTGAGCGTTACTGCCACCTTCTGCTCAGGAGGTGCCATTTTGTGTGCAAACTCAATTTTATTGCTTTAAGTATTCAATTCAATCAATTTTAATCAATGTGAGAATAATGTGTTCATTTTACATTCAAACAAAACATTTTCATCCTAATCAATTAAATTATGTTTACACAAGGAATATAAATATTTTGTGTTGCATATACATGTTTATTTTATTTAAATTCAAAGACCCACCAAGTCCATTTTTTTCAGTGTATATAATAACAAATAATCTTCAAAGAATTTTATATCCACATGATGATGATTTAGAGAAGCATAAGAAGAATGGTGAAACTGTGAAAACTAACAAAAAAATTAGAACTCTGGTCTTTTTAGAATACTACTAGAAAAATAGTGTCCACATGAGTGATGAATTTCTTTTTAAACACATTTTAATTCTTTATAGTTTAAGGAAAAGGTACCCAGGATGCTATTAATGATGTCATGCACTTACAGAATCCTTTAGCTTACTGGTATGCTTATTTACTTCTTATTGATTTTAGCTCTGCTTTAGGCACAATTTAACCGCACTAGTTAATTGAAAAAGCTGGAGCTGAGTGTAAACCCATGTATTATTAAAAAAAAGTTTTTCCTTTATCCTTTAAAATAACAAAACTCAATGTGTGAAAGTGAAAATTCTCTCACAACAAAAAAAATATAGGTATAGGTGTCCCACAAGGCTGTGTGTTAGTCACCAATCCTTTTTAAACTTTTTACACATGGGTGGTCAAACATTCACAAAATTATAATTTTATATATTTAATTAATATTGGGATTTAAAGTAATCCCAGCAAACGAAGCCATAGAACATTGAAAAGAACTGGAGGACAAAAAGTGAAGGTTTACAATATTATGTGACTTCCCTATTTTATTTACTTTGGCAAATAAAAAATAACATGGCTTGGCAAACAAAAATAAACTGTTATGTGTTAAAACAATCCTCTGCATTGTATCACATGTTCTCTGATCTCTGTGATGCCTCTTTTTTTAGCAATAATACCAGTCATAACACACGCGCAAACATTAGTAAATCGCGTTGCATGAATCATTTCAATTATCTCCTCCTATTAATTTTGCATCAGAAAGGGAAACTCCTAGAAATGCATATGCAATAAGGTCAGTCGCTAAAATAACTAGACCACATCTTTTCAGTTCTAATTATCCACTCCACCTCTTTAGTAAATCCTGACAGTCGTTATTTAACGCCAGCATGATGGTATGCGCTGGTGCAAGCTGTTAGGAAATCTGGCCCTAAATGTGTTTGCACTCATTCACAGATACTTTTTGTGTAGACTAGATTTTATAAAGGTTATTTTAGAGAGCATTCTCAGAAATGTTTTTATTGTTTGGAAAGCTATACATGTACAACTTAAATATGGTAATGACAGCAATAAAAACATCTTACTCATCAGGGTTTATATAAGTAATGCTCTTTAATCACATGCAGTAGATTTTATGCAATCAGACTCATTTTCGTATTCCCAATATAAATAATAATTTTGTACCTGTGCAATTGTTCAACAGAATTTTAGCTTGATGGTATGTTTTTATGTCATATTAGTGTGTTTGCGTGTGAATGTTTGATGTCTCCGTGATGTGTTTTTCTTATTTCTCTCTATGCAGCAAAATGTCCACTATCAAATTTGCATCATGAACAATAAAAAATACTTTGACATCTTTGCAGTCTTTTATCAAAATGCAAATACTAAAGACTGCAAGAAAGAATGTAAGTAGCATCAACAATTTCTAAACCATTTCAAAAACAGACCGGAAAATTCATACAAATACTGAAGCATCCCAATGCTGTTATAGTAATATCAGCATTCTCTAACCATCTGCTTGTCCAATAAGATCAGAGGACTAGCAGAAACCTTAGGAATTCCTTAAGAGTAACATTGAGTGCGTTTACATGCACAGTCTTATGCCGATTATGCTTAATAAACTGATAACACGTGGGGTCATGTAAACACGTAAAACTGTTTTCTTTAATCGGGGAAAGCCCATAAACGGCGTAAGCAAAAACTGATCGGCACAGGTAGTTTTTTGCTCATTACGGCGATTTCGCGTGGCATGTAAACACCTTAACCCGCTTTCTCACGGTTTTGTCCATGTGCGCATGTCTCCGCGTATGAAAGATAAACGTCACACGCGGAAGTAAGTGCTAAGTAATGCATAAAAGTCTCCACTCGACTAAAGCAGTTGGCAGAGATACTGTTAAAATAGAAGCTTATGTTACATTTACTGGTTCTGCAGACACGAGAAGAGATACAACAATAAAGCTTAAGACAGATATGCCGTCGGCTTTTTGATCGACTATTATGTACTAGAGGTGGTGACGTCACTGCCTGCGAGAAAACTGATAATTCTCCAAGTCCCATGTAAACGCAGTTGACTGCATAGCCGGCTTATTGATTTGCATGTAAACGCAAGATTTTTAATAGTTATCCGCTTATTCTGCATGTAAACGTACTCATTGACAATAAAGAGTTGAAGGTTTTTTTTCACTCTCAGAATTTAAACTTTTGATGTTAAGATGTTCAGTCAAACTCTGTTTACTGCTTAACTTAAACTGAATCATCTTACATTTTCAGTTTTATTTAAATTGTCAGAAGGAAATTGTATTATACTGAGTGGCTCAGATGTTGTAGTCTCAGATGTTTGTCGTTAATTACTAAGGAGAAATTACAAATACAAACAAATGTGACAATGTTAAAATACATCAAGAGAATGAAGCTGTAAAGTTAATGTAGATTGTTTATATACAATAATCTAGATTTGGCAAATCTGATGAGAAATGTTTTGGTTCAAATTAAAATTTTCAATAATATTAACCTTTAATTGCAGACAAATGTAAAATTTGAGCTTAGTTTGTGACAATCAGTGACGCCATTGGGGGGGGCATTTAACTTTATGTTTAAAATAAGGCTTCACTTGTTTTAATTTGAGCTATTTCTGTGGATTGAACACTATACAGTGGCAAGAAAAAGTATGTGAACCCCTAGGTTTTCTACTGTGATTTGCTGTAAAATGTGTTCTGATCCTCATCTAGCTTACAACAATAAACAAACACAATGTTTATAAGCTGACAACACACAAATAATTCTAGTTTCTTGTGTCTTTTTTTAAAACACCCATTAAACATTCATAGTGCTGGAGGAAAATGTAAGTGAACACATAGACAAATTATTTTAATGAAAGCTAATTTGTGTCTAAAGCTGGCAAGCTGGAGTCCACTTTATAAAATGAGTTTAATGTGTGGTTTAGTGTCACTTTAATTGATTAAAAGACACTCAAACCTTTAAAATTGCTGTCCTTAAGAAGTATCAGCTCTTATGAACCATGCCTCTCTAAAGATATCCAAACAAGAGTTGCACTATATAAGGCTGAAAAGGGATACAAAACAATCTCAAAATGTTAAGACATTCATCAGTCGACAGTTAGACAAAGTGTCTATAAATGGAGACAGTTTGATACTGTAGCTACCCTTTCTAGTGCACAGCCAAGATGACTCCTAAGGCACACGCAGGATACTCAATGAAGTACAGAATGTAACACATGTAACAGCTAAATGCTTAAAGACATCATTGCAACAAGCACACATCTCGGTTCATGAGTCTACCATACGCAAGTCTTTGAACTGACACAGTGTGTATGGCAGAACACTACAGAGAAGGCCGCTACTCTGCCGAAAAACATTGCTGTGAGATTAAAGTTTGCCAGAAAACACCTTGAGAAAATATTTTATGGACTGATGAAACAAAAGTTGAATTGTTCAGGAAAATTATTATGGCGCAAAAAGGGCACAGCTTATGGTGGATGGAAAATCATGATTTGGGCATGCTTTGCTGCCTCAGGGCCTGGACCATTTGCCATCATCGAGGGCAAAATGAATTCCCAAGTTTAACAAAATATCCTACAGGATAATGTCAGGGTGGCTGTCCTTCAGTTGAAGCTCAGTAGAAGTTGATTAATGCAGCAGGACAATGACCTCTAAGCATTGAAGTAAATCCACCACAGACTGAAGAAAAACAAAATGCACAAATTTGCACATTGTGTTTGTCTATTGTAAGTGCCATGGAAAAGACTGAAAGCTATATAATATTTCGTTTAATGTCTGTGTATGCACACATTTCTGTGAGCTGTGTGCTGTGCACACTGTGCCCCCTTAAAAAAATGGTGCATGACGCCCCGTGTAAGATAGAAATCTTTTTCCACATGAGAAATATCTGAAATGAAAGAGATTTAAACAAAAGTCTCCATTTTCTGTCAATGATTTCATCTTATTGATGTCTAGTAGCAATACTTGCAAAATCAAAGAGATTTCATCAGTGATTTTTCTTTTCTTATGAGGGTGTGCAGTTGTTTTCTATTATTCTAATCTTTCATTTGTTCTTCATCAAGTTCTGTGACTGATTATTCCTCATAATAATAATTAATATTTTAATATTATTCAGGATCTCATCACACATTTAGTACAAGTCATTTCCAGTCTTGTGGCTTGTAGCTATTGCACTGATATAATCGTATTTGCTATTTCTGAGAAGAAATATATCCAAGTATTTATCCAATTAAATACAAACCCTAAAACCTTACCGATATAGGCCTCACATCAAGAAATCAAATTATTTCATGTACTTTGGTGTATGAACAGTGTGTTAAAACTCAAGTTAATTATTTTGTAAACTGTTCATTCCCTAAAGCCCTAATTATTACTACCGTAATTTAAACCCTGACCCATCCTATTTCTTTTTCACGGCATCAAACAGTCTAATTACATCATTCAAACCCCCTCATGGGTTTTGAAGGACCTTCTTTATATGTTAATTAGCTTTTATAGTTGTTTTCATTCTGTTTTGCTTACTTTTCCAGTTTTCTTGCACTTTGCCCTCTACATAATGCTTCAACCCCAATAGCCATTTACACCCTACGCAGTTTATAGGCTATCACAATTTATATCTTTAAGCAAAAAGCGTTTTATGGGTGATCCTTAAAGCTTTATAACCAAGAGAACAGTTCCTGCTGCTCTGAGAAAACTGCAGACATATTTTCATATTTTAATGGAGAGATGCAATAAATTCTACTTTTAAAAGATGGAGTTGCCAGACTCTCTCTCTCTCTCTCTCTCTCTCTCTCTCTCTCTCTCTCTCTCTCTCTCTCTCTCTCTCTCTCTCTCTCTCTCTCTCTCTCAAAGCTAATTGGACTCTGGTTTGTCACCTCAGATTCAGTGTGCCCTTTCCTGTCTACACTTCTCTTCAAATAACAAACACAAGCATGTGATGCATTATAACAGCATTTATAAGGCACTATAATGTTTTTATAGCCTAATCCATTTTGGCCTGTAATCATAATGACAAATTGTAACCTTAAGATGATGTTACATTCTCATTTACCTGCTGAAAGGCAGTTAAATAAGTGTGAGCCAGAGTAAGTTACCACTATATTTGTCCTGTCAGATGATCGAAATAGGAACCACCAGAAGTTTTTGGAGACTTGAGTTTTGGCTTCATCCAGAACACAGTATATAAACCCTAATAACCACCCTTATAACCACCTAAAAAGCCCTAACAATCATCCACTATACCACAGATCCCCATTATAACACACTGCAATTATTCTGAACCCCAACTAAAAAGCAAGGCAACCAAATACAACATCTAGCCATCATGATGGAGTATTTCACACGAGCAGACTATAGAAAACGTATACTTGAGAGAAAAACACGCAAGTCTTTCTGCACTATATATTACTGACTAATACTTTATTAGTCTATGATGACTGAAGATACAACTGTATTGATCACAACTGCAAAAACACAATTAAAGACTAAAGGATTAATCAATCACACATTATAATTGCACAATGGAATCAGAAGATTTCTCAGGCTCAACTTATTTTCCTCTTACCTTTCATCCTGATCCTCCAAAGACAGTCTCTCTCTCTCTCAAACCTGTTTCTATCTTTCTGGCACTCAATCCTCTTTTTTCTATTTCTTCTCTTTTTCCACCTCTTTGACGTCAATCACTATACCCCCCACCACCACCTTATTTTCTCGTACTTGTTTTTCATAGATCTTTCATTTTTTTCTATTGTACTGGTCATCTTTGTGTTTGTAACACTTCAGAATACCTTGTTCTTTCTCTATATCCTTACATTGCCTCCTATCATCATTCAACTTTGACAGCACAGATTTGAGATGCACAGAATCCCTGACAACTCCTGATGTCTGTCTGTCTCAATGTGACTTTAACTGTGTAATAATCTGCCAAAGTCACAGTTGTAACTACAGTCTCTGCCAGTGGCGGCCTGGTGACTTCTCTTCCAAGGGGCGGGAATTCAAAAAATGTGTTCGGACTATCATGTGTGTGGCTCGTCATGTCAAAATATGTGTCATGTGAACCATGTGCATCATGCATCATGTCAAAATACGTGCCTGCTGCTCACGCGTTAAAGGGTTTATGATAAAAAAGATGCTCGCGTTCACAAAATACTTGCAAGACACTAACTTAACACTAAACTCTGATTATACATGAGATTAAGCTAGTATCTAGCAAACGTGAGGGTCCCTTGTTTGCGATAAAACACAAATGACGAGCTAAATACATGTTGTGACCATAGACTGTAAAAAAAATGGACGACGCAACGTCGCTTCCTTCCATTGTAATAAATTGAAGCCAAAAATGTCCACCCATGGGCGCTGCCATGTTACGTAAAAACGTAATTTGGAGCCAAACTTGCGCAGAAGGAATCGTCCGTGGAGCCAGAGGCGCTGTATCAAACTTCTGCCCAAAAGCTAGCATAATGACATGCCCCGTTCCTATAGCATCAAATTACTAAAATGAAACATATATCAGCGTGATAACCACTAACTTACATGACCAAAGCTATCTTTCAGAAAATTTTATTGGAAGTGTAAATAATTTATTATTTAGAGCCGAGTCCTGTTCGTTTGAATGGAGAGGGTGGGGTTTATAACTTGTACTGCAGCCAACTACCAGGGGGCGATCAAAGAGACAGCGGCTTCACTTTTCAAGATGTATGAGGCACACCCGGTTGTGACGAGCTTCGCATCAAGCAACCTCAAAAAAGGAAGTCACCGGCCACCCCTTGTCCCTTAAATATCATAAATGTGCTCTGTGTTATGACTGGACCTAAGTAAGGCTCTGCCACTGGGATCAAACATTTAAAGGTAACAGAGTTGCTGTTATGATTCTGAAAAGGCCTCATCAAAAAGTGTCAAATTCATCTAACACTATTAAGAAACAACTATCCTGTCTACACTGAACCCTAAACACTGTGACATCAACCTAATTACATGAAAAATATTTGATGTTTAATAGCTTTGTAAAGTTATACATTTAGGATCAACAAAATGTACTGTGGGCTAGGGTTGCCAACTGTCCCGTATTAGCCAGGACGTCCCGTATTTCGAGCCTATTTGTCACGTACAGGACATCTCGCATAGCGTTTTTTGACTGCTATGCTGATCAGTGACTGATAACAGGCTTGTTTGACTTTATGTGGCATCACAAGAACCGAGCAGCAGATAACATCAAAATCCAGCGAGAGCGATTCGAGAAATCATACAGAGGAGACTGCTATCGAAATGCTCTTGTGGTCCTTTAAAGTCATCCACCTGTTAGTAGTTGCAGCGCCACAAGCAGCAGCAGCAGCGCTGATCACGACACTTGAGAATAATCTCTGACACCTTTCATCCAATCACAATCAGTATATGTTTAAGAGGGTAAAATAATAAGATTTCATGTTTTTATATAGTGCGTTATTAAGCTGTTTGTGCATTTATGAGATCTGCTTATTTACAAAGTTCGTCTCAATTCAGAAGAGATTGCTGATCCAGAGACCTGCCTAAAGCGCCTCAGTCTCACTCTTGTGTTTTACAGATTGTACGCGGTTTTAATTGAAGTATTTAATGTTCTAACAGAATGTTAGTTTATCACACGTAAGATTAACATGAAGAGGATAACACTTTTTAACCCTTAGTGCAGGAGTCACAAGTGTTTTTTAGACAGATATTAAAGGTAATGGTAATTAAAGAACTGTGTTAAAAGTACCTGCTGTAAATTAACAAGCTATTAATAAACCTGTTGCCAAGGCATAAGAGTTATAAATTAATATTTAATTAGGAGATTAGCTATCATTTTGACAAATGGCTTAAATACAATGTATAGACAAAACCATATCCGCACTGCTGTGGCAGGCAATCTTTTGTCCTGTATTTTAGATTGAGAACTTTGGCAACCCTACTGTGGGTGGAGCCACCAAGCATGAACCAACAAAATAAAAGTCACACCTCTGGCAAAATGTCCTGTCCTCATTGCTTTAGCTAAAATCTAATTAAGATGGAAATATATAATTTAACAAAAATATATGTAAATATTGTGCCCCAGTTATTATGTTATGCATACACTCAAAAAGGTTAAAAGGTGCTTCACAGTGATGCCTTAGAAGAGAGTTATTTTGGTTCCTCAAAGAACTATTCAGCCAAATGTTCTTTATGGATATTTATCGGAAGTTATTAGACTGCACTCTAAAATGTTTAATTCTGATTGGCAAGTCGGGACATTCCAAGGTCTGTAATTCCGAGATAACAAGCGCCTGAAACTAATAACACAAGGCTGTATATCATTTTGACAGGTAAGGATTATTAAAACACAAAAACGAAATATACATTTGTCTTTCAATAATATTTTATGACATTATATTTACAAATGATTAAACCAAATAGTTGTGACATTTGAATGTCTTATCTTAAAACTGAAAATAAACCTCGCGGAAGGTCTGCATTCATTAAAAATGAGCAAATAAAATCAATTAAATCAATGTTATATGTTTCTTACCTTACTTATGAGGTAAATAGCTGTGTAATAACCGGGATAATATACAGGCAGTAGGTTGTTATAGCGAAATAAACCCCTTCAGTGTGATACAAGACCCTCCGCTTCTCATCGGGTCCTGATCACACTGTCTGGGATTATTTCTGCAATAACAACCTGCTGTCGATATATTATCCCTTACTTAAGGTTTTTTCATGAAACCATTTCACCAAAAATGGTCCGCATATGGCATCGTGAAGCACCTTTATTTTTAAGAATCTAACATTTTCTGAGTGAAAAGTTTGGACGGCTTTGGACATTTTTGGCTGAACAATGGCATATGATGTTTTACTCAAGACCTGTATGTCCATTGTGGCTGCTAGTTGTGGAAAATGAAAGATTACATGTAGCTTAAAATAGCATTTCAGTAAGTTTAAATCCCTGGAGTGACATCTGGGTAACAAACAAGTGTGATATTCTCCAGACCACTGCCATTTGTTATTCACACAAATAATGAGTTCATCAAAAAAAAAAATTTTTAACACAAATTGTTGTCGATATGCACAAAAATCTGAAAATCCTTTTAGTGTCTGTAATATTACACATAATAAAGAAAAATGTACTGCCAACTAAATAATTATTTGACTTGCAGAGGTGAATTACGTTCCCCTTTTAAGGGAAGTGGTGCTGCATCACTGAAGCTATATGGAAACCCCCTTTGCATGTGAAATCAGTCCAATTATTATGTAGGATGTAGGAATAGGAATAGGTGATGTAGGAACCACGAAGCTACAAAAGTGCACCCAGAAAATCTGGCTTCAGCTTTTTGTGCCTCAGCAAGCATGTGTGTATGTTGTTCAGTGGTAAAGTCTATAAATATGGAAGTCTGCAATAGGGCTTCATTTGCCTGTAGCTGAAGCGTGGTCCCCCATCTATTTTCCTCCGAGGAGGTTGACATTATGAGTGTAGAGGCTGGGGAATACCAGACAGATGTCTTAAAGGACCTGGGTAGCTTCGGTGACACAGTGTCTCGTTCCATTCTCAGGGAACCATGGTTACATGTGTAAGCTGAGCTGTTTTAACTGTACAGTGCAGCACAAACTTTTCATTTCTGTTTACTGTGAGATTTCTCTAAGAATGGCTTTTCGCTTCTTATAGTCATTGCTCATTGTTTTACTATATAAGTCTTTAGAAGACTGTTTAATAAATTATTAATACTGCACTTCTTACCCGAGTCAGAACTGGCAGATGCCACAGGCATTTTTGTTGTCTTCAGCGTCCGTACGTACCAAATGTGTTTGTGGCCAGCTGGGGAGAGAAGAGAGAGAGAAAGAGTTTCCATGTGGAAAAACAACTTTAACCTGAAGTCCACCTGAAGATACCTTACTATACATTACTATACATTTCAGTCTTGGTTTTTTTACCTCTTGTGCGGTCCTTGGTGATTCAAAGCGGTCATGGTTTTTAGACCTTGAGTATGAAGGCTATGTCAGACTATATCAGCGCAAAGCTGTGCCAATTGTTTTGGCCTAAACAAGAATCCACTGTAAGTTACATATTGAATTTAAATACTATTTTATAATCAGTAATGATCCATTTATCTGAAAGATCTGATAATATACACAAGAAAGACGTTGGTATTTTATTTATTTATCTATGTTTATAGCGGGTGGCAGTAAGGGCATTATCAATGGTGCAATTTTCTGTTTACAAGAGGAAAAATACTTCTAGCTGAGAACGATATGTCTGTGTTTGTTAGTGATCCATTTATATGCTTCTGTGTGTTAGAAACCCTTATCGTTGTGCTTGTGAGATTGTTTGGGTGTCTGTGACATGAATAAACACACAATGTGTTTAAAAAGACCGTTTGAGAAGCTGCATTTGTCCTACAACTGTTGTAGTAGCAGGCTAGCAGCAGCATGTAGGCTGTCAACCATAGAAGTGGACGGGACACCTAGCAAGGCCAAACACTTTTACACAGGGAAACGTAGAGTAATAAAAACGCATGAAAAAAAAACACATAACCCCTTTAATGGAAAAATAAATGTGTGATGTTATAACAACATCATATAAACATATTAGAAATAATCATATATAATTATTTATAAACAAATGGCATCCCCTTTACAGCCTACACTTCTTAGTGGAGAAATTAAAAGGTAAACACAGCGAAACATAAAGCTCTGACTGAAACTGTTCAAATTTGCATCTCAGCAAGGCTTTAACTCAACTTGAATGTGTGTGTGTCTGGGTTGGTCTATGTGGTTTACAAGGACATGAATAGTGTATAATGACATGTTTATTATGCTATAAAGGTGGTTTACGGGGACACAGACAGTGTCCCCATAAACGGAAAAGCTAAAAAAACATACTAAATGGTAGTTTTTCATAGATTAAAGACTGGCAACAGGTTTTTGTGACATTGGGGTTAGGGACTGGGGTAGGTAAGGGGAATAGAATATAACAGTTTGGACAGTATAAAATGCATTGCGTCTATGGAGATGTCCTCGTAAACCACATACACCAACATGTGTGTGTGTGTGTGTGTGTGTGTGTGTTTGTATCTGTGTCGAGAGAGAGAGAGAGAGAGAGAAGAGAGAGAGAGAGAGAGAGAGAGAGAGAGAGAGAGAGAGAGAGAGAGAGAGAGAGAGAGAGAAAGAGAGAGAGAGAGAGAGAGAGAGAGAGAGAGAGAAAGAGAGAGAGAGAGAGAGAGACACCTTGAGTAAGCATTTGTAAACGCTCCAATGCCCTTTCACAGTCTGCTTAATTTAATGTCAAACCTGGGAATACAATCAGGAATACAAATGCACTGGGGACAGAATCTGACTAACATTGAAATTCAGGTGCAATATTAATAAAAAACAAATCAAAATGTAAATAAAGTTTCCCAAAACAAACAAACCCACAACTACTTTTTTAAATTCTGTGTCTATGTTTCATAATGCAATTAATCTGTAGGCTATTTGAACTTTTGAATGAAAATCCAAATAAGTTTATGTGGTAAGAGTTTTTATACTGTAGTTTTATATTGCTAAATTAATCAGAAAATAAACGTAAGAAGAATTACACAGAAAAATGTCATCTACAAGTAAAACTGAGATTAACAAATAAATAAGCTTCACAAAAAAAAAATTCTAACATAAATATATAATAAATTAAAGTATTTATTATGTCATGCAAACAAAAATATTTAAAAATATGTTTTTCAATTCACAAATACAACTCAGCATTAATTTGTGAAATTGTGTTTATTTGTTAATCTGTTTTAAATTTTAATTAAACAAAACATAATAAATTATTCAATGTAGTGCTGTTATTTTTCTGAGGTTTATTTACTAATAAATAAATGTATTTTATAAAATGTCATAAACTGGGGGCCCCTGCAACATCTCGTGGCCCCCAGTTTGAGAACCTCTGTTCTATGCTACATAAAGTATACTCTAGATTCTGAGCAGTGTCTGTTGCTCTATTTTGAAAATGACATAATAATGCTAACATGCTAAAACTCAAAATGAGTTTATGAGTCAAAACAGTTTACTTTATATAATCGCTTTTGTTTAAAAAAGATCAATTTCGGAAGTCTATCAATGGACATGTAAGGTCAACTAGAGTACAGTGCATTGTGGGATATTGTGTTGCGCTCCCTTGTATACTGGACATTTTGACAAGGTCATGATCTATATCATTAGAGTATACTACACTGTTTTGGTTTCTCTATTACAAATGCATTCTAACTCTAAGAGAAGTATGGTGGTGTGCTATTCATAGTTACAACCACCGAGTGATCTCTGTTACTCTCTCTATCTCTTTCTCTATCATGTCTGTTGTGACATCTGCTTCCTTCAACGGCACAGAACCCAGTAATCAACTCCTCCTGTAAGTACAGAAGCCTCAACACAGCTGTACACGCATCCATGTGTGTTACTGAAACAGGATTGATAAAGAAAATGGTATCTCTGTATGACCAGAAAAGCATCTATTTCTTACTGAAAGGTCTAGAAAACAACAGAGAAAACACAGGGTACCTCCTGGTGTGCTCCATTCATTCCTAAAAAGCCTCAACCATCTAACTAATAAATGCCACTATAGAAAAATTATTGATAAAAAGGCTTAAACACAATGGGCCCTATCTTGCAACCAGCGCAATTGACTTTGTCAGTGACGCATGTATCATTCGTATTTTGCACCGGCGAACAGCGGGTTTTTCCCTCCACAAACGCACGTCGGCAAACTAGGGAATGAACTTGCGCTCCCTGAGCGGTTCAGCGCAAAAACAGAGGCGTGTTCCGGCGCAAACCATCCCTAATGCTATTTTGCAGTTTCAAAAAACAATTGCGCCACTGACCAGAAAAAAAAAGTTTAAAGTCAGTGGCGCGTTGCGCGTTGTTCATTATGCTATTTTAAGGGCGCATGCTTGACCATAATGTATAGCGTGCACAACGCGCATACACTTTGCATCTAATCTACACAGATGCAACAGTTATTTTTGCAAATCATAAATTGTTACACTTAAAAATATTAATACACAAGATAAGGGGAATCATAGTGGTGAGCATTGTGGTGATAGTTTTTATTTATTGTGTGGCTGCGTTAAAAAAGTCTCATGCAAATAACGATTAAAATATTTTCATAAGTTTGTTGTGTGGCTGTATTACGTTTATTTTATGTAAATAATAATTAAAATGTTTTCATAAGAAACCTAATGTATATGAACTTGATTTGTAAGAGTACTTTGGGGTTGGACCTTGGTTGCGTTTCTTGGGTCCGATTTCAAAGCCCCCAAACTCTTTCAGCGGTGAGGTTGGACGCAGCGATGTCCTCTGCTGGCGTCTGTGTAGAAGCAGATCCACCTCCCGTTACACGGCGTGCCCGATTTATGCTGGCAAGCTTGGGATTGCTTGGCGCAACGATGGGGATGCCAGCTGATAAGACTGTGGTTATTTCCTCGAAAGGGGTATAAACGGAGGTCGGAGCCAGCTGCAAATAGGTGGGTTAGCAGCAAGTGGGTGGATCTCTAGCCGCAAGTGGGCTTTACAAACTTCCAGAGGATTCACCACCGTCCCATTTGAAGCGTAAACTCCTCCTACTTGCACATTTCTGAAATCCCTCCTACTTGCGGCATAAGCTCCTCCCACTTGCGGCATAAGGTCCTCCCACCTGCAGTCTCCGGGCTGCAGCGATATATACTTGATTTCCTCTCACGCCTGTTTAACCTACGCTGATTTGGGCGGGTTTCTCCTATCCCCATGCAAAACAACTTCTTAGTCTTTGACTGCTCTTACAAGAACGTGGGTCTCCTCGGCTGTAAACCGCTCCTGGCGTACGCCTGGTAAATCCGTCATAATAATAGCAACCCGCCATGGAACTTGCGCCCTTTTGTTAAAGGGAATGTTGGATAGCGTTCTGATTGGTTTATTTGACGTTATGCCCAAACCACACCTATGAATAATGAACCTACTTCAGACCAAGCCCTTATTGATTTGCGCCTGGCGCAAAAGTTATTTCTCACGCCGTGGAAAATAGCAACAGCGCCCAAGATCCACCCACAAACTCACTTGCGCATTGCGCTTCGCACTTGCGTTTCAGATCGTTAAAATAGGGCCCAAGATCTGTTAGTTGAAGTTAACATGAATTAAAAACAAACTTTCTTACTACACAAAGGCTCATGTACCTTTAGCCCACAATCCAGTTGAATTATTTAAATATTTCACCTACTTAATCTAATTGAAAACACATTTTGTAATCTCATCTAACATACCAAAGCAAAAGTGAAACAGACAGACAGGTTGATTCAACTTAAAAAACATATGATAACTCGCTGCCCTAAAATTACAATTTTGCCTTGTTAAACAAACAAGTAACTTTAAGTTAAATCTACATAAGATTGCTGAACAGGCTATTTAAATTTTTCATTCACTGAACATAAAATGTCTTGTTCCAAGTTACAACAATATATTATTGGTAAATAAACTAAATATTTCCTGTTCTAAAAATGTGTAAAAATTAACAATATGAGAAACATTTTAACAATGGATTTTAAAAATCATAAATGTGAGTTATTTCCCCTGATATTGTATTAACAGTTATCATTTTGATGAATAGTGTTTACTTTGTTTTCATTTCATTATCATTGTATTCCTGAGTATATACGCACTTAAAATAGCATAATGAACCACGCGCAACGCGTCACTGACTTTAGACTAGTTTTACACTTTGTGACAACTAACCCCGCTGTGTAAAAATGTTCAATCCCAGCTATCAGTTACTAGGAGTTGCTGACATGTTTCAAAATAGTGTTATGTTTTAGGTAACAAGAAAGTGATTAAAATAATATAAGGTTAGATTTGGTGACTTACACACCCAACTTAGAAATCGAAAAAAAAACATAAGATAAAAAAATTGACTTTTATGCCTCTTATCTTTATCTTAACCAAAACAAACACTGAAGGTCCGGTGTCCTGCAGAGTTTAGCTCCAACCATAATGAAACACACCTGAAGCAGCCAATTAAGGTCTTACTAGGTATACTAGAAACTTTTAGGCAGGTGTGCTAAGGCAAGTTGGAGCTAAACTCTGCAGGACACCGGCCCTACAGGACCAAAGTTGCCCATCCCTCCAGTAGAGGAAGAATATCAAGAACATTAAAGAGAACATGCTTTCATTTTATTACAGGAAAAGCAAAGCTACTTCATCTGTTACTTGTTCCTCACCATTGCCATCTGCAGTGTCGGAGCTTTACAGTGGTTTCAGACTTGAGGACCTAACACAGAGCTAAGCTGTATTCACAAAAACTCATATTTTCTTTTTAACCATGTCCTCTATTGTTTGTGCGCCTGTATATAAACTGTCTGATTTCTTGGCCCCACTACTCTCTAATTTTACTTTTTAAAGGTTGAGTTTGGACTATCATACTATCACAAACAGACAATGTCTAAACTTGCCATTTCAGCTGAATGTAATTTAACCTCAACACTTTGCACATGCTCTGTAACAATCATAAGGGACTTATTTCACAAGTATGATTTCAATTCTGTACACTGAAAAACAAAATTCAAAACAGGCATTAATCCACAGGTCCTTAAGAATCTGAGCTAAAAATAGCTCTATTCAGTTCCCACAGGTCGAGCTTCTCATTACCTTACATTGGAAAAATGGTTGTAACCAAGACAACCTTAAGCGCCTCTCATTCACACATGTGCCATTTTCCTTTTTTCTTTTCTGCTTTGTGCCGGTTCACCATAGCAACAACAAGAGGTTGCATTAAATAATAATTATAGCCTAATGTCCAGCAAGATGGCAATTACTGAGCAGAAGAATGTGGGGTTATGGTTTCAATTAAACAAATAAGGTATGAGAAACTGTGTTATAAGCAGAATGATGCTTTTAAATCATCCTGTCCTTTTATGCTTATGCGCCTCCCGGGCACTGGGTAATGCGCTTGAAGCATCCTTTTTCACGCCAAAGATATTTTACCCAAGGTTTGTCACTGCTATTACTTTGAATGGGGGAGATCACAACGGTCAACAGAGTGCCGCAGGGATAAAGCATTTTGGTAGACCAACCGGGAAGTTAGTGGGACACTGGTTCCCTTGCCAAAAAGCCAATAATTTTTTGTCCATAGACTTTTTAATTATCCCTAATTATTGCAAAATTGAATTGTTCCCTGGAGTAACGTTACCAAAAAAATGTTTGTGCTCATGTCATTTTACTGACGATTGCTTCTCCAATCCATGAAAGATGGTTCAGTACCCATTTTATTTGGACCAACATGCGTCTCCTAACCGCAACCCATAAGTATGATTATTACATTATGTGTTTAGTTTCTCCAGAGTGTCTTGATTGTCTAGTTTACTGTAATGTCTTATCAGTAAGTCACCATAGCACTAGCCTAGCATATGTTGCAGTCGACCTATTGTTTACTGTTTAGCTGTGGGCCCAGTTTACTTATGTGCTAACATGAGAGTGAAAATGTTAGTGTCTGTCATTTTTATTACTTGGATTAATGATGTGTAATAATGTCGGTTTTCAAAGTCTAATGTTGCAGTTACAAACAGAAAGATGGGGTTTAGGCAGATTGAATCTTTGAACGGCATTGCACAAATCATTTGGGGATCTCTGAGAAATGAGGTACTGTAATATTATACAACATTTATTTTGAGAATGTGTTTTGGACCTTGCATGCATTTAAACCTGCAGTGTGGGGGACTCCTAAATAATATTTGGAAACTTAGAAATTGGATCTGACTGGCACTTTAATGTTTAACAAATGAGTCACAAAAAAAGACGCACAAGCTGTGATAATTTTCACATCACCTACATCAGTGAGGATCTAAAAATCATTCTTACAATTTAATGTTATATTGCAGTTCCTAATCAAATTTACCAGCCAACTGGTTATTTACTTATTCAATTTGATTTTTATTTACATTTGGTGTTTGGGGTGCATTATGGACATTGGCAGCACCCATTGCTGAATGTTTTTATATTACATGGCAGGAATACTGAGGTGACCAATCAGCATCAAGAACCACGTCTGTGCATTTAAAAACATTTGATTACAGTGAAACTTCTAGGTCTAATATTTCAAATGTAATATAATATCTAATAAAGTAGTTAAACATAAAGTTAAAAAAATTATTACATTTGTAAAATAAGATAAAGAGAGAGCAATTATGATAACTAATCCTGGTGTAGGCTAATTAAAGCACAATTTACTGTGGTATTGTTGAAAAGGCTGAATTTGTGTAATTCTCAATCTGAAACATCAAATAAAACGGCAGCTGATTAGACATAACAAGACAATCTTAAACAAATATACTTAAAAAGTCTAAATGCACCGTCTAATGAACCGTTCAGTACTCAAAGCATTTACCAGGATAGACAAACACAATACTGCTAAATTATACAGCAATAGAAAATAAGACCATTTAGTAGCATTACTACTAAAATTGCCCATAATTGAGGTTAAACATTTAAACAAATCAACGTCCCCACATTTGTGAGTGGATAAGACGTGAGACTTGTTAAGGATGTGTGTACTAGGACTTGGCTTCTTCATAGAGTAAAAAGTCCCATACACTCACATTGAAGCATATCACACTTTTAATAAATACTTGAAGGTGGCCAGGGTTCATTAAACGCCCACCCAGAATTTCCCATCAACCACACAGCTCCCTGACAATTTTCTTGACAATTTATTAAAGTCTAGTTTTCTCTGGGTTCTAGTGAATATTAATACCGTTTTAAACAGCTGTGTTTAGGATACACATACAGACTCACACAAGCTCAATTAACTTAAACAAAAGCAGTCAGGGCGGCAGATGACAATGGGAGGTCAGCACTAACTGTAGTGTAGCGTTAGATCTCCGACTGCGCAGCTGCAGCGACGGTTGCCTAGCAACAAACCAAATCCCAAGAGCTTTTACTATAGGGTATTTGAATGGACCAAAAGGACTAGAAAATTACAGAGTAAATCTTGTTAACAGTGTTCTGCATTCAGGCAGGTCATTCAGAAATGTTAATTGATGTTTTTTTTTATTAAGTACCTGTGCATTATTCCAGCAACCAGATGAGATTTACTGGAAAATCTGTGGTCATCTTTCAGAAACCTTCACGGTCACACACACACACGGATAATTATAAGAGGGATGTTTTCGTCTGCAGCTATTGTGTGTCTTTGAAAGGTCAGTTTATAAAGCACTGTGCACACCTGGTGCATGAAACACTGCCAAAAACCAAAACGACCAAAAACCTGTTCATGACCTGTTCCTATTAAACTCACTCACTATTTACCAACTATTTATTAACTAATATATGAATGAATAGCAGATTCTCAAAGCAAATTAAGATTTTAAAGTCAATGACACATCCTAAACTATCTGAGGATTTCTACAATCGATCAATGGTGCTTCGCTGTCATACACTGTCACATCTCTTTATCGTGTGCACTGACTACATCACTGGTTTTCATGGAAACGGTCCCATGAGCTGCACATGTGGGTAAAGCTGTCATGCACAGTGTGGAATAAACAGAGAGGTCACAACATGTTTATGAATGAGACAGAGGAAAGAGCCAGAGAGTTGAACAGGTGATGACTCGCCCTCACAGTATGGTAAAATAAGAGGTCATTCACATGATACTGCCAGATTTATCTGTCTCACAACATAACCAGAGATCAAATAAAATGATAATAGAAAGTATTAAAATCATTTTTTTTAAATGATTACATTTATATCATCATTTGCATAATTTTGGTTTACAAACATTCTAATGGTGCATTCACACCAGACGCGAATGACGCGTTAAGCGCAAGTGATTAAGTCAATGCAAAGAAGCAATAAACATCCTGCGGCACGATTCGAGCAAATGACACAGCACGAATTGAGCATTTCGGACATTTGACGCATGTAAATCGTGATTTGCATGAGTTGAAAAGTCTGAACTTTGGCGGATGTTTGAGCCGCGTTTACCAATCAGGATTAGGGCTGGGCGATAGAGCTAAAATGTATATCATCAATATAAAGTGTTATATCATTCGATAATGATCATTACCGATACATTTTATTAAGATTTTAAAAAAATGACAAGTAGAAAAAAGTTTTAATTTAAGGCAAACAATAAACAATTTTAGTTCAACAGTACCAAAAAGTATATATCTTACATAAAGATGAATTTGGTGTAAACTCTATAAATGCTCTCTCTCGCTCTCTTCCTGTTCTTTGTTTCTTGTTGTTTGTTCTAACTTTGTTTGCAATGGTGGATCGGCTACTTTTCTTCACCTACAATTTTTAATGTACTGTAAATGTCGCCAAATCAGTATGGCCTGGTAGAGTATTAATTTAAATAAGAAATAATTTGTATTGCGTATGCGTCGAACACTGCACACACGAGGCGGACACGTAAAATAAGTACCCGGCCCACAAGTATGCACAGCTTATATACAACATTGTTCCGATGCTGATCAGATGCAAAAAACCAAAGGACTGCCACACTGGCGAGCTAACATTTCCTTTTATTTTTGACAATCTTCTCGGCCACAGCACTCATTTTTACACGTTTTCGTGCTTTTCCTGTTACAGGGTGATGGCGCAACTGAACCCCACAGCAACACTTGCCATTGACTCTCTGCTTGTCACTCACAGCACGCTCCTTTATCAGGGCATATATAGGCTGTTTAAGATCTTGGAACGGCGATGTAATGTAGTTCAATGCAGTTTTAGCAATGCATTAATAGGCGTAATATGGAACGTTTTTTTTCTACTGTTCGATAAATGTGTATCGACGGTACATATTGATATTGTTTTTTCGCCCAGCTCTAATCCGGATCTTGCTCTAGTGATGCGATTACAACGTAGCAAGCTTCGGGAAAGAATACAAATCACAACGTACAGATTTGCTTTGCTGGCCAATCAGGGACACAGAGCTTTTTAAATCTGTGCGTTTCAGGAAGACAGTAAAATCTGGAGCTACAAAAATGTACGGTATGTGGAAAATAATGTGTTTTTTAACCATAAACCAGGTGAACACATAGTATTGTACCAAATACAGAAAATAACATTGTTTTTAGAAATGAAATAGGTGCACTTTAAATTTCTTGCATTTTGACAACATGTACATCCACACACATATAGATTAAAGTGATAGTTCACCTAAAAATGACAATTCTGTTATCATTTACTCACTCACATGTTGTTACAAACCTGTATAAATTTCATTTTCTGAAAAAACAAAGGAAGATATGTTGAGGAATGTTTTTAACAAAACCGTTCATGAGCCCCATTGACATCCATGTTATTACTTTTTCCTACTATGTAAGTCAATGGGGCTCATGAGTGGTTTGGTTGCAAACATTCCTCAAAATATCTTTCTTCGTGTTCATCAGAAAAAAGAAGTTGATATAGGTTTGTAACAACATGACAGTGAGAAAATTATGACAGAATTGTCATTTTTGGATTAACTACGCCTTTAAGAAAGCCTCGATTTTTGCAGGGGAAAAATCGTGTTCGTTACTGAACTCTGGACTAAATAGCATTCAGGGATTGTGCTTTTTAATTGTTGTTGTTTCGTTTTTCCTCAGTCGATAAATCTTGCATATATGTTTTATTCATTGTCATTTACCCGACCTGTTTTATGATTCAAGATGTGGAAATAGCCATCTCATGAATACAAACATCACACAGGTAAAAAGGTAAAAAGACCTGAGCTGTCTGTGAACTGTCAAATTCAACAATTCATCTTACAAACGGAATACTTTTTGTTGTTAAAGATTGACCATCACTGACGTATGCTTTATGAAATTGTAATACCACGATGCCTTGATGTATATCTTGGTATTGAATATTTAACATATTCGTATACCGTGGTGGTACCCACGTAGCACTCTGTGGTACTAAAAAAGCAACATGGTATTACAGTGACATTTATTTCATGAAATTAAGTCCGTATGTAACTCGCATCTGTCGCGTCGCGTGCATTGAGGTTTGCGTGGACTCACCTGTAATGCGTGACAGGGTGAAATTAAAGAGTCGAGTGCGTTCTTCAGTTCCTGCAGACTGTGCTCATCATTACCATCATCAGCGCTGAATTAACGTGTTTAATCCATCCGCTTTTACCTGATAGCACAGCAACCAGTGAGTCCGAGAGATTGCAGAATTTTATCACGCAGAAACGCTTTTCACTAGCTCATGTGCTCTTTAAATAAATAATCAAGTGAAAACTCAAGGGAGATTTTAACAGTCTGTGTTGCTCTGCTGTCTGCTTTAAATCGCGTATCTGACCGCCAGCGACGCACTTCTGTTGTACTGAGATGCTGTGAGTCTTAAAGCGGCAGCACACTCCACGCCTCTCTGTGGACCCCACCACATCACGACTGATGTGTTGTCTGAATTCAACAATGCCTTTACTGCTTTAACAATTCACCTTATACTGCAGTCATTCTGCCTTTACATACTATTACATTAACAACCCATTCTCATGAAGTGCGTAAAGCAAAGCTATAACGCTGAAATATTTATTTCCTATAGATTGTATGTAATATAAATATCAGCATGCCTGCTTATTTCTTTTAAAACAGACCTTAAATAATAAGTGATGTTGCAATGAATATAACTATTCATCATATGTCAAGGTAATTACATTGTATTTAAAGATGCCGTGTGTAGATATTAGTGGCATCTAGCGGTGAGATTGCGAATTGCAACCAACGGCTCTGTCCACAGCTCACCCCTCCATTTTGAAACGAATACACAGTGTTGAGGGTAACGCATTACAAGTAACTTGCATTATGTAATAATATTACTTTTCTGAAGTAACAAGTAAAGTAACGCATTCAGGGCATGAAATTAACACCCGACCACGCGCCAAATGCGGGTGGATTTTGCAATTGGCGGGTAACACTGTCAATCTACCAGCCACATTGGCGGGTAGCCAATGCGAATCAGTGATGTGCGGGTCAATGTATAAACAACCCACTCCCGACCGACATTTTCAACTAACCCGCCTGGAATTGTTCAAAATAGTTTTTAAACCCGACCGACTGACCGCGGCCCGAATATCATTAAAATATTTGTCTGGGTAACCGGCAACCGCTCATTTCTTATCAACCTGCGCATATAACTGATGCAAATTGAGTGATTCATTGAGAGGATGCGACTGCTGTTTGGCAACGTTCATGCGATTGGAAAGAAGATGAGGCACTTCTCTGACTACGTTTGGATGTGCGAGTAAGTATTAAACTGTTGATGAGATGGGATGAGAATGCAATGGTGACATAGACTACAGTATAATCACAGTTGCACAGATGTGTAGTTCTGCTGTGACGGATCAGAACTCTTGGATGTGTAAACTTTAAAGAGAGTTGCGCTACTGTGTCTTATACTGTAGTATATTAACATACATTTTGCGAATAGAGTAATGAAAAACAAACGTATGTGGGGCGTTTATGTGCGCAGTTTGTGCCCCCTCCGTATATGTGTGCGCGCGCGCGGGTTTAAGGGCACTCAATAGGGAACATCGGAGAGACGCCTTCCTCAAAGCAAGCGTACATAAAGTCTTTCTGCTCTTGACAGGGCACATATAATAAACAAAATAATCTCAACAGTATTCTTATTCTAATAAAACATTTCGTTATGTCTTAACTTAAGTGTATGTATAGAGACTAGAGAGTCAAAAACTGTGTCTGTGATGGTCTTAAAGAGACAGTAACCTCAATTAACATACTTAAGTCTGTGTCATTAATGTTAATCAAAAAACCTAAGACAAAGAGAAATTCACTTTTATAGCTCTAAAAATTATTATATTTAATTCATAAATGAAAAACAGTGTTATCATTCACTATTCAGGCAAAAAAAAACTGGCTGGTAAAAAGTCACTGTGGCAGGTGGATTTCTAAATCCACCTGCCACAGTGGCTGGTGGTCAAAAAAGTTAACTTCAGGCCCTGAACGCATTACTTTATAAATGTGCACATTAATATTTAAGTTACCTTTTTTTTTAAAGTAATGCGAGTTACTTTTCAGTTTAATTAATTTGATTAAAAAAATTATGTACTGAATTAATCTGAACTTAAACCACGGGCCTGTTGAATGCTTTATTCTTATTCTGGCACCAGAGCGATATTTGTGGTAACTGTGGTAAAAGAGGAATAATTGTCTCTGGTCCGTTGAATTATAAGAAAATAATGCACACCCAACACCGCGGGTGTGTATTATTTTCTTATAATTCAACGGCCCGTCGTCAATTATTCCTTACTAATTAAGTTAGAATTACGCATTCTATGCATCGCGGCTGAGTGGGAACAGTTTAAGTCGGAAATTGAAATGGCAAGCCAGAGTTTGCCATTTTTCAGACGGAAATATGCAGTTTCTGAATGCAGAACTTCTGTGTCATAAAAAACAACTGCAAAGCTTAAAAGAGATCAAGCCTCAGCCAACTAAGTAAAAGTTACTTTATGTTTATGTTTTTTAATCAGTGTACACCCCTAACTAAATGAATATAACATGGCAAAGATGAATGCACATTTATATATTGATTGATTCAATAGATTTATAACATTTTGAAAAAAAACTTGTCATGGATTTATTGCATTTTGCGTAAAAAATATCAGTTTTTATAATAAATCTTTGAAAATTAAATTATGGATTTAATTTTTTTATGGTATTATAACATAAAGATGCTATGTGAAAGTTTGTATCAGAAAATAGTGTTTTTCATCTTGTCACTTTCTTGGTATAGAAAACACATTTTGATCCAAATTAGTCAAAATTGATTTATAGCATTTTGGAACCAAACTCTTCATATATTCTCAAATATTTAATATAAGCTATAGGGAAATGCACGCAACATACAGATTTTTTATGACCTACCCCTGCATCTCACAAATTAAGTGACAATTTCTTTATCCACCCCAACCCTGACCTGCGGGTTACAGTGCAAAATGGCGACTTTGATGTCAGGGGACCCCGATGTGTAAATAATAACGGCTCATTCATAGGGTATAAAAACACAACAGTTCTTTTTTTTATTAATGTTGTGTATTTTTGTGTGTGTGTGTGTGTGTGTGTGTGTGTGTGTGTGTGTGTGTGTGTGTGAGCCTCTGTCTAAAGACAATGTTCTACCCCTGTGGGGCTAGACAATAAAGCTTTTCAATTGATTATGTAAGGTCCTTATGCACCACTGATAGTATAGTTATATATATTATATTGTATTTCTGTTAAGAGATGCTCCTAAAAGTTACACAGTGCACATTTAAGATGCATAAGAATCTAAACTAAAACAGTAATATCATGTTTTTGTTTATTTGGTGGAATATTTTGTAAATATTTTTTTACATCGTTGTTTATATGATTTTACATTTGAAAGATAACAGTATAAAACAAGCTACACTATACAAACTGATATCCATTAAAACAATCACTGTGGCAGTTTTGCACTTTACTTCACTTTTTGCCATTTTTGGCTTCTGATTTAACTAAATACATATTTTCTGGAAGAGCTGTATGTCACGCATTTGTGTCCAAATCCATTATTATTATTATTTTGCTGGATTTGTTTGGTTTTGGTTTCACACACCCAGAAAGTTTTTAAGACTTTGAATTATATTTGGTGCTGTACCTTTCCTAACTCCATTATGATGCTGGCCAGACATTAAAAAATAAAATATTGTTAACTTTCTCCACCTAGTGGTACATAGATTAACTAATTCAAACTAGTGCTTTGAAATACAAACTTGGTCAGAAAGTTAGATAGATGATTCATATGTTAAGAGTATACACAAAGAAAGAAGTCAAGTGTTCGACATTCAATTATTCTTTAATTTCAATTTTGTCAGAGAATAATAAATTATTTACAATTGTCTTTCACAAAGCAAAAATTAAACCATGAGATCAAGAGAGAAAGAGAGAGAAACAGAAAGAGGAGGACAAGATAGATTATGAGGTGTTTTAAAGCCCTCTCTGTAAAGAGGGTTCGGCTCATTCTGGTTTCAGTAAACTCATTTATGATCACTCAGATGAATGGATGAAGAAAGCCAGTGCACCAGCGAAGAGGAGGAGAGACGAGTGACATCACCAAACCAGACTGTCTTCAACACTGCACAGAAACAAAGATGAGATATAAGAGGTTGTTGCAAAGCACTGAGCTCATGAATTTAATTCCCAGGGAACAAATAATAGTGTATTCGTTAAAAGTACTGTCAATTTAATGCCAAATGCATTGAAATTTAAATTTAAAGTCACAAGCATGAGACATTTTCAGTTGTATTATCTTTGCTCACCGGGGTCTGAAGTCTTGTTCATCATCACCAAACAGCAACTCGGCCACAGCATCCTCAGAAGTCGATCTCTTACCATATCTGAAAAATGAGACAGCCCACAAAATGATACATATGAGACAAACTTGTGTCTCTCTTCCAATGTAAGTTCATGCTGGAAGGATCTTTGGGAAAGCAACACAGGTCGTCTCTGAGAAAATCTCTTTTTGGCATTTCTGTGGTGTAAGAAAAGTCACCACATGTGAACAAAAATAACACATGATCATCACCATTTAATTGTGGCCTTTTGGGGTTAAATTTCTTGCAGAAAATATCAGGGTGCATCTGCAGCACACGTCACGAGAGACAAATCAGCAGACATGTTAATCCCACTTAATAACAATCTATCTTAAAACGCAGCAGAATAATGAGGGGTTGCATACAGGTTGAAGGAGATCTGGCAACGCAGCCCACCCTCGCACATATGCTAGGGTTCAGATAAAAAAATACATTGTGGTTAAGCCAAAAACATAAATTGAGGCTTGATTCAGTTTTGCAGATACATCCGTGAATTTTGTTTTGGTTGTTAATTCAATATTTTTTTTTAAACCCTTTAAAGCATCTTCACAAAGAGTAAGCAAAGCAACTTTGTCAGTTGAGATGTTTAAGTAAATGAGAAACAAACAGTGTGAGGCACCAAGAGCCTGTTTTTTACTATGGTGCATGCTCTTCTAGACATGTATCATGAAAGTTCCATGCAATACTATTCTGTATTGTGATCTATATTAAAGTGCAAGGATATTGCCATCTAATTACTGTACAATGATGCTGCCACAGTACTTTTGTAAGAGATACTGAAACAAATTTAGACAAATCTAATATGGGCTCAAATAATACACCGCAGACTGGAAAACTGATTGAAATGGTGCCATTAAAATAAACATTACATTCTCCAGACGGGAATATGCATTGGGCCATTAGATGTTTTCCACTGTTTTATACCAGTATACTGTTTCAAGCATTAAAATATAATATCTCATGCTTGCGGTTGTGCCACAACATACTGTAACACAATTAGCTTCATTTATGTCTAAATGTCCATTTCTAAGTAAATCACTTGAGTAAAAATCCTTCATCAGCACATACATTTCTTGCATTGAATTAAAAGTGACAATTTAGGAACAGTTTAAAATTTACAATTTACACAAATTAGTTTTTAGATTTCTTTACACAACAGAATGTGAGAAAGTGATCTCAACAATATATATATATATATATATATATATATATATATATTATATATATAGTCAATTCTTTGTAGTATTATATAACATAATAATGAAATAAAAAGTTTATAATATAAGTTTTCAAATGTAGTAAGTCCACCATTACATTAATATTGCTTAGAAAATGATGTTTTTTTTTGTCTCACCTCTGTCGTGTGATAAGGTTGATGTAGTGCCGTAGTGCTGTGTGGTATTTGGCCAGCTCTTCTGGACCCATTTCTCCCGCCGGAGGTTCAGGTTTAGGTGGGTAAGCTTCAGCCAGGCTGCTCAGACACACTATAACACACATGACAAGAGCCGCAAGCACGGTCCAGGATCTCATTGCACTTGCCATCTAAAAAATATACAGGATTTAAGATTCGTTCAAAGTCAAAACAATAACTTTTGTCATCATATAAATGTATTATGGAGCTCTCCGTGGTCCTGATGAAGTTTCATTCAAGTGATCATCAGCTAAATGTCTTTTAAAGGATCTTTGCTCTAACGTCTCAAAGCAGCAGAATTCAACTTACTGTGTATTAGATGTTCGGGTCCCAGAAGGATCACAGAGAGTTGATGCTGGCTGTTGGAGTTCTGTTTCTCTCTCTGAATCGGGATGCTTTTATAGCTCCTGAGACCCCAGTGGGAGGTTCAGACCCCACCCATGACTTACACACAACTAATGAGTCATTTACACATGATATCCAACACTTTACGTTTGACCTCTTCTAAACATTAACAAGAATGATACATATGATGCTATGGAATAAAGTGCAATAAATTACATCATTGCTAACTAACTGTAAGCTCATTGTTTTAGTTTTATAAATACCATATATCTTATAGATTTTATCCTGTATATTTTCTTTTTTTTTAAATAGGCTATATATATATATTTGCCTATATTATATAAATACTAAATCAATTTGAAAAAAAAAATCATCTCTATTATATAAACCAGATATTGCCATATTAATTAAAATTTTATTTTATTAGGCAAACTCATTGGGCAGTTTCCCTGAAAGGGCTTATCCTTGTCCCAGACTAAAATGCGTGTTTTAGTTGCTTTCATTTCAAAACACTTTGCACTGGCATATCTTAACGTTTATCAATATCATTGTTTTGTCTCAAGATACACACCAGTATAGTTTTTTGTAAAGTTTGTTTAATTTATGCTTTGAAAAACTACTTAAATAACTAAGTCATATTCCTGGATTAATTTAAACCCTGTCTGGGAAACCGCCTCATTAAGTATGTCCAGTGGATTAAATTGTTATAATGGGGACTGTATTGGTTTCAATGGAACAATAATGGTCTCTCTGGATTTCTAATGGTATTGTGTTGGATTTTATTGGTGGGGTGTAACCTGCTGGATTGAATCCAACAGAATATTATAAAATCCTACTGGAATGAGGTCCAAAACAGGAATTTGGAATGGTATAGAATTGCTAATTCATATATTTGTAAAATGTATATAGTTTATGTCAGCAGGGCTAACTTAAATTTAGGTTAATAGTTGGCCTTTACGAGTTTATAGATGAATAGCTGAATGAACAGGACAGGTGGTGCGCATGAGCATTTACACTTCAACAGCGCATCCAGCAGAGGGCGCAGCTGCGTAAACCATGCACGCGCCTGTAGAAAAACCCAGTTCTTGCTCGTTTCGTTTCACCTCGTTTAATCCAGATTGCAATTAACAACTTAAACTGTAATCACAGAACACTGCTGTCGTATCATCACGAACCCACACATTTGTTAAACGAGCTGTACAAAAGAAGTGATGAACTGCTGGATAATAACCATTTGATGTCTTGTGTATCAAAGGTCTGAGGAACGTGCGCTGACATGCAGGCATAGGAAGACTTTCTCGCAAATCTTTAATTGTAATTCATTCATAATAAAAAAAAACCCTGGAAGCAAAGGGAAGCTAAAACGTTAATTATACACCATTGATTTTGTAGGCCTAAATAAGGCAGAGGACTTGAATCAATAGAGCTCTTGACTGAATCAGTTAACTAATCAGTAGAATTAATCTGCAAGGGTTTATCATTAGACCACACTAACCATCTGATCTGTAAATGACAAACCAGTAACTGTAATTATTGCAGATCTTGGAAATGTTATAAGGTAGCGATATTAATAAATGAACAGACAGTTAAAGATATATTCATTGATTATTTTAGCAATCCATTAGGATTTAATGCTGTTCTATTGGTTCAGAAAACATCCCACCAGACAGTAGAACCTATTACATTGCTAGAAACTATCAAAGACCATTATAGTTTCCTATAAAAACCAATACAATTCCCATTTTAACCATTAATCCATTAGAACCTCTGTGATGGTTTCTCTTGTGTTTTAAGCAGGATTCAGTGTTGAGTCAAAAAGCAACAACTCGTTGAGTTGTAATTAAAAAATACAAAAAGGGACAAACCGAGTTGTTTGGTTAAATTAACCAAGGAATTGTTTATATTAGACCCAACAACTAGTTAAAACAACTTACTCCCTGAGCACACATATATACGCAGATCAGATTGAAGTGTAAATCTTAATGTCAGGGTCGATCATAAAGTTTTATGGAAACTACATTAATCTCACCACTGGCCTGTACATTGCTGTCATGAGAAACCCTAAGAGCAAATCTGAAAGAAAAGAAAATGTTTGTGTTAGATGTTAATAAAGATCTCAATAAATCAGCCTTCAATGTGTGTTAAAAGCCATCGGTTGATGCAGATTGCCGTTTTCTTGTAATCACGCACGACTCACTGAAACATTTTCCAATGCTTCTGTTATAAAATTCTTAATATAGTCTCAGAGAGTCGTCTGATCCTGGTCACTAAACCTGTCTAACAATAAAAGTCAATGAGAGTAAACAACAAACAGTAGATATTGATACCCCACTTCAGCTTATCAATGTGAATAAACAGTGAGAAAGCTGTGTTAGATAAGACACGCATGAAATGATTGAGTCTGTGTCTATACTACGATAACTTTCCAAACAGCAGTATGTAATGTTCATCGAAAGAGCGATTACTGTGGGGATGATAGGGAGAGCTGTGGATAAATGTGCTTTATAAACTCAACCAAATGATCTGACCGCTCTGTGTATTAAATTTTGATATTTTAATGTCAGAATCAATAAGGTTGTATTTTGTATTAATGGTGTCATGGTGGTGGTACAGTACAGTATCGATTTAAGATTGTAGTGGGTTCATGTCCACTAGGCTTTAAATGTAATTATGATCTGAAGAATCATAAAAGTATGCTTGGATAATAAAAAATATGGACATAAACCAAAAAGTTTACAATTTCTTGTTTGGTTAGTTACAAGTATGCTATACTGTGAGCACGATAGATGCTTTAAAGGTGCCAAAGAATGCATTGAAATAATCTGTTAAATTGTTCTCTGATATCTACATAAAAGGTTTGTGGCTTTATTGAGTGCAAAAAATATCCAGAGATAGTTTTTAATGTCTACTTACAACCCCCCTAGGATATGTCCTTTGAATAAAATGGTCTATTATTACCTTATTTGATAGGGTAATGAATAATAATGTTGAGCTTTGCTCTGGGGAGTGTGCTGACACTGGCTTAACTTAGCACCCTCTTACATACGTTACATTTTTACTGCATCTATTAATGTAAAGGTGCTTTGAAACAATTAAACAATTGTAAAAAGCACTATATAAATAAAATTGAACTGAATTGAATAGATTGGCTGTTTCAAAGAGTGGCTCATTTCAGTAGCTCTGAAACACCTGTTCAATTTCTCATTAATGCAATTATCTAATCAACCAATCACATGGAAGTTGTTTCAATGCATTTAGGGGTGTGGTCCTGAATGTCAGAATGGGAAAGAAAGGGAATTTAAGCAATTTGGAGTGTGGCATGGTTGTTGGTGCTAGACGGGCTGGTTTGAGTATTTCACAATCTGCTCACTTACTGGGATTTTCACGCACAACAATTTCTATGGTTTACAAAGAATGGTGTGAAAAGGGAAAAACATCCAGTATGCGGCAGTCTGTGGGCGAAAATGCCTTGTTGATGCTAGAGGTCAGAGGAGAATGGGCCGACTGATTCAAGCTGATAGAAGAGCAACTTTGACTGAAATAACCACTCGTTACAACCGAGGTATGCAGCAAAGCATTTGTGAAGCCACAACACGCACAACCTTGAGGCGGATGGGCTACAACAGCAGAAGACCCCACCAGGTACCACTCATCTCCACTACAAATAGGAAAAAGAGGCTAGTATTTGCACGAGCTCACCAAAATTGGACAGTTAAAAACTGGAAAAATGTTGCCTGATCTGATGAGTCTCGATTTCTGTTGAGACATTTAGATGGTGGAGTCGGAATTTGACTTAAACAGAATAAGAAAATGGATCCATCATGCCTTGTTACCACTGTGCAGGCTGGTGGTGGAGGTGTAATTGTGGGGGGGATGTTTTCTTGGCACACTTTAGGCCCCTTAGTGCCAATTGGGCATCATTTAAATGCTACGGCCTACCTGAGCATTGTTTCTGACCATGTCCATCCCTTTATGACCACCATGTACCCATCCTCTGATGGCTACTTCCAGCAGGATAATGCACAATATCACAAAGCTTGAATCATTTCAAATTGGTTTCTTGAACATGACAGTAAGTTCACTGTACTAAAATTGCCTCCATAGTCACCAGATCTCAACCCAATAAAGTATGTTTGGGATGTGGTGGAACGGGAGCTTTGTGACCTGGATTTGCATCCCACAAATCTCCATCAACTACAAGATGCTATCCTATCAATATGGGCCAACATTTCTAAAGAACGCTTTCGGCACCTTGTTGAATCAATGCCACATAGAATTAAGGCAGTGCTGAAGGTAAAAGGGGGTCAAAGGGGGTTCCTAATAATCCTTTAGGTGAGTGTACTTATCAATTAAGATCAAAATAAAGGCGATATGAGAGGTAAGAATATGTAATAGGGTACTATAGTAAACTAATATTTCACAACAACCATTACACATCATTAATTTCAGAACGCGGAACATATTGGCGGCCTATATGGGTAAAACGAGTATTACATGTTGTTGTGGTTTTTTTTTTTTTTAAGTAATGCATATATTTAATATATTTCTATCAGTACATTTTAATAGTTGAAGGCAAATATAAAGTAAAGCATACAAGTCTTCATAGTCGGGGTACCTTTTGAGAGCATAATGGGGTTATTCAGCAGGACAATGATTGGCAGAATCCATATCACTAAAATTATGAAGTGACTCAATGTCTAATCTGTCATGACTTCCCTGCTGAAAAAAACAGCATACCAGCAAGACCAGCATATGTTGTGTTTTGGTGCTGGTTTGCTAGTGAACACCAGCTAAACCAGCATCAAACCAGCATCAGCACCAGCATTAGCACCAGCTAAACCAGCACCAAACCAGCATTAGCACCAGCTAAACCAGTATTAGCACCAGCATCCCATGCTGGTCATACCAGCATATGTTGTGTTTTGGTGCTGGTATGCTGTGACCACCAGCTAAACCAGCATAGACCAGCATAATTCCCATGCTGGTCCATGCTGGTTTGATGCTGGTTTTTTCAGCAGGGTTTGGTTTTATTGACTGCTGTATTTTTGTTTCTCTGTTTGTGTTTCTGTGTTGTCAGTTTCTCACGTGCGCGTCTCTGTCACGGGTGTCATTAGTGTCATCTCCTTCACCTGCGTCCCTCACCTGCAGTTCATTTTCATGGCCAATCGGTTTAGTATTTAATCCCTGTGTGTTTTTTGGTTCATTGCAAGTTCGTCTATGTGTGTACTCGCCATTTTACTAGCTTTGCTAGTGTCCTGTCCTGTCCTGTCTGTTTCTAGTTTGTAGATTTAATCTTTCCTACCCCCAGTCTGTGCTCTCTGCTGCCCAGGAGTTTTGCTGAGACTTAGTTCACTCAACGGCTCTCTGATCTGTTTCTCATCCATCTGTTACGGACTACACTCCTTAAGCCTGCTTTATTGACTGCCATTTGTACCTGCAGCAGCGGACACTCGCCACGGCATTGCCGCTGTCCAGCAGGAAGGTCCTTCAGCCCTGGAGCTGCCCAGCTAACGCTCTCTCTCTGCCCACCGCAGGATCTCTCCCTCCCATCTGCCTTGAGTGCCGGTTGCCGGGTTGTCGCTATTCTCCTGGTGTTTTGTGGATTACTTCCATTATACTCTCTCCCACCGTCCGTTGTCTGGCCGGAGCCCGAACGCGTGTGGTTCATCGCCCTAGTGCTAGTGTGTGCTCCCCTCCTTAGCCGTCTGCCCTGGTGTGGCTCTATGCCCAGACGTGCGATTGTCAGTTTTGCATCCATTATTATTTAAATAAAAACTTTCTGTTATCTGCACTGGGATTTTCTGTGTTTACTGAGCCTGACAAATCTACAACCAAATATTAAGTTTATATTACTACACATAACTTATTAATTTACTATTGATAATACATATTTATTATTCATTTGTACAATATTACATTTTGCTTTAAAATGTGCAGCCAAAGAAATAAAATAAAAATTTTCATTTAATATACAAATATTTGTCATGTCGCTGTGTATTCAAAATACTGCAAAACACCTAAACACAGTTGACAAAGAACTTCTAGGTTCTGTTTATAGGTAATGAGCATCATATAGTGTACTTTAAATGTACACTGCCCTGTTTTTTAAAACACACTTTTTTAAAAAGTCCCTGTAATAACTCAACTACCTGGAATCATAACTGCATTGTTAAAGGAATATTCAATTTTCTTTAAAAAAAATCCAGATAATTTACTCACCACCATGTCATCCAAAATGTTGATGTCTTTCTTTGTTCAGTCGAGAAGAAATTATGTTTTTTGAGCAAAACATTGCAGGATTTTTCTCATTTTAATGGACTTTAATAGAGCCCAACATTTAATACTTAACTCAACACTTAACAGTTTTTTTCAACGGAGTTTCAAAGGACTATAAACGATCCCAAACGAGGCATAAGGGTCTTATCTAGCAAAACGATTGTCATTTTTGACAAGAAAAATAACAAATATACACTTTTAAACCACAACTTCTCGTCTAGATCCGGTCGTGATGCGCCAGCGTGACCCCACGCAATACGTCATGATGTCAAGAGGTCACAGAACGCGAAACTCCACCCCAGTGTTTACAAGTGTTGAGAACGAGGACCGTACCTACGTTGTTGTATGTCAACTGATACTAATTAATGTCTTTGTGTCAGTTTATTGTTTACAATGGTCCGCAAATGTGCGTTTTATATATGTAACACGTGACCTCCCTATGTCACTACGCATTTACGTTAGGTCGTGCTGGACCGGATCTAGACGAGAAGTTGTGCTTTAAAAGTGTATATTTGTTATTTTTATTGTCAAAAATGACAATCGTTTTGCTAGATAAGACCCTTATGCCTCGTTTGGGATCGCTTAGAGTCCTTTGAAACTCCGTTGAAAAAAAACTGTTACATGTTGATTTAAGTGTTAATTGTTGGTGCCTATTAAAGTCCATTAAAATGAGAAAAATCCTGCAATGTTTTCCTCAAAAAACATAATTTCTTCTCGACTGAACAAATAAAGACATCATTTTGGATGACATGGTGGTGAGTAAATTATCTGGATTTTTCTTTAAAGAAAATTGAATATTCCTTTAAGCTATCCTTAAATCCTAAACATCTATTAAGCCACGTTGAAGTCACCAAATCAGACGGCAAACAGACGACACTAATAGCACTGATATCACTGAGAGACATTCACCGCCACGACTCAAAGCAAAAGCCTACAACAAAAACTTAAGAACAACAAACTAAAAAGCCATTTATGAACCTGAAAATGCAGTCATTTATTGTAAATCTCTGCTACCGTGTCCTTCTTACGCACTTAAAATCCTATAATTTCCTGTGTTTATGACATCTCTGTTGTCTCAGGAGTGATGTTACATTGAAGTGTTATCAGAGTTATCATGTGTGTTATTTCCTCACTGATGTGAGCAGAGTGCTACAGTAGCGCTCATGTGTGTTTACATGAACTCATTCAGTGCTGAGTAACGACAACCAAAACAATTTGATGAATAAATAAATACTGATACTATTAAAGGTCAGTCCAAAATATAGCTTATTCTCTTTCAAGAATTTCCAAGTGCTTTAGTTTAATGCTTTGAATTGTATTCATTTCATTTTGAATACATAAAAATACAGACCTTCTAAAAGTATGTGCATTAGTATGGAAACATGTCTACACAAATGTCTTCCTGTGGTATTTACAAGTGATATGTTACAGTGATATGCTTAGACCCCTTCTAAATTTCTAAAATAAATTTATTGACAGGGTTACTGCTGACCTCATTCAGTATTTTTCCACCTCTAAAGTACTACATTTATTCAGCCCTACAATTAAGTGTGGAAATTGTTTATAAGGAATGCAAACATAAACCCAAACTAAAGCCTATAGATGTTGCTCTTTATTCCTCAGGTGACTCAATGGAGTTGTTAAGTATTATCTTTGTCTCAGATATTTTTCCTACAATACCAATAATTGTTAGTATATCTGCCTAGTGTTAATATAAAGCTATACAATTAATGTGGACATGAAATGTTTGAATTCATTTGAATCTCTGACTAAACTGGAGTGTTTGGTATTTTTATAAATCTGAGCATTTTGTGATTATTGAGATATTTTGTATCTGAAACACAAGATTGCTAGGGTCTTGTTCATAAGAAACATGTAAAGCAGATGTACCACACAAAACATATCTGTTAGAATATTGGATAAAGTGACCTGCTAGTGTACTCGAGGCTTAAAAAGGAAACCCAAAAAATGAAATAAAAACACTGTACCATTTCACTTTTAAACATTATGCATTATTATACAGCTGTTTCTTTGACATCTTCAGTTTCCCTTTTGGAAAATATAAAAACTTAAAACAAACAAGTTTACTTATTCTGTGCATACTACTATAAATAATATAGTGTCTTTATTACTAATATCCCACAACTAGAATGATTTCCCTGGAGAATGGGCCTCAGGTTAGAAAACTACACAAGTCTTTCTTGTTTAATAAGGGTCCTTCTATTAACCACCTGACGTGTCATTAAAGATTTATGGGTTAAATGTGTTTTTTGGTGTCTGGATTCAAGGGTCAATATGCTGTTAAATAATCATGAGGTGGAACTGTCTTACGTCAACAACTTAATCAATATGACTACTATCTTCACTTTGAGTTATATATCAGATACACACTGTATTTTAGAAAAATATTTAGGAAAACAAACGTATTTCATGGTTTTGATGTAATCTTTTTTGTTATCAGAATGTTTCCAAAATTGAAAGCATTCTACCGAAACACAATTTGTGTATAATTATTATTAGTATAACAAATATATAAGTGACACTGATTAAATTGTGAAATTTTACCTGTCACAATTTAACATCCCAATTCCCAATAAATTAGACTAAGAATTGATTTATTTATATTGGTTGCTTTATAATTTGTGAAAGTGTGTTCAAGTAAAACTATCATATTTAATTAATTTCTTTATAGAAAGTTTTTGCACTCCCAAAAATGACTTTCTTAGTATGTTTGTTTTGTTTTCAGTACAAATATCCAAAACATTTTAAATTAAGAAGCATTTTCTTTATAAGCAAAAGACCTAAGAAAATAAGTCTAGTTTTAGACAAAATCAAACATAAAATTTAAGTGAATTTGTGCTAAAAACAAGCAAAAAAAATGTGGGGTATGCAAAAAATCTTCAACTTTTTTCTTAAACACTTTCAAGACTATTTTCTTATCCCATTGGCGGATTTTTTTTTTTTTTTTTTGCTTGTTTTAAGCATAAATTCACTTACATTTTTTTTTCTAAAAACTAGACTTAGTCTTAGACTTATTTGTTAATTTGCTTATCAAGAAAATACATCTTGATTTAAGTATTTTTAGATATTTGTACTGAAAACAAGACAAAAAAAAAATCTCTTGACAGATCAATTTAAAGGCGGAGTCCATGATGTTTGAAAGCCAATGTTGATATTTGAAATCACCTAAACAAACACACCCCTACCCCAATAGAATCTGCACCTTCTGTTGATAAACCCGCCCCACACATACGCAACCCGGCATTTGATTTCAAACATCGTGGACTCCGCCTTTAACTTTAAGACAGAGACAGGAAACTTAACATCCTAAAATATCAGTGCTGCAGACCTAAACCCAACCAAACTAAACCAGAGACAAAGTTTGTGATGCCTTGCTTTGGTACAGATTATATTTAACCCTGGTCTTAAGTCACATGGGTGCATACCCAACAACACACTGTATGGGTCAAAATTATCAATATTTGTAATATACCAAAATCAAGATGTATAAATCTTACTTTTAATAAAAAAAATTCTCTTATGACTGGTTTTGGTGCAGGGCAAATGTTGCTGTAATACAACCTGTAATACAACTCATATTACTTTTCACAAAAAGAGTTAAAAGTAGTAATGTTGGTGAACATTGTTGCACCTGTTTGATGAAGCTGTCTAGGGGTCTCATTTATACAGCGTGCGTATGCACAAAACGTCTGGAAATGTCTGTACACCAGTTCCCACGCAAAGGTTGTAATCTATAAAAAGCTAACTAAATGGGAAAATGGACTTGTAGGGTGGAATCTGAGGATGATTCATGTACGCATGCAGGTGATCTGTGATTTATAAGGGGAACAATGCTTTGTGTTATAAGTCTTAATATTTTTTGGCTTTTGTGCTTACGTAGACGTTTAGTAAGGATCCTACGCACAGTTTTATAAATGAGACCCCAGATACGTAATACTCAGGAATGAACAAGTCTATCTGCTGGATTTAATGAAACTCAGAGGTACAATAAATATAAGTTGTATATCTGTTAGAGATGAGAAACACATCCAAAGCCAGCTATCAGCAGGTGGATTCAGCAAGTATTTTACTGGTTCATAAAAAATAAAGTCTTTGGACACTTTTACAACATAAATGACACCGGAGGAGAATAAGGCGATACATCAATACAGCAGTAACTTTCTCTAACATCAAACCATCCTGCATGTCATCTCTAAAAATCTCTTCTGATGTCTCTTTACCCACAGTAAGAAATCTAGAAAATCATTTTAAAGGCTGGAATAATCCTAACGCAAGTCTGATTATCTCCTTTTCATCTCTGCTGACATCCTAATTAACCCTTGCCTGTATCTGTCAATGCAGACTACAAGAAAAAGAGCAGAATGGGTTAAGATTGTTTGTGACTAAGCAGCAACTTCCACATACAGTTACTGTAATGAAGCATTGTGTCTCATTGTTTAATTAAAGACATTTATCTCAGTATAAACCTTGATGATTTTAGTCCAGATTACTCACAGGTATTTTGTGTTTTACTGGCCTGATTTTCACCAAAACATCAGACAACATGGAAAGCAGCATACAGTTGAGGCTGTGCATTATGAGGATCTTACTATGGGTAATGAATGTTTTAGGCACAATGGTAAAATAAGGAGATTCTTTTTTTTAAATAATTTTTTACAAAATATGTTCCCTATGGGATTACTTTGTACACCTTCATGCAGACCTAAACACTTAGGGGCAGTCTCTCAGACAGGGTTAAGATTAAGTCAGGACTAAGCCTTGGTTATATTAGGACATGCAAGTAGTTTTAACAAGCAAACCTCACAAAAAACAATACTGGTGTGCATGTTGACACAAAACAAAGGCATTGATAATGATTTTAAGTTATGTCACTACAAGTTTTAAGGTAAGAAGCCTCAAATATTCATTTAGGTCTGGGAATAGACTTAAGACTTGTCTGGGAAACTGCTCCATAATCTCTTATTGGACAGGAGAAACAGAATGACCCAATTACATTGTCAATTTAATTCCACCAATATTGCAAATAATGTAACTGTACATATTAAAAAAATATTATTTGGACTCAACAAAAAATATTTATTAGCGGGGTTTTTTGTAAGACAATTACTGAAATTAAGTTGAAACAGCTAACTAAATAGTACTTAGCTGTATGTTAAAACAAAAAAAAAATATTAAACTGAATACTCATAAAAAAATTCCAGCAAGCAATTGTGTTTAAGATCTAACAGCTCTCCAAACACAGACCAAACTAAATTTGGGCTGTCTGCAAAATTTTAATGGATGTCTAATAGCCCCAAAATCTTGACTTTGCTTTCATAATGAAATATCAGACATTGCACAAGTTATTTTGGCAAAAACAACATTTAGCAAATTCAAGTTTATTTGAGCTAAAAGTGGGTTACTCATAGCTGGACTAAATCGGGTGCATGGATAAGATGCTGCTATTGCTTGCTGGGTTGTTCTAACCAGTGTTCGAATTGTGAGGGGGCTGGGGTGGTCCCAGACCTCCTATAAGCATTGAGGGGGTCCCCTGGTTCTTATTAAAATAGAAATACTACATGAATTCAAAATTCTTGTGCTGCCACAAAGAGATACTCTCCATTATTTGTCCCGATTTCGCAATAAACGAATCCAAAAGATTTCTGTCTGAAATAAATGTGAACTCCCAAGTGGATTATTTTCACCTCTTTGAAGGTAAGAATCTTCTTTAGTTATTATCTTTAGTAATATTTAGGGTAACTATTATTTCATGCTAATTTGTGGGGTAAATGGTTAGGGTTTGAGTTAAGGGTAATTTGGGGTTATATATATATATATAACTTTAACTGTAAAAACCATCAATTCAACTCAAACCATTTAAGTTTTAAAACGCAAATATATGCGGACTGTGAACATAAATATAAGTGAATATGACTCAATATTGCTTTTTCAAGTCATTATGACTGTTATGTTTAATGTATCACTTCACCACCTCTTTTTTAATGTCAACATTAACCAAATAACTGCCACCAAAAATGTTTAAATCAATATCTTATGTCCAGTTATTTCTTCTGTGTACATCCAGATGACTGCTATGGCAAAATAAACCATTTTAGGGTGAGAAGACATATTCTCATCACCATGTAAACAGTCAGCTGGAGGTGCATTATCTTTTACTTAACCCGGGTGTAGGCAAGTTCGGTCCTACAGAGCCGCAGTCCTGCAGAGTTTAGTTCCATCTTTAATTAAACACACCTGAACAAGCTAATCAATGTCTTTAGGATTTAGACAGCAGGTTAGATTATCAGTGCTTAGGCTAAAATATGCAGGACTGCGGCTCTCTAGGACCGAACTTGCTTACCCCTGACTTAACCGTATAATAAAGTCCACATCTCAACTTTTTTATTTGATGATTTTAATGCGGTTCACATTCATTATATTTACATTGTAGAGGAAAAACATTATCAGGAGAAAAAAAAAGTAATTGTTAGAAAGCATGTAACTGAGAACTTAAGCATGTAACATCTCCAAAACTTTAAATCAGAAAAACAAATATTTTATTTTCTTACATATAAGTTTAGCACAAAACTCTATCAATGCATATATATCACACAGTTTAATTCGAAAAAAAAAAAACTCATGAAATTTCTGTAAGATTCTCTGTCTTCCCTAAAAAGGTTTCTGTCATCTTGGGTAGGAAGGACTCTAGGAAATGAAAGAAATCTCGAAAGAGGCCTTCCTTATCCTGGCTGGGGTTAAACCGGAGGTTAACTTTGGTGTTTTCATTACCGCCAACAACTTCCGCATCCACCTTGAATTCCAACGAATCCTGAAGTTCCTGCTCTTTTTCCACAATGCTCTGCGTTACCCTGCTCTCAATGTCAACGCAGCCACCTTCAGGTTTAGACGTCTCATCGCTGGTCTTCAAAAGATCTCTCCGGACTTTCCGTCGCCCCGCCCAAACCTGATGGCGTTGAGTCCAGCTCCAGTGAACCGGCTCTGGGTGCTCCATATCAGAATCAAGTCTTTGTCTTTTAACTTGTATGCAGGTGGATGACGTTGGACCCTCCTCTGTCGTAAGAGGTCTCTTCTTACCGGATTGACCTTTGGTTGGTGGATCTACATCTTCAATGCTTTGGTTATTATTCACCTCTTCTGCTTTGTCCAGACCTTGACACGTGGTTGTCTCTTGAGTCTGCTCTGAGGGTGAGCATTTTAAAACGTCATTAAAGACCGCCTGCACAGCAGAGCAGACCTTTGCAAACCATAGACCCCTAAAGGCCTCCCCTGCCAATGCCAGTTGAGAACGCAAAGGTCCAGGCAGAACGTCTGCTTTAAAAGGGATGCTGACCTCCATAATCTTCTCAGTCCCGGCCTGCGAACGGGGTCCAGCTTCACTGGGCGGCGCAAAGAGTCTCATGAGACCCCAGGATTTGCCTTTGGCCGATTTGCGCTGGTATTGCAAACTGCGGCAGTATTTCTCAGCCTCACAGCATTCTCTCTTGAAGTTCATTTGAGTTCGCTCATTAATGTTTCCGGCCACATTGTGGTTTTGTTCAAAAGGGTCCAAGACATTCATAGGGCCCAGTTTAGGGGCAGAGGAAGACTTTGGTCTGGGACAAGAGGCCTCTGCTGTGGTTTTCATTTCCTCGTCTCTGTGGAGAAAGTCGGTGATGGGCAGTGCACGGCCGTCTCTCAGAGACACCACTGAAGCAGAGAAATCAAACTTTGAGTAGAAGGTGAAGAAACCAGAAAGCAAGGTGCCTAAAGGAGAAGACAAAGAAATTCAACACAATCGCATGGTAATTTGCACATATTTTGTGAGGTGGCTAATTTGTATAACTAAATTTTTTGTTTTTTGGCAGGGTTAGAGGTGGGTAGGGCTGTCTGAAATCGATTCAGAATCGCAAGGCTGCGTTTCAGTGTTTCATGCACAGCTTGTGCGTGTACTACGACATTTTGTCAGTAAGAAGTCCTTATCAATCTTAAATCATTATGAGTCGGAGTCGTTTATAACGTGCATTTAAAAAAGCAACACTCGTTAAACAAAATCATTCAAAATATTCTTTATTATCATGAAAATACCTGAAAGTATTTGAAGAACAGTGATATAAATATTCCTGTAGACATTTCCTGGAATAGTATTTGTAATGCTGCTACTTCTGTGGCACAAAGGGAGTTTCTGCACGAGAGCGCCCCCTGGCTTTGGGATGTGCCGGGATTTCACCGTAATTCATTAAAATGCATTCATTGAGAAAACGCGCATTTGCACGATTAATCGTTACAGCCCTTGAGGTTGGGTATAATTATTGTGTTTTTTCTAATATTGAGCAATTCTATTCAAATGTCAACTTTACAAAGGAAAAAAGATAAATTAGATGAATAACGACATGCAAAACAACCGTGGATTACAATCAAACTTGTGTCCCTTGTGGAGTACTTGTGAGACCTGGTTATTACCTTTATGTGGATGTCACATGGACCAAAGTTGCCCCTACTGTGTGCTTCAGTTTCTTCATTTGTACAATCTGACTTTAATAATTTGCAATGTTTGAAGTTGAATCTTTAGTGATTTTGCAATTGTTTACAGTCCAAAGAAGTGGATTTTTTTTAGAAGTAGGGCTGGGCGGTATGAGCAAAAATTCATATCCCAGTTTTTTTTTTTAGGAATGCCAGTATCCGATATATATCCGGTATTTCTTACAAAAAGGATAAAAATGTTACTTGAAAGTCAAAGCCTTTATAATCTTTGTGGCTAACAATATTGTACCATAAAGTTGTACACACTCCCTAATAAACTATCTATTCCACTTCAGATCAAAACAAAAATGATATACCATGCAGTACCATATAAAAAAATCATCTTTGTTAGAGCCTTTATCTTACCCGAAATGAATGTATGCTCATGTCCTTGATGGGTGGTAAATGTTTGTCATACCAAAGTTGTTTAGCTGGGTTTAGTTAACTTTATATACAAACCAGTGAAGTTCTTAATCATTTTTTTTTTTTTACTTTGTTTTGTGCACATGGGCATTATCATGTAATATGATCTTTAATCTATAATTATAGAAAAGTGTCCTGCCCATACTATTGAAATTATTATCCATAAAATTAGAAACACACAATTCTCATTAATATACTGAACTGTCTGTAGCATTGAGATTTGTGTTCACAGAATTTACTAAAGTAGTCAAACCTCTTCATTAGAAGGGGGTATCACAGTCCTTTTGTCCTTACAGTGTATTCCAGTCACAAAAATTTAAAACTTAAAAACATAATTATGATCCAAAATAATTAAGTTTATAGAACAGATGTGGTTCTGGAATCTGATTGGCTACGTGCAAACTGAAACTATAACGCGAACACATTCAGCACATTTAAAGTGTCTTTGTTTCATTCACACACATCCTCCCTTATTATTTCTTAATAATAATCTCATTAATTCACACTAATAGCTTAACTGAAGCAGCACAATCATTCGTTACTAATTCTAAAGTGACGTTTTAAAATTAAATAACGGATACTTGTTTGTGGCTGTTATGCTTTGAATCGGAGGAAAAAGTTCACCACAAAATAAAACTCCTTCGGAGTTTCTGTTTTATCTACGCACTTCTCCCGTCAAACTAAAGTATAAACGCAGTATCACTCACCTGATATTGCTATAATAGTGATGAGAAATAACTGCAATAGCGTATTAGATAAATAGGTGTTGTGATGGAGCGTCAGACATGTTGTTGGGATAAAAGCATACATATGCAGCGGTAACTTAATTCCAATGATCTCTCTGTAAAAGCAGATTGAGGAGACATTTTATTTTAGTCTTGAACTCAATTATTACAATCCTCCGAGTGCATGCAGCCGCAGTTTTTGAATGTCCACATTCATGAGGCGCATCCAAGCGTCACAGAGTTTCTGCGTGCTTCTCCATGTCGCGTACTTGCTGTGACGGGCGGACTCGCGCAGAGCGCGTGTATGCGCGCTTGAGTTTCATTAAACCATATCGATATGAACGGTATTGGCTAATTCCGCATCGCGTCGGGAACCCATATCGATATATCCCCTAAATCCGGTATACCGCCCAGCCCTATTTAGAAGTACAAGTTTTTGCCACAAAAGCTTGCATGCACATGCAGAGGTGTGCATTCCTGGTCCTGGAGTGCCACTGTCCTGTCACGTTTAGCTCAAACCCTAATCAAACACACCTGAAAAATCTAATCAAAGGCTGCAGGGTGACCTGGAAATGGCATTCAGGTGGGTTTGATTAAAGTTGGAGCTAAACTTTGCAGGACAGTGGCCCTCCAGGACAATAGCCTCTTTCACACAATAATACTGGTAAATTACCATGAATTTACCAGAATGAATTTACCAGTAAATACAAAAATGTGCTGTTCACACACGCAGTGACATTCCGTCTTTTTACCAGTAAGACATCATTCACACATCAGTATCAAAATACCGGTAAATTCGTTGAGAAAGCGGAAGTACCTGTGGCGCGCGGCGAGCTCAGTGTTGTATTTGTAAACAATCCACGTCGTTCATATCAACGGTCCGTATTTTGTTGTTTTCACGTCTGTGGTAAACTCTGACAGTCGCGAAGTTGCTCATGACCAAACAACATTGCATGAGGCGACGTCAAACCGATGGCGTTTTAAACAACAGTACTTTTTGCACATTAGGCTTCACATAGGGCGTGCTAAGGACGTCGGCAATTCGACAAGTAGGTGGTAAGATGTTTTAAACAACTTTGGTGAAGAAATGTGGACGTAAACTTCAGGTGTGCTCGACTTTCAAGCACCGCATGTGTGGAAACGTCCGTAAACAATCTGGGCGTAAACGCGTCATCTGTTTTAAATCATTATGATTGGCCCGAAGCTGTCAGCGCGGTCTGACGTCGTCCGTTCTAAATGCCGGTAATCCTATATTTTTCGTTCACACATAGCGCTTACCGGTAAATTACTGGTAATCTTACAACCTGTCTTACTGGTAAATTGGGAGCACTGATTTACCGGAAAGGTTCTGTTCACACATGATCTGTTAACTGCAATTTACCAGTAAATTACCAGTAAAGACTGTATGTGTGAAAGGGACTAATGTGAGGCCTCAGTTTAGGTTTTCAAAAAAAAATCCAAATTATTTCCATAGTTGGGAAAGTCCTAAGTGCTTTCACACATGTCACATCCATAATGTTGTTTCTTCTTCATAAATGCTCACACGAAAATATTTAAATATAAAAAATGTAAAAAAGTATGATTTTTTTAGAGCTGTCAAAAGATTAATCGCATACAAAATATTTTTTTATTGCAACATTCATGTATGCTTTTAACTCTTTAACCGCCATTGACAAGTCAACTTGTCAATTAAGAGAAATCCACTTCCCTGCCAATGACGAGATTTTCTGGCAATCCGTATTTCCGCTATTATCCATCAGGTGGCTTACCCAACTTTTAAAACCCGGAAGTATTTCCCAGAGCGTCTGTTCTTTCATTTGATATATTGTATGTTTATATATTTAAAGAAGAACATTGTCTGGAAGGCATTCAACTTTTGTGAAAAAGTGGTGCTGGTGAGGAAAAAGTTAAGAAACCTTTATGACACAACATGTTAAATACCATAACACAAAAGTATTAAAAATAACAAATCCTTTCTCTCTCTCTGTCTGTGTGTGTGTGTGTACCTGGTAGTTATAATGTTGTGGGGACCAATTTTCCCCTCAAAGATAGGAATACCAGTATTTTTGTGACCTTGTTGGGACATTTTGATTTCCCCATGAGGAAACAAGCTTATAAATCCAACAGAATGATGTATCTTGAAAATGTGAAGTAGGAGAAGGGTTTCCATGATAGGGACTGGGGTAGGTAAGGGGAATAGAATATACAGTTTGTACAGTATAAAATGCATTACGTCTATGGAATGTCCCCACTAAACATGGAAACCAGAATGTGTGTGTGTGTTTTAAACTTTGACATATTTTAAATTATATTTATGCATAAGCAATTATAAACAATGTATACATGCATGTGTGTATCTAATTATTTGTTCTTTGAAGAGCTGTTCTTCATTCTCCATTTGTGTGTATTATTGCTACTTGTTTTCTTGTTTGTGCATTTTAATTTACAGAAATCCTACATGTTATGTTGTATCCCAAATATTTGTGTCCTGTTTTGTCACATACATAACACATGTATATTTTCCTTGTCTAACATAGAAAACACATGCATAGACTGATATTTTTCTGATGACTGGACTCTATCATCAGAGGCTTATGAAAATATAAACAGATAGTTCAATATATTGGCAATAAATACATTCTCTGAAAATTATTATTTAATTTTGGACTGAAAATGTCACATCCATAACACTGAAATTGCTCAAATACAATTTTGTACAATTAGCCAACGCGTAAAATAAGGTGTGAATTAAATGGGTCAGGATTACTTTTATGGCCAAGCAGACTATAGGACTAAAATTTATCTTGAGATCATTAATACTCTTAATAGAATCAAAAATACATAAGGTATAAACATTTTTTACTGCCTTCTGTTGAAAGTGTGCTTATAATGCTATGTAGGTAGCTCACTACAGTTCAGAACAGATCAGCATACCAAGTCATCTGAAGTGAACAGCGAGTATTACTTACACAGGTCTTCAGTGTTTGTGCTGGGTGGAACACTAAAAGGTTGACTTGGGAAAGTACAATCCCATTCCTCAATAACACACTCTTCTTCCTCACCTGCACAAACAAAAAACTGTGTTAATACTTTTATTACATATTTAATGTTCTCAAGACGGATATAGTTGATAATAAATAACGCTTTATGTTTTACATCGTTTTGACTTACAAGGACATATGACTGGAGAAGCCTCTTGTTATATCAGTGGCTTGCATGATTGTAAATATGGGTGATATCTCCTTTTTTTGGACTGCCATGTTGTGATCACATGAACACTGCTTATTTTATCACCCTTAGTATTGGACACTTATTGATGCAAACACACCGTTGAATAGTCTATTCCTTAAAAACATCAGTGACTGTACACATTCACATCTGTGTGACTTGAACCACACCGGAAGGTGTCAGTACAAAGTCAAAAAACAGTTTTTGCCAAAGAAGCATGAAAAGACTCAGCGCTCCATTAAAGAACAGAAAAAATTACTTGAAAATCTGATATAATAACTGAAAACAAGAGTTAGAAAAAAACAGTAGCTGTGTTTGTATACGCACAGGCCATGTCTTTCAGCTGGTTCACAGAAGGCAGAACAGGAGGCTCTCGATTTTGAAGGTAGAAGATCACCAGCAAGGTAAGAGCGTAATTGTTCAACAACGGTCCCGGGCCAGACGTGTTTCCTGCGGCATTAATAAAAAAATAAAAAAATGTTACATTAAAAACTGTACATGGTCATATACAGTCATGCTCGAAATTATTCATACCCTTTGTAAATATGACCAAAGAAGGCTGTGAAAATAAATCTGCATCGTTAATAATTTTGATCTTTACTTTAAAAAATCTACAAAAATCCAACCTTTCATTGGAGAAGAAGAATTTTAAAATGGATGAAAATCTCATTATGAGAGAAATATTTTTCTCTAATACACACTGCTCACAATTAATCATACCCTTTTATTCAATTCTTTTTGCAACCTCCTTTTCCCAAGACAAAAGCTCTGAGTCTTCACCTATAATGTCTGATGAGTTTGGAGAACACCTGACAAGAGTTTAGAGACCATTCCTTCATGCAGAATCTCTCCAGATCCTTCAGTTTTCAGCTCCACGTTGGTGCTTCTTCTCTTCAGTTCATCGCACTCATATTCTTTAGGGTTCCGGTCAGGGGATTGGGATTGTCATGGTCAGGTGTTCTCCAAACTCATCAGGCATTATAGGTGAAGACTCAGAGCTGTTGTCTTGGGAAAAGGAGGTTGCAAAAAGAATTGAATAAAGGGTATGATTTATTGTGAGCAGTGTGTATTAGATAAAAATATATTTTTCTCATAATGAGATTTTCAACCATTTTTAAATTGGGACGGCCTTAAGTCACGCTGCTGTGATGCAATTGATCTAAGAATACGCCCTTAGAAGGTCACAGGCTTCGAATTGGGACACAGCTTATGAATAGAAAAAATTAAAGGATACAGTCTGCCTCGATTTTGATTATTTTCAAATAATTGAACCGCCAATTGTTAAATATTCCTAATGTATACTTTAAGTTAAACTTCAAACAAAATATTATCTTTATTGTAAAGTACAGTCATAAATATATATAGTAGCAGTTGATACACAATTCATTATAAAATCACAAAATGTAAAGGTTTGAAATTAGGTTGACTTGGAAAATGTGCACAATGTGTTCACAATTGATGACCATACACAACTTATTCACCTGCTAACTGTTTCTGTTTGGCCCATAACCGCAAAGTGTACACTAGAGGTCTTAGCCTAGAGTCGACACCAGAACACAACTGCAGATATCGAGTGTTTCTTGCAGCCAATCTGGAGCAGGAACAGAAAAGACTGAAGGTTAAAGACCTGTTGAGACTTGATTAAATGTCCGAAAGCAATCGTTTTTAACCTGTTGTTGATGGTGATGTCTCCTTGGAGGTTGAGTTCTCGATGACTGAACTTGACAACCGGAAGTCGAGCAGAGCCGAGCGTCTGCACTTTGTGGACACCTGGAACGCACTTCCTCAAAATGGCGGCCACCAGGTCTAAAATTTCCACAGGGGTGGCCGTGGACAGATCTATGTCGGAGAGAATGGAGTCCTCGGAACGTCCATCCTCGGATGGATTCTCTCCTGTCGGCTAGAAATCGAAAGCATAAAATGTTTAGAAAGCTTTAAGATAAGGAGAAATAGTTTGATTTTTTAAAAGGTTCGAGGTCACCGCTAGCGTACCTGATCGGATGCCTTTGAACGGGCTTGAAAGACTTTGGTGTTCTCCAGGTCCAGGAACAGATCGAGGTCACACGAGTGAATTCCAAATGTGTTCACAGAGGAGCCGAATGGTACAACCAGACAATCTGCAGTATATTAAACAAACAGAAGAAGTGAACGTACGGTCACGACTACCATGGCTTTAACTTTTTTGTGTTATAAATATTAAGTTTTGTAAAACCTGGAAAGAATTCGGTGAAGACTTCCTGTAGCAGCTGAACCAGAAGATCTCTCACTTTCCTCTCGTTCTCTTTCAGCTCAAAACTTTCCATTGCCACCTGCAACTGCTCATTTACCTATAAACAAAATGTAAGTATTAATTTGATATTTCTTTCATCTTCTCTATACATTTGTTATGCTGTCTCCCTTACAGATGAAGCCTTGCAGAGCTCACAGTTGAGTTTGTCCAGGCCGATCTGATGTTTGGAGTCTTGTTTCCCTCTGCTGGCCAGTTTAAACTCTTTCTTCTCTCTGGGCTTGACGCGGAGCTTGAGTCCACTGAGCTGATGCTGAAGTTCTGCCAGAGTCTTCTGGGCGTCCTGCGGATCGGAGAACTCGACGATAGCATAGACACCCTACACAAAACATCATCTTACATTAGCTTCACCTCAAAATACAATACTTACACACATATTCATTTATCTCAACACAGGGAGGAGTTATGGGACTGTTAGACCAACAGTTTCATCCCTACTCTGCTAATAAATTGTGGCTTTAATAGAAAACCAAGTGTGTCCACGGTGCTGGTGATTTTGGATATTTTAATGCAAAAATGTTACTTATTGTGCCTTTAATTTGATATGGAATTTCTGACAGTCTTTTCATAAAAACATCACTTATATTCTCCATAAAGCTCACAGAAAGAAGAAAAACACAAATAGACATTTATTCATTTGCCAGACACTTTAAAGGGGCGCATATTATGCCCATTTTTACAAGATGTAATATAAGTCTCAGGTGTGCGAGTTTCAATAGCTAGCCGGTAAAAAAGTGTCGTGGGAGCACGCACAAAACATGATTAAAACCGTTATGGTAATTATTTACTACACCTGCCATGTATGACCCAGCCATTGGGTGGATGAAATGAAGAAGTGGCCTCATATGAAGATATATTTAATTATATTGTGTTGTTGCTCAGGGGTGATGGGTCAAAGTGCAACTATAACAGCACAGAGACATACCAGTACCTGTACGGTGGAAAAGTCAGTCGAGTGTTTGTACATAAAAAACATATGAAAAGTTTTACAGGGGGATGTGTGAATACAGATTATTAATAAGCCAGTCAAAACAGCACACTTGTGTCCCTCACAATAGGATTACCATTAGCTTTAGTGGCTCACCGGAGGTCTTACACAAAAGAGCTCAAAGATGGCAGCACCCAGATCTACATTAAGCTGGGTAGCATGTCCAAAACACCACTATTTGGGTGGGAGCAAAAAAAGCACAGTTTTCAAGTGTGTACCTTTAAATGCAAATTAGCTATTGCTCTTCACTCCCTTACTGTACAGTGAGTGCTTTTGGTTAAAAATAGATCTGATTCCTGTTAATACAGTCTGAGACAATAGTATCTTTAGTCGCATCAGCACTAGAATGTGCTAACAAACACATTTAGAAAAGCTTTTGGTTCAATTAACCAGTCAGTCACTGGCCGTGGGCGGGGCTTTATCAGTGTGATATCACATTAACAAGAGACTCAAAACGGCATGTCTAATGAAACTGCTTTGGTTTAATGTGGATTAAAAATTAAAAGAAGGAGAGGGTGGATTTGTTTCATTGTAGGATTGTTGCCAACACAAATTTATGTTCAAACACCTTGTAAAGTAGATTTTGCATTATATGTGCTCTTCAAAACAATGGGACTTACAAACGAGGTAGCATTTAATATTTTGCCTTAAAATTTCACAAAACTTTTTTTAAGATCAAATAAACAATTCAAAAAAATCTTTGGTGTCCCCAGAGTACGTATGTGAGGTTTTAGCTCAAAATTTCATATGGATCATTTATTTTAACATGATAAAATGGCCACATTGTAGGTGTGAGCAAAAATGGGTGTCCTTTCAAATGCAAATGAGTTGATATCTGCACTAAATGGCAGTGCCATGGTTGGATAGTACAGATTAAGGGGCGGTATTATCCCCTTCTGACATCACAAGGGGAGCCAAATTTCAATTAGCTATTTTTTTACATGCTTGCAGAGAATGGTTTACCAGAACTAAGTTTCTGGTAGGGATGCACCGATACCACTTTTTTGGAATACGAGTAGGAGTGCTTGCATTTCAGTACTTGCCGATACCGATACAGAGTACTTAATAAAAAAACATGATTTACATTTACAGTTAACAGCTTTAGTCATATAATTTTACAAAAAAACAAAAGACTAGTTTTCCAGTTTGTTGTAAACTCTGCCTCTTTGGACAACACAAGAGGCATTAACCCCTTACAAGCCGCTCAAACATAGACATTTCTCAGACCGTGGTATCGATTCCAGGTATCGGGGGACTTTTAACGAGTACTTTAGAAAATGTGGTATCGAGGCTGATACCCGATACCAGTATCGGTGCATCCCTAGTTTCTGGGTTGTTCTTTTTTACATTTTCTATGTTAATAGAAGCACTGGGGAACCAATTTTAGCACTTAAACATGAAAAAAGTCAGATTTTCATGATATATCCCCTTTAAAGATCACGGAAAGAATATAGACCCTGCACAAATATCTATAAACTAACCTTCTGCTTGTCCATGATCACACCTGAAACTGGTCCAAACTGTGTGAAATACTCCTTGAGATCAGTCGGAGAGGTGTCCGGTTTAAAACCACTGACAAACACGCTGTTTTCCTCTTGAGCTTTCCTCTGAGCTCGGAGTCGCAGCAGGTGTTGATGTTTCTTTCCTTTAACATGATCCTCCAGACTTGGTTCTGAAATAAATCAATGCAGAAAGTCTGAGCATCTCTTGATGAAGAATATCATCAACTAGCGCTTGTACCCCCTTACCAAATTATTTAATCAAGTTAATGGTACGGCCCTTACGAAAATTAACCATGTTTTTTTGTGGTAAAAGTGTAGTAACCATGATTTTTTGGTGTATTGATTACTATCAGCAAAACCATGGTTTTACTACAGTAACCATGGTGTAACAATGGTTTTTGAAAACCATGGTTGTCAAAACCAAGGTTATTTTGTGGTAACCATGGTTTTACTACAGTAACTATGCTTTTTTTGGTTTAAACTGTAGTAAAACCATGGTTAATTTTCGTAAGGGAGTGGTACAATGATTGTTACATGTTAACCTCGGTATTAAATAATGGCCACGTTAACTATCTAAATATATTAACTACAAATGAAAATACCAGTCCAATAAAAACACCATCTAATCGTTTCCATGTTCAGGTACCACGTTATCACCATGTCTTTTGGTTAATTCAGTAGAATAGTTAAAGCAGCGTCTCCATCACAAGAAGTTCCTGAGCGCTGCTGTTTAAAGTTTATTTCAGTGATTTAACTTACTGTTGGGTATGTTAACATTGCAGAGGTTACAGTGAAATCCTCTCTGAGTTGTCTGAATATCTTCATCGGGCTCCATTGAGGTGCTCTGCTGATGTTTAAAAGACAAACCATGCACGCACAAGTTTCGTACGGCCCATGAGGCCTTGCGTCAAAAGTGGGAGTGTCTTCCGGTTTGAAGTAAACAAGCGGGATGGGACACTCAACAGTTAACAGTCATTCAAGATTTAGCAGGAACACTGTGATTTAGTTTTAGGCTTATGCTCAAAACACTCACGATCTAGCCACTGAGAATTAGTTTAATCCGGTTATACAACCGCGAACAGATGTTCTCGCTACATGCCGTAACGACATCTCTCCGCCTCAGCGGAAGTTGTACCGACGTTCTTTTGACAGTAGCGCCAAATCTCTGTAACAGCCACTAGGTGGCGCATCGGTTGCACGGCCATAGACATGAGCGCGGCCGCCATTTTGGAGTGAAAATGCCATTTGGACAACAGCATAGATACACAGAATGACAACGTAAGAGGAGTCAAAGTGGTTTAAAAGAACGCAATATACTGAAAAACTAGTGTCACAGTACAGGTGTTATTGCTTTTCATCGTTTTCTGCTAACTTTAGCTGTTTTAGTATGTAAACTTAAAGGGATAGTTCGCCCAAAAATGAAAATTCTGTCATCATTTTCTCATCCTCGTGTTGTTTTCTAAACCTGTGTGAACTTCTTTTTTCTGATGAATACAAAAGAAGATATTTTGATAAATGATGGTATCACACAGCTGATTGTAACCATTGACTTCCCTAGTAGTTAAAACAAATACGATAGAATTCAATGGGTACCATCAACTGTGTGCTTACCATCATTTATCAATGGAAGTCAATGGTTACAGCAGCTATGTGCTTACCATCATTTATCAAAATCTAATTTTGTGTACATCAGAAAAAAGAAATGCATACAGATTTAGAACAACACGAGGATGAGAAAATGATGACAGAATTTTCATTTTTGGGTGAACTATCCCTTTAATTCCTTTTTTTACTGAAGTAACAAAAACATACACATTTGAACAGATTTATACTGATATACATTAATTATTGTGTAGCTACATTGTACAATTGAAAAGAAATCACATAAGAGATAAGAAAAAAGTAAGCCAGGCAATGCCAACTGGACAACAGCACAGAAGTCTAAGTGGTTTAAAAGAACGCAATTTTTCGGTAATCCACTCCAAAACTGCAAGTGTGACCGTACAAAATTTTTGCCTGTTTTGTGCTAACTTTAACTGTTTCAGGGGTGGTTTCCCAGACAGGGTTTATCCTAGTCCCAGACTAAAATACATGCCCTAATTTAAAAGTACCTTGTACACACTAAAAAAATTGTTGCTAAATAGCACTAAAAGCTCTTTATCATAAGGGAACCATTTTTAGTGCTATATAGCACCTATAAAGAACCATCCGAGGGTGATATAGCACCAGATATGGTTCTATATAGCACAATATGGTTCTACACAGGTGCTATATGGCACTTAAAATGGTTCCCTTATGATTACGAGCCAGTGAACCACTTTTAGTGCTATTTAGCACTGTTTGTTTTTAGAGTATACTGACATATCTTGACATGTATGAGTGCCATTGTTTTGTCTTAATATGCACACCAGTAATGTTTTTGTATGGTATGTTTATAAAAACTACATGAATGTCCTAATATAACTAAGGTCTAGTCCTGGATTAATCTAAACCCTGTCTGGGAAACTGCCCCATAGTGTAATAGTAAACTCAATTCCTTTAAGGTCCTAGCCATAGAAACCATAAAAATTATTTATGGATATGACAGTAAGTTACAATGAGCTTATAAAATTCATTTATTTGATAACTTATTTTTGTATGTAACGTAATGGGTACCTCTTGAGAAGTCATATCACTTCATTCTTGCCTGTTGTACTTAATTTAGAGAAATATAACATTGATGAATCTCAGACAAATCAAAATAAATAAAAATAGCAACAGAATTTTTCTCAAATTAAGTCATCAATACATTTGATGACAAATACAGTTTTTTTCCTTAAATGTGTTATCAGTTGTGTAATCCAACCATAAGTACTCATTTGAGGTAGTTTAGCTAACTTTCCTGTGTATTTCCCTTGTATGCAACTTTATATATTTACTACTACAATTATTATTAGTTGCCATTACTCCATTATGTCTGAAATATATATTGTATGTTTTAATCCCCTGGAACACACAACAAACGTGATGAACTTATAGAAAATGATGCATTCCCGAGTGTCATACTAGAATGAAATAATTTAGGAAAGGCTGTTTTTTGCACAAAGTTTTTCTGTTTACAGCTTTAACGGATATGAATATATAAGACAATACAGCAAAAACTGTTTACCAGTTAGTTTTATTATGTCCAAACACTTTTCCTTTATGTCGCATGTAGTAGTTTCAACTATATTGTGTAAACATCCAATAAATCTGTTTTACAAGCTTATAAAAATCCCTTTCATACCACTGTGGGAAACCAAATGATCAAAACACTGAATTGAGTCTTGGGAAGTTTAATAAAAAACTACAAACAGACAATCTTCAAAGAGGAACAGTCAATTTGAAATTGAAGGTTACAGATATTTCAGTACTAAAATACATGAAATAGATTATGTAGTAGAACAAAACCATTTCTGTAACTAACTTTAACTCAACCTTTACATTTTTAAGCAAATTTGGATTCGGGTGAAAAGCACTCAAAGAACTTAGCAGGAACAACATGTCGTACATGAAATGCCGGAACTCCTATGCCCCTGTATGGCTTCCTTCATCTATATCTTGTCTTTTCCAAATCTGTATGTATGCTTCTGAAAGCGTAATCATCTGGGGCAAGATATCGGTCACCTGCAAGTCCTGAAGTTCATACCACTTCCCTGTTCCATGATGCAAAACGTGAATTCGATATGAGCCCTCTGTTGGTTTTCCATCATGAACTACGTTGGCCACCAGGTCATAGGTTGTGATCTTCTCAGTAGCCTGGGCCTCTTCCGTCAGATACTCACGCAAATCAACATTGGTGATTGGAAAGTTGACAATGGTGGGGTTCTTTTCAATAAAGAAGTTGTTCTTCGTGAACCTTTTGATACAGAAGATGAGGTACGGGGGAAGCTTGGTCAACTGAAATTTTTTCAGAAAGTTCTCTTTGTATGTCTTGTACTCTTTCTCTGTGTTTCCATTGAACTTGGCTAGGATGGTGAAGAGAGGAACTTGAGGAATGATGAGCTGTTCTTTCTCATCTTTGTAGAGGGGTGCGGTGGGCAGGTCCAAGGTCAGGTACAAGAAAGTGGACTCGGACATCACCTCCTGAAAGTCCTCTTTTAAGAGAAGAGCTTCTTTCTCTTCTGGTGGTAGATCTGGATGGGGAAGTTTCTTTGAGAAGATTCGCATGGACCCCTGAAACGCCTGTGTGATGATGGTCGATTTTTTCTTCGTCCCACCGAGGGCACCGTGCAATGCATTCAGGAACCAGGAGAGAAAGTCCACGGCATCCCCTTGCTTGGTGATCTGAAAGTTTTTTTTACTGCATAACACCACAGCCTGCAACATTTCATGCGGAGACACGTGAGCTTTGAAGTTACGCGGGTTCCAAAGCTTGCGCATTAGCTCCCCAAAGCGTTGAACCAACAGGAACATGATGTCACCGGGTGGCCGCCGAATTTTACGGTAGTTCTCCTCTTCAAGGAAATAGTTCCTTAGTGGGGGCACATTTGACAGCGCCTGCAGAACACTATTGGCATAGTCGTTGGCTTTGATATTATTGAGACCCACAATTCCAGGCAAATACGTTGTGCCATCGTAGGCTCGATACAGCTTCCCTTGGTTATCCAAGCCAGAGATGTGCTGTTTGGTGAATGTGGGTTTCAGAACATATGTTATGTCCTCTAAAGAGGAGTCGATGATCTCGTAATTGTCTGGCAGACAGTAGAACTTGAGCGTGTGGAGATTCAGGAAAACATGGTGCGTAAACTGAACGCTGTGAATGTACGCGTGAGACTTCTGTCCGCGTCCTTGGAAATATTTGCCACAGATTAGACACGCGTAGACATTAATGTGTGAGAGTGAGATCGAACAAAGCTTCTCAAAGTCGAAATCCAAAACACTTCTGTTGATTGTGTCTAGATATGGACAATGGCGGCTTCTCCTATCTTCAACTCGTCTAACTTTCACCTTCACCTCGTCCTGTTCGTCTTCGTCGATAATCTTTTCTCGTTTCATGCCTGCTATCATTGTATCGGGTTGATGTTTAATTAATTGCAAAATAATTGCACTACAGTTTTAGGCGGTTAGCAAACAAACGTGGAAAACTCAGGAAACAGGATGTTCATGTGTCCGTCGCGTCAGCTCTTCCGTCGGAAACAATGTACGCTGAATTAAAGTTCCGACCGTCAGTACGCAGAGTTGCTAGTTTATCACACTTTACCAGAGACACTACTCGAAATCTAGCATGAAAATAAAACAAAAACTTCAAATTTTCCTCATAAAAGCTTAATTTTACATTATTGATCTTTAGCCTGTCTCAGCCTCTTTAGCTGAAACAGAAATATGCTTTTTTTCTCCACATAAGGATTTGTTTGGCCAAATGTGTGCATTGTTTTTTTTTATATTCTACTTTCAATATTGTTAAAAATGTTTATAATAGGACAAGTAAAAATCTGGATCAAAATTCTAAAATAAATAACTAAATTATTGCTAATTTTATAGAAAGTTTGTCCATAAAATAAGTAAAAAATATTCAGACTTAATAATTACACTGCAAAAAATGACTTGTTGCTAAGTCTTTTTATCTTGTTTTCATTACAAATCTAAAAAAATTATTGAATCAAGATGTATTTTCTTGATGAGCAAAAAAGCTAAGAAAATAAGTCTAGTTTTTAGACAAAAAAAATCTAATTTAAGTGAATTAAAACAAGCACAAAAATCTGCCAGTGTGGTAAGAAAAAAATGTTTTTTTTTTTTTCTTAAATATTTAATTCAAGAAAAAGTATAAGCATTTTTATTAGTAAACAAACATGTAAATACAGGATAAATACAAAGAACGGTCTTTTCTCTACTGAAAAATTACTCTATCATGACAGATGTTGACAACATTAGTTGAAAGGTCATACAGTTGAAATATTTACAAAACATGTATCAGACTTAAAGGGCATTTTCTTTCTTCATGAAGTTTTCCACTAGATACGTCAGCTGTTCCAGGTCAGCTTCATCCTCACGCATCACATCCTTCAACTTATCAAACTTTTTCGACTGTTCACTGCACTTGTTCTACAAGACAAAGAAATAACAGCTTACATGCAGCTTCTGTACGAACAAAAACTACTGCTTTAAAAGCATTCAAATAACAGCATTTCAAATACACAAACTACAGAAGAAAAGATGGGATATTCCTTAGCACAATTTTCTGCTCTCAAATCTGAAAAATAAAAACAGTTATTGATAAATAGTAAGTAAAATCATCTCATACTTCAACTGCACACAGGTAGTTTACTGCAGATGAGAAGATGTCAGTCAGATTTTTGGAGACCATGCGATTCTCCTCGTTTGTCTCCTGCACGACGAGGTGATACCTGATGGAGAGTTCAGGCATGAATTGAGATGCATGTAGTGAAAAAAATACAGGGGGATAAAGGGAGAGATACGTACTGTTGCTGGGCAGCTTTAAGTTCCTCCTCAGCTTTCTCACATCCCTGCATTACTTTCTTCTCCAAGCGTTTCTTATAAGTTTCAGCGGAGTCCAACTCAGCTTTCCACTTCTCTTCCTCTTGGGCCATTTCCTACACACACCAAAACTTGTCCTTTTAATAATGTATACCTATAAAAAGCTAAAATCCAATTCAATTAAAATCCAATCCATTCCAATGCTGCTGAATTTTACCTGCATGTCGTGTTCCAGCTGTTGGTCGACTTTGCAAATCTGTTCCTTGAGCTGTTTGAGGTCATTCTCCTTATCGAAAATGTTAGACCTCACCTGTTAATGGGGAGAATAAAAAAATCTCAGTTTAAGCTTTGTCTCTACATTTAACATGAAGGTGCAGAAATTGCAATAAATGATCATCACTTGTAGATGCAGCTGGTTAGGACAAAAACTTAAGATATATAGAACACACTAAAGGCTGCTCAATGTGAACAAACATCATCAATGTACAAGAACACTCCTATTTTTGAGAAGGTTTAGTTTGTGATATAATCCTGATGTTTTTTACAGGACCCTAACATACCTGTTCAATGGCCTCTTCCAAACTCAGCAACTTCACATTAGTGTGTCTGTTGTACTCATCCTCCACGTCAACCAACATGTTCTTCAGAGGATTCTACAGGCGAGATGTGTAAATCAATAAATAAAAAAGCCCAAATCAAAGTCTGATTTCTGAATAGTTGCAGTGATTGTACCTGTATGTGTGTTTTGTACTGTGTGATGGTGGTGAAACTATAATCTGCTTTGATCTCAAAGTCATGACCGCAGGCGTTCTCCGCTGTCTGAGGGATGAGCTTCAGCTTACGACCCAGTTTATTAAATTCAGTGACCTTCAGCTCTGCCTGAAAAACAACGTCAAACATCTGAAATTATTGCACTGGCCTTCACACCAAACGAACTTAACCTAGCTAGTCGTTTTTATCTGTTGCATATTGATTTTTTTGCCCAAATGTGACCCAAATCTGATTGTCTTATTTTACTATATTTTTCAAATCAGACCCAAGCCACCTTCATATGTGGTTTTAAATCGTAAACATATCTGATGTATTGCAATGTGACTTCAGTCTGAATGGCCAAGTCTCGTTTCATCTGACTTTTTATCCGTCATTGAAATGCGACAGACGTCACAATTCTATGCTAGACGAGGCGGAAGATGAGGTCATGTCATCTTCTCCGCATGCAGGTCATTTCATGGCAGTCGCATTTAAAGGAAAACAAAAGGTAGGAACATAGTTAAATATTGAAAAACTGTGGTGTTTCCTTTAAATAATAATGTGAACAACTGTGCAAAAATTTTAGCAAAAAATCTGAAAAATTATTCTGTTTTAGTATCCAAATGTCTGTGAGAAGAAGAAAAATAACAACATTTAAAAAAAATATAAATCTGCATATGCAATGGACATCAGTTTTGCCTAACGTCTTCATTTAATGAAACAAAAATGCTTTGCAGAATATTTAAGTTTGTTGTGCAAAAACCCCATTCACCTTTAAAGAGCAAATAAAATGTTAATGTTCTCTTCCTCTTAAAGGGACAAGTTGCACCATTTTACACTAATAATTAAAAGTGCCGACCTTTTCTTTGGTTTTGGATAAGTTGACTTCTTCGTTCCACACCAGCTGCTCTGCCCCTTCTAGACTCTGGTTTAGGCTCTGAACCGTCTGCTGCAGTTCATTCCTCTCTTGATTAATACGCTCGATATCAGCAGGAGTAAACTTCTGATTCTCCAGGATGTGCTGCAGTCTTGTCCTATCTTGCTTCAGACCCTCCAGTTGCATCTCTTCGCAGAGAACAGAGACATTTCATATTTGAACTTTTGGTAAGTTGCACGCATGGCTGTAATTCAGCTCGTATTTTACAATAAGGTGGAAACTCTCACCGGCAGCCTCAAGCTCCTCAGACAGTCCCGCAAATTTATTCTCCAGTCCGGCTTTGTGAGCCTCTAGAGTGGAGCGATAATTCTGCAGCTTCTGAAGATCGGCCTGTAATCGAAGCTTCTCGGTCCTCTTTCCTATCAGACGATCCTGTCAACACATATAAACAAAGTTAATGTTAGTATAGTTATGAAAATATTACCCATCAACCACCAAAAAGCACTGACCATTACCTCAACAAAATATTTTTTGTTAATAGTCAAATCAAAAGGAAGTTTTTTCCTCCACAAGTGCAGGCTGGCCGATATATCGGGCCGATATTTGTGAGTTTTATGTGCATCGGGCGATACATGGCTTCCGTGTTGGCCGATTTTTTCCGGCATTCTTTACAGGCAGAGTGCTGGAAGCATTGTCTAATACTACTTACCAATCTGTAACGTTCTGCTCACATCGCACTAGTAAAGTTGATCTATTAGCTTAGCCATCTGTGTTTTCTGGGTCAGATTCAGGATTGTATTTGTAAGGTAGTAAAGACGATAGTATCTCCTGGCTTTTACTATTGCTTTTGGAGCTCATATTTCAAAACATGGTAAGGAGCGTCACATTTCCGTTTACATAATTGAGGTATTCGGCCAATCGCAACGCACTGGATAGCTGGCCAATTGGTTCACACGCGCCTTCTCAGAATGACGAGCTTTGTACAAAATGACCTGTTACAGAAGGGCGAGACTTAAGAGGTGCTACAAAAATGTACGGTATGTGGAAAATAATGTGTTTTTTCAACCATAAACCATACAAACACATTGTATTACACCAATAAACACAAAGTTATGTGCTTTTTAGCCCTTTAAAACGGTTGTTTATGTTGGTTATTTTGGTAATGTTATTCACTTTGACCGTACAAAGTTTTCTTTCTTGCTTCTGGGCTGTCATGTTCATGTGTTTTGGATGGCGATTTGAATGGAGGGTGGAATCGTGATTTCAGTGCTAGTAGGCTTAAAGGCGCTCTAAGCGAATAATGTGCGACGTCACTTCCTGTTGATGTTTGAACTGTTTTCAAACAGACAGAGCGTAGCTAACTCCTCCCCCTCCCTTCCGTGCTTTCATGAACGCGCCCAACCCCCACCCCCAAATCCTTCTTGTCGTTTATTGGCTGGAATACTTTGTTTTGTTTTGTGAGCTAGGTTTGGCCATTTGTTGATATTGCCATTTGTGAAGCCTGGGCTGTCTACAGAGATCGCGTTTTTTTACAGTTTGATCAGCGGACAGGCAGCAAGCAGATAGTGAGGAGATGTTTCCGGTATGTAACAAAAAATTTGTTATGGTCTAAAACGCTTCAATTCGCTTAGAGCACCTTTAAGATTTTTTAAAATCAAGATACCCAGCCTTTGATATGACACTTGTTATCTATTAATCACATGTTTGATAGTCAATAAAAAAGTATATAACATGTCATTAGATTATAATGTATTTATGAGGACAGAACAATTTGCAATAATACTATATAATTTATTTTATATATATATATATATATATATATATATATATGACATATTTTAATAATTTCCCTGTTTTTCTGCAAACACATCATCACTTACAGTTTGGCTTTCTCTCTCAAGTCTCTCCACATGCTCCATCAGCATCGCATGTTTCTCCTGCTGAGAGTGTAACAGCGCCTCATCCAAATTATACATCTTCTCTGAGAATCACACAAACACATCCAAAGATGAACAAGCCACAAGGCTTACATATCCCCAGGCAACAAAGTTTCTTTGTACTTCAATTTACTGAAATTATGAGAACACCACACAGAAGTTACTTACATTAGAAATGAGCACATGCTTAACTGATGATATGATGGACAGCCCTATCGAACTGACCAAAGTTTGTCTCCTTTGAATGCTTAACCATGAACTCTCAGTCCAAAGCAAATGCTCAAACTACACACTTAGTCATCACAATGTCGTGACTTACTCAGTTTATTAAGATAGTCTCTATCCTCATCCTCAAAAGTATTAGATCCCTCCATGAACTTGTTGTAGGTGTCCGACAAGTGGTCTAAATGGAGCTACAAAAAGAAACACACAAGTCACATAACATTCTGCAAAAGTTGATGTCAAGAGATGAGACCACAAAACAAATGCGTTTAATTTGCCTCATTACCCTGTTGTACTCGGCCCCTTCCTCTAGATCACAGAGCTCATCTGAGAAATAACAAAACAGCATGTCCTGCTCTCTCGAACTGTTAAACCGCTGCAATGATACATACCCCGATTAATACATTATTGATTCAATAATAAATAATCATATTAAGTGTCTAGAGAAGGTTTACCTTGACCGTGTCAATGAGCCAAATAAGAGCACCGAGAGCCTGAGGCCACGTGTGAGGGGCACCAATGGAATACATAGAGCTTTTCGACAGTGCAAAGGGGTATCTGAAACAAAACCACAACAATATCTATGTGATTAGGACAAACAAACTCTGCACATTATCCTCCTCTATTTAAACTTATTTGGGGCGGGTGAGACTGAAGAAATTTGTGTCACATTGCCATCCTTAACTTTGTACTATTGCATGCCTTTACCCCATATCTTTGAGCATTCTGGGGATCTCCTCCTCAACTTTAGCAGTGGGGATCTGAAATAAGGGGTCCATAAAAGAGCAGATGAACTCGAAAATCTTTAAAAACTCCTTTGTGGATGGTGATTGGAGAGTCTTCACTGTGATGCTGCCTGGAAAGCCCCGCTCAACCAGAAACTAGATATTGGAAAAAAAATTATTAGGTAACCAGCAAACCTCTGTGACTTTGCAAAGACTGGCAATCATAATGTTAAAATTTCATTTGTGATAGAACGATATATTGCAGAGTCTGATATATGGATTTTTATTATCTCCATTGGCTGATAAATCTTTTCAATCAGACAGTAAATTTCTCTATTACTACTACTCAAATTTGTTGTTTGTAATGAAAAGACACTTTGTGTCACTCAATGTAAAGCCAAAGCCTGAAAGACAGTAAAATTACCAATCATTATTCACTTTTTAACACGACATTATCTTTTGTCAACACAGTTATTCTTATTATGTCTTATAATGCAAATATATTTTACTTTATTGTACTTTAAAAGGGTATATTTACAAATGTTATGCATAACAAATGTTTGTGTAGTTTCACAAATTTTTGGCATTTGTGTTATATCGACCATACAGCTTTCGTGGTATCGCCATAAAAAGAAACCATATCGAGGGACCACAATTTTTAAAGTAACCTGAACCTTTATAGTATTATTTATAGGTAACATTACCACCATAATAGCTAAAAATAACTCATGTTAATACCTTATATGTATGGTTAATATATGAAGAGTTCAGATGCAAAAACCTCTAAGTGTGTCTGACATGTTTTCTTGTGAATGAGCATTTTTTATTAGGCTTTTATGTTTAGTGTAGTTCCCCTTTTTTACTTTAATTCCAATTAAAAAGTTATTACCGTATTTTCCGCACTATAAGGCGCACTTAAAAGCCTTTAATTATAATCCAGAGCGTCTTATATATGGATCAAGGCAAACTCCGGGTCAATGTCAAAATGTTTCGGCCGGCTCGCGCGAGTATCAGACTGTTTCTGACATTTGGGAGAAGAGTGAGCAAGGCTGGGAGATATTGTTAATATGCACATCAACGTTTGAACAACGTCACCATGGTGAACTGAGTTTTCAGAAGGCTTTTAATAAAGTTTGACTTTATCTGACATTCCCTTTAGCACAGCTCCATCTAGTGGATGCATAACGCAAACCCAGTCAAACGTTTGACTGCAGTATCTTTTATTCTATGTGCCTTATAACCCTATAATTCTAAAATAGGCCATTCATTGAAGGTGCGCCTTATAGTGCGGAAAATACGGTACAAGTAATTAAAATGCCTTATTTTCACAAATGTCACTTTTGGCATTTCATTGTAATTTTACAAGTTTGACTTTTTAGCTGCAAAAACCTCTTAGTGCATGCAAGCTACTGTGCAAAAAATTTCCCTTACGCAAAATCCACTTCTTTGGACAAGACATAGTAAACAATTGCAAAATCACTAATTCATCATTAATGCACTAAAGGACAAGTGTAGAAAGTTGATGCTGCTTTCAGCGGATTCTACCAATAAATCAATTAATTTTTGAATGGCACAGATTTGAAGCGAAGGTAGACAATGAAAATAATAAGTTTTGAGAACATTCGGTCATTAACTCATTTTTGACCGAGGTGGCGTTTAGCTGCATTTGCATCTGAGCTCTTCATAGACATGAACAAAATTAGACATACTTCACACAGCTGCTTAATACACTGCTGGACGAACGTTTTGTCATGTAAAGGTCTGGTGTCTTTCATCTTTTCTGGGCCACCATATGTCCCATACATGCTGGTCCTCCGGCCACCTGCCCCAGTGCCTCTATGGAAAGAGAAATGGATACATCGGCAATTAAACACTGTTTAAAAGATATTATCAGAGTTTAATGTAATGATGAATAGTTACAAAACCATCAAACTCAAAAGAACTTGATATGAAATTTCATTTCCACACTCACTTTCCAAAAAAGCTTGTTCGTCTCTCAGACGTGGTCGACTGAGGTTTAGGTATGTTCAGCTTCCCAAACACATTTTCCTTACTGTAATGAAGAAAAGGTAAGATGTTAAACATGACTACAAAACACATAACCTGCTGCATGTAGGGTTAGGGCCTATAAAACACTCCACTGTTGTAATGGAGATTGATTTATGAGGAGATTTTCTAGGAAAAAGTTGTTGTACTTTTGAGGTGTGGCGTAAACCAGACTCATTCTGCCGTCTTGCACACGCATGGGCATCTCCGAATATCTGGGTTTCCGGCTCATCTTTACCCTTAAACACAAACAGCCTTCACAGAAAGACAAGAAATAATATGAGCCTATCAGGTTACAAGTCATTAAATTCACAAATGAATGTGTGGACTAAATGTATGTTTAAAATGTTATAAAAATCATACTCTTATTTTATATTTTTAATGAGAAAAAACAAAACTAGTGTCCATAATTCATAAGAAGTGATTAAATACTTTTTTTTTTTAATCCCACAATGCACTCCATGAACACTTTACAATGATGGGTAATACTTTGTACAAGTTAAACATGATTTAATGACTTAATATAAATTTGTTCTACAACGTATACTTTTATAACAAGTAGGTGTGTCCAGAACTGTTTAATAATACATATTGGTACTACTGGTAACATCATTGAATGTAAAAAAAAAAAACAAGTTAACATATTGTTTTAATGCACTGCCTGCAAAGCAATGCAAAACTATGTTATAACTGTAGCATAAGCATATGTTATATATAACGTTACACGTCAAGTTGTGATTTCCCCTTCACGTTAAATAAAACACTGAGCTAATAGTAACGTTATAACCTAAAAAAACGACAACAAGATGCGATGCGGAAAACCCCTTACTTATATTTAAAGCGTCATTTCGTTCATATATAATACATGAACTAAGTTAAGATATAAATTGAGTAACGAAATGAAGATTTACCTCAGATATGAAACTTTAGCTGAAGCACGATCCCCTCGGTTTGCATGAACTATGCTATATCTACAGATGTTTGTAATACCACATGTATCAGGTAAATTTGTGTCACTACACAATAGTATTTTAACTCCCCAGTTGTTCGCCAATGCTTCGGTTGGATTTCAAAAATTTCCGCCAACACGTTTCAACGGCTCACTCTGGTGACGTCACCGCTGCAGCGCGCCACACTGCCACCTGCACGTAGGCGGGGTACTGCGCTATTTCTTCCCAGAATAAGCGGTCTAAATGTAAAAGCACCTTGCATTGACATATCTTAACATATATCATCAGTGCCATTGTTTTGTCTCAAGATGCACATCATATCCTAATATAACAAAGGCCTAGTCCTGGAGTAATCTATACCCTGCCCAGGAAACTGCCCCTAACTATACATGAAATTTCCATTCTATACAATCAAATATCATAGTGCCATTGTATTTATAAGGCGCAGGGCTATTTTCCTTCTTCCTGTTCTATGGTTCATCTTCACTTTTACTGGTTTACATACAGTAGTGCAGTGAATAACAAACTAACTTTAAGACTTTTTTTTCATAATTTACTCACTCCTGTTGTTACAAACCTGTATCATTTCTTTGTTCTGATGAACAAGAAGGAAGATATTTTGAGGAATGTTTGTAAACAAACCGTTTATGAGCACCATTGACTTTCATAGTATTGTTTTTCCTACTATGAAAGTGAATGGGCCTCATGATCGGTTTGTTAACAAACATTCCTCAAAATATCTTCCTTTGTGTTCATCAGAACAAAGATATTTATAAAGGTTTGTAACAACAAATAGTAAATGGTGACAAAATTTAAATGTTTGGGTGAACTATCCATTCACTGTTAGAATTTTTTTTACAAAACTGTACCTTTTCTGTCACTGGGGCTGTATTCTCATAGGTTGATTTAAATATATACGTTAAAAATATTAAACCTTAAAGACCTATTGTGAAAATTTTGTACAGTTACATTTTAGGGGTACCAAACCGTTAACTGTACCTTTAAAGGTACACAATACACTCTCAGAAATAAAGGTACAAAAGCTTTTGGACGGTACCCTTTGAAAAGGACCGTTTATGTACAGATATGTATACATTTGATACAAATATGTATCTATGAGGTATTAATACTTTTTTTAGGATCAAAGTTTTTGAAAGGGTACAGTCCCAGTGACAGTTTTTGTACCTTTATTTCTGAGAGAACTTCTACTCAATAAACTATGATAAATTATGTATATTTGTTATAAAAGTAACAAAATAAGTTTTAGTTGTTTCAGCTTATTCTAAGGCTTGCTTTGTCATATTTGTGGTATTTAAAGTATTAAAGTGATATCTGGGTATATGTAACATATCAAAAAGTAAAATTGAGGCTCAGGTGAGAAACACTGCAATAGTGTAAGCGATATTATTAAGGTTTAAAGGGGACATATCATGAAAATCTGCCTTTTCCATGGTTAAGTGTTATAATTGGGTCCCCAGTGCTTGTATCAGCTAGTAGAAAATATGAAAAAGATCAAGCCAGTAACTTAGTTTTGATAAACGATTCTCTGCAAGCATGTGAAAAAATAAGTCATTGAAATTTGTCTCCCCTTGTGTTGTCAAAAAGGGATCTTATTATTATAATACCACCCCTTTAAATCTGCACTATCCAACCATGGCACTGCCATCTTGAGGGAGAAAAAAATAATTGACAGCAAAACCGAGTTTCAATTTCAACAAACCACCATCATGTCGATCAGTGTTTGTATCTCATCAGCTCTTTGCGTTAAAACGGACACCCAATTTTAACATGCTACAATAAATTATCTACATGGTTTCTTTGAGCCTAAACTTCAAATACGTAATCTGGGGACAACAAAGATTTATTTGACATCTTAAAAAAGGCTTGTAAAATGTCCTCTTTAAGGTGTAAAGTTGATGTGGTATCCAAAGCAAGTTAAAATCTAAAATTTTATACACTCAAATTGTACTTTTCACAGTGATAATCCCATCCAATACACCTCAACATAAGGATGTTTACTGTAGAAATTGATGACACAAGCACTCTTGCATGTTATACAATAGATGGGTATACAGTCTCTTGATCAACTATTCTTTCAGCAGGAAAAATACCCTTTACAATTTATAGACAGCCAGGTTCGCTACATCATCTAGTTTGCTAAAATGTGTATGATTAATATGAATTTGTAAACCTCAAGATAAAAACAAAACATCAGATGAACAATGACATTTTTAATGAAAACATTCACGCCATGTACAGGACCGTTATGATGCCCAGTCAGTGCCAAAGATTGCCAGCAGCTCAATGTTTTCACGTCATATTTTCAATTTTTTTTAATATCTTTAAAAACAAAGAACAAGGGAATGGATGAACAATTCTTTAGAGAAAAAGTTAACAGTACACAAGTAGAAAGTCTTAAAACATTTTTGTTCATGCATGACGCTGAAAAATCTAATTTTCCAGTATGCTTTAATGCCTCAGGATTAAAGAGAGGAATGTAACAAAAACGTATATAAAACACTGGATAAAATGTACATAAACATTACTCATTTTTTCCTCGATATAAAATCAGCTAAAATTACACAGACAAAAAAAATAATCTTGTAGATATAGAAAGTCATAATCAAAGTCAAAAAATATAAAACTAAAACTTTTCTTCCTAAGATTGAAGATTAAGACCACTCTGTAAGATCAGTGCTTTACTTCCTCCTGGTGCGCCTGACAGGAGCTGCCACAGTAGAGTCCACTACTTCGGCTTTCTTTACACTTCTGCCTTTACGAGTGCTTGGCCCTGTATGAAACCAAAGCGTGTTACTACAAAAACACAATTTCAAACTTAACACATACCCAGTTACTCAACAGACCTATCAGCTGCACCGGTTAATGAATGTGTGAGACCCATGCTGGCAAAATCAGTCACAATGCGCACAGTCTAATTTTGAGCTAAAGGCAAAAGACAGTATAAATGTCGATGTGTGACATTTTGGACTTAGAAAATTGTAAAAATCTCTGTTTTTACAAAAAATTTACACAGATATAATCTGTTTGTCTTAACTGTTGGGAAAAATATCAGTGCCCGGTTGCATGAAAGTCCTTAAGCTAAGAAATCCCTTAAATATAAGGTTAAGGGTCCCCTTAATAAAAATTGGGTTGCAAGAAAAACCCTTAAGTGAACCTTAAGGCTGTCAGTAAGTATTTACCCTTAAATGCTAAAGTATTACCTTAAGGGTCTGCTATGTGTTGCTAGAAAGTCCTTAAGTCCCATTTTCCCTTAAAAATTTAAGGGACTATAAGAGGTCCCTTAACGTCACACGCGATGGCTGATTTTATGTTTATTTAAGAACATTCGAAATAATCCCTTCGAGAAAAGTGATGCGCATTTATTAGGAGAATAGCGGTTTGATCGTCCGTCAATCTAAAGTGTTTCCAGTTTGAATTACTTTCAGGTTCTATACATGCGGCACTTTACAGTCTGTTATTTGCGATGTTTCATTGTACACAAATATGCCGTCTGTTGAGCTGCATGCGTTGATTTGTTTACGCTGTGAGATTTTGTAACTATAGCAACCGCTTCTCCGCTGCCGTGTTTTGGCAGAGACTACCGTAAAATACTTAGTATAAACACTTAGGTAAGGGTGACAGTTAAGACCTTTGTTGCAACGCTCTTAAATAAATCCCTTACCTCAGGGTTTTTTTCTCCCTCAGGGAAACCCTCACTTAAGGAGTTTCATGCAACCGGGCACTGATGTGTAACATTAGAGCCTTGCATTACAGTAGATCTTAAAGCTGTCTGTTTCAATGTCAACAATGTGTTTGTTCAATAGAGAATGTCAAAATATAAAACACTCATTTTTGAAAATGTGCTCATTTCAACTCTTTTTGCCAGCACGGGTCAAACATTTTGTTGTGAAAATGGTTCTAAGACCATTTTTACCCACCCCTTAACTATGTCCTAAATATATCAATGAGTGCGTTTACATGCACAGTCTTACGCCGATTATGCTTAATAAACTGATAACACGTGGGGTCATGTAAACGCGTTAAACGGGTTTCCTTTATCGGGGAAAGCCCATAAACGGCGTAAGCAAAAAACGATCGGCACAGGTAGTTTTTTTGCTCATTACACCGATTTCACGTGGCATGTAAACACCTTAACTGGCTTTCTCACGGTTTTGTCCATGTGCGCATGTCTCCGCTCGTGAGAGATAAATGTCAGACGCGGAAGTAAGCGCAAAGTAACGCATACAAGTCTCCGCTCGACTAAAGCAGTTGGCAGAGAAAATGTTACAATAGAAGCTCATGTTACATTTACAGGTTCTGCAGACACGAGAAGAGATACAACAGTACAGCTTAAGACAGATATGGCGTTGGCTTTTTGAACGACTATTGTGTACTACAGGTGGTGACGTCTGCGAGAAAACTGATAATTCTTCAAGTCCCATGTAAACGCAGTTGTCTGCATAGCCGGCTTATTGATTTGCATGTAAACGCATGAAAACAGTTTTCTGTAATAAGCAGATTTTTGATAGTTATCCGCTTATTCTGTGCATGTAAACGTACTCAATAAAACATTTTATGGTTTTTAAGATCTTCTGTTACTTTGCAACTATGGTCCTGCTATTTTCTGCAAAGCCTCAGTTTTATACACATAAGCAACAGTAGGCTCACCTGAAATGGACTCTGGAGCTTGAGCAGGTTCTGGAGCAGGTTCTGGTTCAGGTTCCTGAGCTGCCTTGCTCCGTCCTCTTGCCGTTGTTTTACTAGTCTTCTTGGGCGTGGGTTCAGCTTCAGGGGTTTTCTCTTTGCCGGAGACTTCAGTGGTGTTGGCTATTCTACCTCTTCTCTTTGGCAAAGGTTCTTTATCTGCTGGTTCTTCAGTTACCTCCAACACCTCATTCCTTTTCCTTTTAAGAGGAGTTGATGCTTTGTTGCCAATGGGTTCTGATTTAGGTACTGTTGAAGCCACTGCTTTCCCTCTCCTCAGTGGTTTGGCTTTTATCTGAACCTCTTCTGGACAGTCTTCAACAGAGGGTTCCTCTTCTTTTTTTGCTCCTCTACCTCTGCGGCCTCTGGGTGGCGGATCGACTGATTGATGGGTTTCTGTTGAGATCTTGGCAGACGACGTTTTGGATTTCTTCAGCTGTGCTTCTTTTACATCTGAAGAAGGTTCAAACTCTTCAACGTCTTTAGAGACAGCCAAATCTGGACTCCAGTTGACAGTTTTTGAGGGTTTCACTTCACCATCTTCCACAGCTGCAGCAGATTCATTAGTAAGGCTTTTAGGGGTGTCCTTAGTTGATCCCTTCTCTTTTTTGCCACGACTTCCTCTTCCTACCTTCTCTGCAGTATTCTCAACAGCAACACATTCAGAACTAGCCTGTGTTGGATTTTCATTTTTTGTTGATTCCTTTGCTGTTCTTCTGGTCTGTTTAATGGACTTAACTTCTTCTTCGGATGAAGCGGTTTCCTCTGTAACCTCTGGTTCCACCTTCTTAACAGCTTTACGGCCACGACCGGACAATACAGCGACAGGAGGTGTGGGATCAACAACAGCACGGCGACCTCTTTTGACAGGAACCTCTGCCACGATTTCAACTTCCTTTGCAGCAGCTCCCCTTTTTCGCATGGATTTCACAACAGGGACCTCTGCTTGTTCTACCTCACTGACAACGTTCTCCTCAGCTTCAATTGAAACGCTTTCTTTTATTTGTTTTGCTTGTCTACCTCTTCTGACAGACTTCACCTCGGTTACGGGTTCCTCGGTCACAACTACATGTGTGCTGGACTCTACAGGAGCCTGGTTATCATCTTCTTCAGGTTTCTGCTGTTTTGCTCTTCGTCCTCTGCCAGACTTGACCACTGGTGCCTCAGGATCTTCTTGACTGTCAACTTTGACCTCAACCTTAGGATCCTCTTCCATAACTTTGTCTTTGACAGTTTCTTTTTTAGATGCTCTACCTCGCCCTGACTTTGCCACGGAAGCTTGTGGCTTCTCAGCTACTACAACATCAGTGCTTGTCATATCACTTTCCACAGTTGGGGTGGGCTCAGGGGCTTTTAAGCTTTCCTTCTTTGTTGTTCTTCCCTTTCTAGTTCTTGTTGCAGCAATGGGAGCCTCAGGAGCTACTGAAGTCTGCAAAGGGACATCATCTGGTGCAACAGAATTTTCTTGACAAACAATTTCAGTTGTTTGCTGTTGCTCTTCTGAAGGTTGGCTTTCCATTTTATTATTCATTCTCCTCCTGCCGGCTTTAGGAACAGGGGCTTGGATTGGCTCTTCTTCATTTGCTTTTGCATCAGAACACTGTGCATCAACAGCAGGTTCAATTTCAGCTTCGTCTTTTAGAGCTTTTCTTCCTCTTCTGGTCTTAGTAACTGAAGGTAGAGAGGCCGAGATCTCATTTTTCATGGAGTCTACAGGTGCTTGGACAGCCTGAGTATTCTTCGCCTCTTCTTCCTCAAAGCAGCGCTTGGGGACTTTCCCACGGGCAGATTTTCTGACTGGGCTTGCAGCAATCTCTGGAACTTCAATGAGCTTCTTTACCCTCCGGCCTCTGCCAGGGCTAGAAGGAGGTGGACCACTTTCATCAATTAATGACAGCGCTGCAGGTGCTTTGGACTTCTGTGCTGCTCTCCCTCGACTGCCACGCTGGGTTTTGCTGGCAACTGAAGCTTTTATGACCTCCTCCTCTTGCTCAGCAGCGGATGAAGATGGGGCAGTTTCAGTAGCTACACTGCTATTTTCAGAGATACATACAGTTTCTTCAGACTGCTCTTTGTTGTTTTCATCTACCTCAGAGAAACAGACATCAGTAACTTGAACTGAAACTGGCTCCTCTTCGATTTGGTCACAATTGTCTTTCTGGGGGATCACAGCTTCATTCATCAGTTGTGGATCAACTTCTGCAGCAGTGCTCTGTGCATCCACCGATTTTAAAACTTCAGTCTCCATTGGCTCAACAGGGCAAACATTTTCTTTGTCACATTCCATATCAAAGTCTACAAGAGAAGTTAAGAAAAAAAAAATCAAATAAATAAAACAAAAACATTACATTATGTTGTATTAAAATATAGCTTTAAAACAAAATGAATAATTAGATAAACGGTTACTACAATAAACAATGAATAACTCTTTTAAGCATTATTCTGTTTAAAGTCAGCAGCAGGGCATTTTACATGACATTTTAAAAACGATAATGTAGAAAAGTTTTACAAATGTAACACTTAAATGGAAAGTTTACCTCACTCAAACATATAAATCAAGTAGCACAATACTGCCTGAATTACCTGAACTACACTCATGATTATCTTTGTGTTTAATATACAACATCAGTCTAGTTTGTCAAACAGGTTTATTATAAAAAATATTTACATGTTTTCCATTCACGAAACGAATAATGTACGTAAACAAATGTAAGCTTAGTATTAACAAGGCTGCTAAGTTGCTGCATTACTTTACTACTGTTTTGCATGTAATGGTTTTCTAAAACTTTACATTATTTAAATTAAAAGATATAAAGTTTTGCAGTTTTCCAGTGTCCAATTTGTTGTGTTACCTTTAAAAGAGTTTGATTATTTTATTGGTTCGTAGTCCAACTCAGAATCATTAAATAAAATTATCTAATAGTAATACAATTATACAAAAACTTTATTTTAAATAATTGTTTTGTCATTTTCGGTTTAAATTTTGCATCCAGGATTTTTGGTTTCTATCCAATACGTTGCATCACTAGTAGTGACAAAATGTGTCCATTTTTTTCATGAATTTTATTAGCGTGAACATTTTGAATTATCCAAACTAACTCACCTTCAGCTGGTACGAGAGCAGAGCCATTCTCCACAGATGTCACCGGTTCTTGTACCTATATATTGCATCAAGAATAATCAGTTAATGATAAAAAAAAACCTAACTAAACAATATAATGATGCTTTTCCATTGCATAGTACCCCACAGGTCAGGTCGCGCCAACTCACTTTACTTTGGCTTTCACTCATCATCATGTACTACGTACTGTACCCAGTGAAAAAAGCTCCTAAAAGTAAGCTGATCCGACCCAAACTGTAGGGTACTATGCAATGGAAAAGCATTTTATAAAGCATAAACAAGCCTTACACTAGAGTTGTGACAATGTTATCTAATGTTAAAACAGTGTAAAACGAGTGAGCATCACTGATGTTTACCTCAACAGACTCAGTCACATTATTTTGTGCCGTTAAGGCAGAGCTGATCTCAGGTTCTTCAACGAGTTCCTTGATGCCAGTAAAGTCCTCCTTTGTCGGTGTCCCTTTCTGTTGAGGGGTCTTCATCAGTTTACTGATCCCAAACTTATTTTTCACAGGTTCACCTTTGTGCTTTGGAGTCTTCATCAACTCCTTCACTCCGGTCAAGTCTTCCACAAGCTCCACCTTCTCTTTGGGGGTCTGCAACAAACTCTTTTCTCCAATTTCATCTTCCAATGATTGTCCTTTGTGGTTTTGAGTCTTCATCATTTGTTCAAGTCCGGTCAGATCTTCTTCAGCAAGATTACTCTTCTCTTCTATCTCTAACTTATCCTCCACTGGCTCTCTCATTAATTTAGGTGTTTGCATCAGTTCTTTCACACCAGTGAGGTCTTCGTGTTGCTCAGACTTTTCCTGAGGTGTTTTCATGAGCCTTTTAAGACCCGCTGCACAAAGTACAGGGTTGCTTTTCACTTTCGGTGTCTGCATCACTCGTTTAACTCCAACCATGTCTTCTACTGCAACTCCTCTGTGTTTGGGAGTCTTGAGGACTTCCTTGACTCCTTCCAGACACTCTTCCTGGGCACGTTTAGGTGCTTTGGGGGTCTTCAGCAGCTTTCCTCTTAGGTCCTCAATCGGTTCGGCCTTCTGTTTGGGTGTTTTCATGAGGCGCTTGACTCCAGTGAGGCACAAGGATGGTGGTGCGGCCTGTTTTGGGGTTTTGATTGCCTTCTCAGGAACACCCTGCTCTTCCTCCGTCTCATCACTTGGGAGCATTTCCTCTGGTTCTGATGTGTCATGCGAGCTGTCAGCAGTTTGAGAAAGGCTGTCTTCACCTAATAAACTGCCATCCTGGTTATCCAGAAGAAGTCTGGTTACTGCTTCCTTGTCGTAGCGTTCAAGCTTAGCGGTGGATTTCACACTCAATGGCGATACTATCATCTCACCTGCATGGGCAGAAAAAATTATTGATAAAACTGCAAAACATTACGCGGTAGATAATATTCAAAATTTGTGCAAAACACCTACCTGATTCTTCTGGTGTTTTCATGACAGAAAACTCATCCACAGGGGTCTCTGGGCATGCATTATTAATGGGAACCATAGGTTTAGCTGGAGTTTTAAATATGTCTGCAACACCTAAAACACAAAATATTTCAAAAAGCAAACAGGTACTTAGAAACATACCATAAATTGCTTTCAAATGTTAACAGTCTTCCCCAGCATTGAACAAACCTGTCAAGTCCTCATCCATTTTCATGTCCTTCTTGAACAGTGCCAAGTTAGACACAATTTTAGGGGCAGCACCAACAGACTGGTTAGTCCTTAAATGGGCTTTGCCAACAACAATGGTGACTGGAGAAGCGGCATGCCCTGTGCTGGCGACATCTTTCAGCCTCCGTGCCGGGGTCTGCCAGGGTATTATCAAATAAATCACACATCCAAAACCTTTGATTTAAATGAATATGAATCAGAACACGATCAAACAATCTTGTAGTTTACCTTGGGCTTTGAAAGTACAGTTGTCTTCTTGGCCACAGTGCTCTTTGTAGTTTTTCTCGTAGTTGTAACTTCTGTCGGAGGTTTGGTCTGACCAAACTTCACAATATCAGCCCAAGAGTTCAACACTTTCAAAAAGGAGCAAAACCAGATACATGTTAACTTCAAGATTGTCTAAATATAAAAAAAAAAACATTGTTTAAATATTTTACCTTTAAGATTGGCCCGTGATGCTCCACTGCGTCTTGACCGTATGACCTCAAGTGCACTTTTCATCGCACTCTTGGGAGTTTTTCTCGCGGATTTCATGCTTTTCCTGCGTAATGGAATTTTTGGTGTTCCAGACACCTGAGGTGCGTCTTCTACAGCAGCCTGCTCTCCTTTACTTTCATCCACCTGATCCTGGACAGGTGATGGTGTGCTAATACGGGAAACTGAAAATCTGCCCTGCACAGTTGGAGTCTCGAGTACAGACCCATTGTTGATTGCTGAAGTCGAAGCTCTTCTAGAAGAGGCAGGTGTCTTGGTTGTAGCAGGGGTGGAGCAAGGTGAAGAGGCCTTGGGTGTACCAGAAGGTGACTTTCTAGGTTTTGGTGACGGAGTTTTAGCTTTAGTACCCGGCGACCTCTTGGCAGGAGATGGACTCTTTTTGGCAGCTGCTGCCTGTTTAGGTGAAGCTTTCTTGGCAGGACTACGCTGAGGCTTGGAGCTCTCTGGAACCATTTCCTTAAGTCGAAGAGCCTAAAAAACAAGACGTGTTTCAGAATAAACACATTCAAAGTTTTATATCTAAAACTTGAATTGGCCTCAAAAATATTTTCTCACCATAAGACCAATGGTGGATGCTCTTCGTAGGAGAGATTGGGGTTTCTGAGAAGGTCCCAGACTTCTTCTTGGAGTCTGGGCTCCACGGCGAAGAGGGGAATCGGGGGGCAGACGTTTGTCGAACAGCTCTGGACTCAACTGACCTCCAAAGGAGACCCGCTTTCTCTTTGATTTCAAAACGGTTACATTAGTTTGTGATTCATTACCCTCACACTTTTCGGTTACTGAAGTGGTATCTGTAAAACAAAAAGCAACAATGTTTTTATTCACCACTTTGTAAACAGTAAATAAATTGTCTGCATCATTTACCTAAGGAGGGTAAATTAAGCAGAGTTTAGAGCTAATCTATAGTTTGTTGATCTCAGTTTCAATTTAATTGGAGCGGTGTTACTTAACTTAAATTTAAACACAGATTAACAAATCTTTGATTAAAACAACTTTAAGCTGCAGTCACACCAAAAGCGCTTTAAACGCTTGCAAACGCAAGGCGCGACGCACTGCCTTTTTTTAAAAAAGAGCAGTGCGACGCGGCTTTTCATATTGCTAAGCAACCACCGAGTCAGCTGTCTTGTCAATCAAATATGGAAGCGTGAGCGCTCTTTTGCTGTTAACTGTCATATCAGCAGAAACTTTAAAAAGAGGACGCTTGCTCTGACCTTGTTTGAGGGTGAGAGGTGCACAAACACACAGGAGAGAGTGAGCGAGTGGTGTCCGGTTCTTCAAAGCAACTGTAAACTTCACTCACCACAACGTAAGGCCCGCCTCTCCCCTCATTCGATTGGACAATGGAAAGACACGAATGACGTCGGGCGCTTCTCCGCTCTCAGCGCTCCTTCAAAAACGCGTGCGCGGCAGGCGGCAAAAAACCGCAAGGCGCTCGGCGCGCATAAACAGCGCGCAAACGCGCCCTGCCCATAGAATATCATTCAAAAAAGGCGCCTGCAACTGCCATAAACGCTATTGGTGTGACTGGCCCCTTAACCTGTATTAAAATCTTCATCTGCAATTTATTTTGTTGGCCATGATGAATTTGCCAGTGATAATGTTATTTTTGTATTATAAATTGCCTACATGCATCGGTTATCTAAAGGGCTAATTCAAATAAAAACATTTGCCCATCTATTAAAACGATCTATTGTATTGATTAACGGAGCAATGTGGGAGGAAATATTGCAAAGCTCAGATATTGTGAAATAATGAACAAGATGTGCCGACGCATGTCATGAAGCGCCACCGCATCTGTTCATTCACTGCCCTTCAGTTTCTGACTGACAGAGGAGAAGCGCGTACAAACATCGGTAGCTGTCACCGGTGCTGTTAATAATCTTTTTGAGCCGCCAACTTCTGTTGAGACGTTATAATAAACGCATCTTTGAATAGTGTCACCATGCTCACGGTATCTGTTTCTGATGATTTAACCACACATTTAATTGTAAAAAAAATTATTTAAACCTCCTCATATGCAAGTTTAAAGTTAATCCCTAACTGAAATTACAGTTACAGAGTTTTAAGTAATGGAGCAACAGGATTAACAATAATAAAGTTTTACTGTAAAAATTTAACCTAGATCAAAATAAGTTTAAATATAACACTGATTATTTTAAAACAGGTTTAAAGTTTGGTGCAACAGAATTATTAAATAAGATTTAATTTAAACCAGATTTAGGTCTAATGCTTATTGGTGCAACCCACCCTAAATGTCCATTGTTTATGAGCACAGACATTTACCAAAGGAAAAATAATGCAACTTTACCTTTTTCTTCAGAAGCAAATGTGACGCTCTTCATCTCCTGCAAAACATCTTGGACTTGAAACCTTTTGCCTGCATTTGATCTTGGGGATGTTCTGGGTGATGATTTAACATCTGTGTTCTCCTCTGATACTGGAGTCTGAGGCTGACTCGAGAACATCTGGAGAGCAATACTCTGATTCTGAGATGAACTGCTTCTCCTTCTTTTAGGTGATTTAGATGTTTTCTCCTCAGTTTGTGGCTCTAGAAGAATTTGCTGGACTACTTCACCAGCGCTGAACTTCTCAGGTGTTTTTGAGGGTGTCCTCTTCTTCTGAGATACAGGAGTTCCACTTTTCTCCAACGATGATGGGGTGCTAGACTCCACCGATGGGATATCTTCAGCAGTTTTTTCCTCCAGATTTGCATCCAGAGAGTTTTGAGGAACAGCAGCTCCAGCCGTATCTTGGAAACTGCCTTTTGAGGATCTTCGCCTCTTGGCTGGTGGTGTCGTGACCTGTTCAGGACCACTTTTAACATCTGTGGGAACGTCAAGCTCCTCACGGTTTACTTGAGGTCTTGCAATAGGCGTCTTCGCTATTCCGGACTTCCATGGTGATTTAGTAGCCAGGTCCTGCTTGACCATTTGGCAAAGCTCACCAAATGGAGACATGCTGTTCTTCTTAGGTTTCTCATCATCTGCGGTCCCCTCTGTTTGCTCAACAGGCTGAGGCAAATTGGTTCCATCTTTTAAACAGGTGTCTGTAAATACACACAAAATCATTTATATGAAATGAATCATGAAAAAACATTGCAAACATTTCTAAAAGAGTACTGTCAAGACTGATTCAATCTCATAGTCACTGACCGATCGAATGCTCCGACTTCCTTTTCTCCACAGGAACAGGGGTGCTTTTCTCCTGCTACACAAAGAAAAGACCAAAATTATAGTAAGCAATAGATAATACACAGAATACCTGCCATTTTCTAGACATTCTAGGCCAAAAGTACATTTGTTTTACATGTACAATACTATATGTCTACATTCTATTTGTCTATTTATATATTTCTAAACAATCTTACTATGAGTGCCACTTAAGTCCTAGAAACCCGCTATTCGCACGTAATTCGACGCTTGAACATTTGAGTTCACTCGCGCGTGAAATTCTAGTCATTCGATACATTCACATGGAAATTTGCATCATGGGAGGGGGTTCTCCGAGCATAACAGTTAAGGGGGCTGCTCACTGGTTGAGAAGTGCCACGCCACATTTAAAATTCTAACATTAATTTCTATGAGTGTACGGTTTAGATGTACCACACCCAGGTACGGCACGATCACACTAGTTACACTAAACAAACTTTGGGGGACAAACATACCCTGAAACGGTTCAGTTCACATGGTGAACACGCTTAACAAGACTCATTTCACATACACACCTGGGGTGTTTTGTCTTTTCCAGTCGTGGACAGCCTCTTTTTCTTCGGTGTCTTTGGAGGCGGGTACTCAAACCTGAAGACAAATACATCAGTTATTTTTTTTAAATGTTAACAAGAACAATGTTCAACAAAGAAGTTCGAACATGACCAGTGTTTATTAATATTATTTACAGGACTCACCTAAAAGAACGATCAATAATTGTGATAAGATCACCATTCTTCAATAGTTCAGACTGTTCTAGGGCTTCTCCATTTATACGTGTGGGGTTCACAGAGCTCAAATTTGTCAAAATGAGCTTAAACAGGAATAAAGAAATCTTACATTTAGATTTCTGTCAGATATTCGTTTTGAAAAAAGATGATAATATATATATATATATATATATATATATATATATATATCACATTATACATACCTCTTTATTTTCATTCAGCTCAATTCTGCAATGCTCTTTGGACACCTGTGGCAGCTGAATGCGAATGTCACAGTTCAGCTTCCTAAAAAACAAAGTTAATATTACAAATGTTTCATTGCTTAAAAAATAGTGAAAAAATACTAAAATATATATGCATGGTGCTTGTAAGATATTCTAAAGTGCATACTGATCAAACTCTTACACTGTGACATCAAACATTTTTGCATCACCTAGTCTGCTGTTTAGCAAAGGCATCACACTGTCCTGAGCCAAATATCTAAAGATATCTTGTTTGTGTCTGTATGTCTAACCAAACTTTAACCACTAAAATAACACCTTGTGTGTGTCATATAATCTATAGCTACAGTTATACTAATGTTCTCTTTCATCTCTACATGCATAAGGGGTTGTGCGGCTGAAACGCGAATGAAAACACTAATAACGGACTTACTATCTTTCTCTATTTACCTTAATCTCTCTCTTTATCTCTAAATTTCTAAAAAAAAAAAAAAAAAAAACACAATTACTAACAAACCCTTGGCTATGTATATTGTGTTGGACTTGATAAGACTATTCCAGTGCACTTATGTATTGCTGTTCTTGTGTTGCTATAATTGCTTCTATTGTTTACCTCACTTGTAAGTCGCTTTGGACAAAAGCATCTGCTAAATGACAAAATGTAAATGTAAAATGTAAATGTAAAACGCCGAATGCCAGCCGAGGGTGGCGAATGCCAGCCGTTTTTGCAGCGGAGTGCTTTGCGGTGATACTTTTGCTTTGTTTATTAGTCGTTGTACTATGTGCCGGTTGGTTGTTGTGATTTTTCTCCCACCGCTCCATCACTGTGATTGGATGACCGTGTGAGAACTGACATTGACGAGCTGAGCTTTTCACCCAAAGTTGCATATCTTTTAACTATTGGCGCTGAAAAAAAAAAAAAAAAAAACGCAGAGTGCTAGCTGCTAGCTTTTTTGAAAAACGACAAGCTTCCATTGGAAAAAATTGAAAACATATGCCAGCCGCTTTTGTGTGCACGCCCCCATAATCTGTGAATTGTGTATTATTGATGCTAATGCTATGTCAGTGATTGTAATTATATAAATTTGTGTTTGTTTTTAAAAACAAAGCTCCATAATCAGGGTTTACTCAGTTATTGGCCTGCGGGATCCCTTTTGCGGTTGGTTGTTCAGTGCGCATTCACGACCAGACTACGGCGAATGCTGCCGACATCACCTACAGACACAGAATACGCTGGCAAGTAATTTGCGCATTTATACGGGCTATTTAAGTATTGTTTACAATGTTTGCATAATGGCTTAAATAAAAAAGTGGAAAAAACATTGGCAACTACATCAGCAAATGATGTCAGCAACATGCGCCGTAGTCTGGTCGTGAACGTGCTTTTAACAACCAAGGAGCAGTACACATTGTTGAATAAAGTCGGTCGCTTTTATTTTCTTTGCGCACAAAAGTTTTCTTGTCGCTTAATAATATTATTATTGAATGACTGATGGAACATGGACATTTTTGGTGATGCGTTTTATTCTTTTCTGGGGAAAAGAAGTGTGATACTAACTGAAGTCAATGGGACAGAGAGAAGCCTCTCAGTTTTCATCAAAAATATATAAAAATGTGTTCTGAAGACAATCTGAGCACTTGGTGGTTTAGAAAGACACAGGGGTAAGTGATTTATGATAAAATTGTCATTTTGGGGTGAACTATCCCTTTAAGTCTGAAACAATATAAATAAAAAGTCATACATCCCATGCAGTCGTACCATGCGTCAATACAACGTGCGTCGATACGTACTTCCTGTCATTTAGTTAGTATTCTGCATTCTGATTGGCTAAAGTGGTTAGGTCTGCATAATTTGACATCAAACGAACAACCCGCCAGGCATCAAATGTTTTAAACAGCACATGTCTCATTTAATCTAATGCATTTAATCTAAAGTTAATGTTTTAGTTTTGAAGTATTTTAATCGTCTTCATACAGAGACACGGGTTGTAGTGATATTAACGTAAAGTTATTGTTTAAACTCTTGTCTGTTTTAATGCCTATCAGTGCTTCATACTGGCCCTTAATAAATTTAAAAATTAAAGGTTTGTTACTTAACGTACCTCCCAAAAAGACATGACGCTGTGAGTGGAAATTCAGTGCCGTCTTCTCCATTTCTCTTGATCACCACAATCTTCCCCAACAAAGGCATTTTAAAACAACTTACCTTATTTAACACAAAGGGACACAAAAAAGTAAGTTAGAGCCATTTTCGCACACTTTTTATGTAACATTTCATGCCTCAGTAATGTGTATTTTTGTTAAACGTAATGGTCCATACTAAACACACACAAGACATCCAAATATACAATGTTGATGTACCGATTTTATATAGTATTAAATGCGTAAATAGATGGGAGTAAAATAATTTGGCAACCATTAGCACATGGCCAACGAGTAACAAAAAACAGGCGGAAACATAACCATAAATGTATTTTACTAGTCAGGTCAAATGAGTATCATATATTGGTGACAATATAAAAATACTAAATGCTATCGTTTGATGAATCTGATTTTGTATTTGTTTATATCAAAGCACTTGCAGTAAAAACCGTTTCAGCAGTTTATCTGTACCTGTGACATGAAAACTATTTATAAACGTCGTTTATAACCATTACCTGAGTTTCCGTAAATCAGTACAATAAAATATATCCCATCGACGTCAAGTGACTTTACTGATAAAAACACATTAATCCAGCATGAGGCTTATCGTCGCGATCGCTCCAGATCTTCCAACTTACTACTACTATCAACAGCAGTGCACACCGACACGCGCTACGGTCAGTCAAATATATCCATCCGCAAAATAGACGAACAATGCCAGCAGTTATAAACTTATATATACATATAATATGGCATCATAAATATTAAACCATATCCAGACTTTACTGAAATGTTCATATTTTAAAAAATTGTTTAAAATTACGGGATTACTTTTTTGTTTACTAGCGGAGGGATAAAAGGCGAATAACTCCCAATGTTTGAAACGAATTCAAAAATCCGCGCGTAGCCCTCTGATTGGCTACTGATAATGTAGGCAACTTCTTATAGCCAATAGAATTTAGAGTTGACATAAAGTGACCTTAAAGGTGGCCAATGAAATCACATTGAATTGTAACCGCTCTTTTAAACCAAACATGAGCCCGCCCCATCTCGATCGAAATGACAGAGGGCGTAGGCAGCAGTATTTATTATGATAAATGATGATGATGATGATGATGATGATTATTATGTTAAAGACTGAGACAACAGTTAATGTAAAAAGCTAAACCAAACGTTGTTTTACTGTACTTTGAAAAACAATAAAAGGCCTTTTTCTATCGTTAAACGTTTACCAACACATAGCCTACTAGTGCACAAAGGTAGTAAAGATGTAATACAAATTAAGACACTATTTTACTAAAATGTATAGGAATAAAAGCAAAAAAGCATTAAAATAGTATACGTTAGCATCCAAAATGAATAAGGTCAAATTCAAAAGTAAAAAAGAATATTATCGAGCGACTTTAAATATTTATTTGGGTATAATTATTCAGTGTATTAAATAGTTGACCAAACCTAGGGACATAATATATTTGTTTAATATTGTTTTATAATCAAATTTGTGTTTAATCATCTAAAAATGCACATACAGTGCACATACAACTTGGATGTGAATTGATACACATCCCCTATTATCTTAAAGGGATAGTTCACACAAAAATGAAAATTCTGTCATCATTTTCTCATCCTCGTGTTGCACTAAAGAAGATATTTTGATAAATTATGTTAAGCAGACAGTTGATTGTAAATTCTATAGTAGGAAAAACAAATTGCCTATGACAGAATTCAATGGGTACCGTTAACTGTGTGCTTACCATCGTTTATCACAATAGGCTACTGCCATAATATTTGTTTTCCTACTATGGAAGCCAATGTTTACAATCAGTTGTGTGTGCTTACCATCATTTATCAAAATATCTTCTTTTTTGTTCATCAAAATAAGGTTTAGAACAGCATGAGCGTGAGTAAATGACAAGATTTAAATTTTTGGGTGAACCATCCCTTTAACATTACAAGCAACATCCCTTAGTAGTTCAACAATAGGAGCGCACAGAGGACCAAACTTAACTTGCATGTAGAGTCAATATTTTAAATTTACTACCAAAAAGTATACAGAAAAAAATACATTATTGCATTAATAAAAGCAGTGTTTTAATTCCAACAGTGCTTTTAACCCTCAATTGGTCCTTGGGGTCTATATGACCCCAAACGACATTTCATTGGTTAAAAAAAAAGGTTCCATTCATCTCAGAGATGTAAAACTTTGTGACTTTTCCTAAATAATCTATCTTTACATACACAAAAAAACTGGGCTTGATTCGGTTCTTCTAAAGGTATGTAAAAATTTTTTTTATCAATCTGTCCCTTGGGGTCAATATGACCCCAATTGAAAGTGAATGGGAAATGCAAAAAACATTACTTTTTTTCCATTTGTCAAAAAATAAATATCAATAAATCCAGCATAAATCTGAAAATTTTGACACAGAAATGAAGGCCTGGTACTTGTGCACAAATGCAATGCAAAAAACACATGCTCACACAAACACACACAAATACACACACACACAAACACACACACACACACAGGTATGACTGCCACAGAGAGCATTTGCGTGGAATATGGCAAATAAAATTGGTCACAAATGCAGAAAATAACACATAAAGGGGTGTGACCTTATGCACGCACATGTACACTCACAAACACGCACGCACGCACGCATGCACGCACGCTCGCACACACACACACACATACAAACACACGCACACAAACACACACACGCATGACTACCACAGAGAGCATTTTTATAAAATTTGGCAAATAAAATTAGCCACAAATGTAGAAAAAAGATATAAAGGGGTGTGAACTAATGCACGCACATGTACACTCTCTTTCACACACACACAAACACACACAAACACAGACACACACACATGCTCTCTCTCTCTGCCTCTCACACATTCTCTCAAGCACACATGCTGGCTCTCTCTCTCCCTCTCTCTCTCTCTTTCTCTCTCTCACACACACACACACACACACGAGCGCGCACACGCACACACGTGCGCACACACGCACACACATGTGCGCACACACACAGACACACACACTTACACTCAGTCAAATTTCTGTGGCATTTTGTAAAAACAGACATCAAAATGCATCAAAACTATAAAAAATGACTATTTGAAATAATATTTATTTTTAATATCCTTTCTTATGTTTATATAAACATAAATTTACAAAATATATCACAAAAGTAATGATTTGAGCAGTTGTCCATATCCAGAAAAAATGAATGGGTCTCTATGGGAATCTGACGGTCGAAATGATTTGATTCCTACACTGTAATTCTTTTATGTTTTTTTTCTAAAAACCAATGCCTGAATTCCACACTTCACACCTATATCAATATCTAAAAACAATTTAAATTAAATTTAGATCATAATTTATGTGAATTTTCATAAAAATATGATATTTTTCAGGCAAGCCAATGGTGTAGTTGAGGATTTTAGTGGTAAACAGGTAAAAAAAGTACTTAAAATCTCTCAAAACACAGCTTTATTGTATAGATGAGAAGTAAACAAAAAAAAAATGATATATTATTTGTATTATTGAAAATGTATATTTTTCTTACAATTATGCTTTCAATTTTGGGATCATACAGACCCCAAGGGCCAGAAGTGTATACAGAAAATGAGGAGCGTTTGAGGGTTAAAGGGTTCAATTTGGACATACATCTACCCAAAATTTCCATACTGGAGCAAAATACTCCGTACTATGCATTTCCTTTTAAAAAAACACAACTGCAAATTATATTTAAGGTAACCAAAAATGTAAATTAGCTGAACATACTAATTGACTATTTAGTACTTGGACTTCCATCCTAAACATCCCTAGTTTTCTTAATCCTGTTACTGTACATTAGGGCTGGGAATCGATCAAAAAAAGAAGAAATGATTCCGAGACATTCGGAATTGAGATGATTCTAAAGGTTGGAACAGATTTAACTTTAACTCCTTTTAAAGAGCCTTTTTAAAAGTACTAGACAAGACCCCCATAATAGTTCACACTTCAGAAAAATAGACAGGGATCAGTTCTACAGCTGTGAAAAATAATTATTACGATGCATCAGACTCTCAAGCCTAATAAAATCTGAAGAGAGATAGAGCTACTTAACCTTATAGCAGTGGATCCCAAATTTTTCATATTGCGACCCACTCAAATAGATATAATCATCCCAGAACCCACCAACTTATTTTTAATGGAAATACACATTTCACCTCTTTTATAATGGAGTAGACTAGTTTTAATTTTCCTTGTCAATTTATTAATGAAATTAAGTTTAATTAAAATATCAAAATAAGTTATGGTATATCATATCAAAATCATTGTGTCATTCACCACAATAGCAAAGCGACTTTGACTGACCCACCTTATCTCACTGTGCAAACCACAAGTGGGTCCCGACCAACAGTTTGAAAACCCCTGCCTCATATCACGTGTCTAGTTGTCTATTGCCCTCTTACAATTTTTAGTATAACAAAGAAGGAATCGAATTGAAACCACCAGTGAAGAACTGAATCTTGGAATCCCCAGGAATTGGAATAGATTCTAAAAATTCAGGAATCAACAGCATAACTCTACATGTAATGTCAGTTTAACTCACTCAAAAGGGGTCATGATTTTTTTGTTTTCTTCGACTATTTCAACTGACCAAAAGCAAACTTTACTTGTATGTTTTCTGACAAACCAAAATAAAACCAAGTTTTCTGTTAATCTGTTATGTCTATAAACAGAATTATATCAGGCACACAATAATAATAGCAAAGACATGTAGTAACAATCTTGATTGTATTCATAATCTCATGAACAATATGAACATAAACAAGCATTGTACATCAGTGATACTTTGGATTAAATTATAGATTATATGAAAAACAGAAGAGATGTAGAAATGACTGCAGACTGTACATCACACCAAAAAATCATCTGCAGAGTTTACATTGAAGTTCATTTTATCTGCCACCTTGATTGCCTTTATGTTTTTTCTTTCGTCCTGATGTTTTGATGGGCTCTGAAACACAATTCTGAGGATAAAGAGGCTTGTTCTGGACAGTGGGAGGCTCTTCTACATCAATACTGCTGCGAAATAACTCAGAAGAGCTGAAGTGGAGGGAAAGTGAGAAGGAATTTAGGCCTCCATATACTAATATATTATTAAATAAGTCAAGATATACAAACACAACTTTGTTAAGTTGAGATGATACCTCAGAGGTGTGTGTGGACTGCTGTTCTGTCTGCATATCTGTCGAGGTTTGGGTTCAAAGGAAAACGCCTCCTTCAAACTCTCCAACACAGATGGTGCAACATATGTGAATCCCTAAAAATAAATTCAACATCAGACCAATACTTTTTATTAATTGTGAAAATGTTGAACTGTGCTATGTGGTGGCTATGAAAACTATGACAGGTTAACTGTTGTTTGGGTTATAGTCTCTTGAATAAACCCAAGTTTACCCTACAGGGCTACTGTGATATACAGTGATGTGTATTAAACTGAACTGCAAATGTGTTGGCAGCAGCATCACTCAGTGTGGTGTCATCAGGACTGTCAACAGGAGTTTGACGGGTGAAGTGACTGTCAAACTGACTCACGTCATCATCTGATTGCTGAAGAAATAAAAAAAGAAGCAACATGTTTTCAGACAAAAAATAAAAGCTATAATTAAATAATATAGAAATTTAAATGATGATGATGACATAATTTCTCAGTATTTTGTATGTATTTGTATGCTGATATCAGACAACTTGATATTTTGTCATACATACATACATCAGTTTTAAACAATAATAATAAACCCTGTATTAATACAAAGTTTAGCCCCACTTGCACATAATAGTTTAGTTTACAAAACTACATCTATAAATGGAAATATGTTATTGGCAGTACCAGTGCAGGCAGGTATGGTGGTTCAATGCGCTTGTTCAGCAAATCATCCCATTTGATTTGTCGGAAGAAATGATGCTTCTGGAAAAAATAGGTAAAAATACATTTGTTTAACAAAGAAAAACTGTAAATCTAGAATGGTATTCGATTTAAACAATACACTGTCAGAAAAAAGGTACAAAATTGTACCTTTTTCTGTCACTGGGGTGGTACCCTAAAAGGTACCTTTTTGTACCTTTATGGGTATACAACACATTAAAATGTTGTACCTTATGAGGTACAATATTATACCCAAAGGACAAATTGTGTACCTTAAAAAACAATTTTGTACCAGTTAAATTTTAGGGGTACAAAACAGTTAACTGTACCTTTAAAGGTACACAATAGATCCTTAAGGAACAGTAATGTACCTAAAAAGGTACAACATTATATTATGTTTATATACCTGTAAAGGTACAAAACCGTACCTTGGGGTACCACCCCAGCGACAAAAAAGGTACAGTTTTGTACCTTTTTTTTCTGACAGTGTACCACAACATTGATCACAACCTGATGAACAAAAGGTTCATGTGATTTACTTTTAACACAAAGGCGGCTCTTTAATATATTGTATTTGTTTTTTTTCTTTGAAAACTTGTGTAATCTCATTGAATTCTCACCAAGCATTTGACAAAATCTAATGGAAATATATGATAGTAACATTTAAAATTTTTGGATTTGGTGCAGAATTTATCAAATTATTTAAAAAAAATTGTTTATGCACATCCAGCAGCCTGTAATCACTAATCAAGATGTTTCAAATTAATTTATTAACTCTTATTAACTGTGGTAATGCAATATGTGTTATGGTGTTTTAAAGACCTTACATAATGAACTGCATTGTTTTTATTACCTTAGAAAGAGACGTTTTTATCTACATACACCGCGGGTCCCCTTATATGATGGTCGCAGTTAATTTCCAACAGTAGCCCTAAATGTACAAACTGATCTACAGAGCATGTGTTGTCCCCATGTTGTCTCAGACGACGACATGTTTGTCCTTTGGCTGCTATCATATGCATTTAAAGGGATACTCCATCATTTTGTCATAATAAACTATGTTATTACCTTAACTAAGAAGAGTTGACACATATCTCTATTATCTTAGTGCGTGCACTTAATCGCTGTGATGCGAGGCAACACTGATAGCACTTAGCTTAGCCCAGTTCATTCAATGGTATCAAACAGAGATAAAGTTAGAAATGACCACACACATAAACATTTTCCCTATTTAAAACGAGTAGTTATACGACCAAGTATGGTGGCACAAAATAAAACCTTGCGCTTCTTTAAGCGGGTTAAAAAGGGTAACTATAATGTATGGCAGAATAGCTTTTTTGGGAGTACTTCGACTCGGCGCAGTAAAACTTCCCCTCTCTCTCAGTTACTCAACTACAAAAGTTATTTTCTGATTTTTATAATTAAATATTTTCTAGCATTGTATCAGTACAGTGTTTTAAGACTTTAATGTTTTCATATGAAGAGTTAGAAATGTCCACTAAGATTTTCCTCATATAAGCAAAATTCACTATAAAATGTATTCCAAGCAAACATCTTCAATCAAAGTTTAATAAATAGTTTAAGCAGTCTCCAAAGTCCAGTTAAGATGTATGAGCTTACCGGTAGCCCTTTTGATCTTTTCCTTTTCCCATGAGCTTTGATTTCGTGTTAATTCTGCTGCTCATTTTCAGCTACGTTGAAAAACAACTGAACAGCTTGCGCTGCTTTTATTATCTGGGTTTTCCGTTTGCTGCTAATTAATAATCTCTCTCACCTGCTGAGGCGCGCTGTGGAGCTCCTGCTCGCTATTACAAGCAGCTGTCACATTAACATGCACTCATTATTATGCGCCGAGTCGAAGTACTCCCAAAAGTGCTATTCTGCCATACATTATAGTTACCCTTTTAACCAGCTTTGAAAAGTGGCACGTTCATACTTGGTCGTATAACTACTCGTTTTAAATAGGGAAAACATTGATGTGTTTGGTCATTTCTGACTTCATCTCTGTTTGGTAGGTACCATTGAATGAACTGGGCTAAGCTAAGTGCTACCAAAGTGTCGCCACGCGCCACAGCGATTGGGCTGTTGGTTGCAATTTCACAATCTCACCAATAGATGTTGCTAAAATTTACACACATCACCTTTAAATAAGTCATGTGTCTTTACGGGATCTTTAAGGTATATGTGTGAATGCATGCAAAGATTCCAGAAAATCGTTGGCAGTGTGAATAAACCAAAAATTAAACGATCCCGGAAAAATCTGGGACACATTTTCCGTAATCACTGTGTTACACAAACTTGTATTCCTGTAGCTCAATTGTTAAAAACACGTCAAACACATATTATGGACACGGTAACTAATGTTTTTCTCAGCATATGAAAGTCATTTTATTACAATATGCAAACTATATAACTGTGTAAAACATTCAAATGTTGTTACACAAACATTTAACCATTTTAGTGCAGCTACATGAAATATCAGCAATCTTGAAACTCTACTTATACAATTTAACAGTGCCAGAGCTAACTGTATTATTTACCTGTATATCCCCACAGTCAGCCTTGCTTGAACCAAGTCTCTGTGCTGGATTTTTCTTCAGCAGCTATGGAAAATAAAAGGAAATATGTCAAGATATTAATATTAAGATAAGTTCTATTAAGTAGACTTTTGAGCTTCATTATTAAGAGACATTTGACCTTTTTGATCATGTCTTTTGCATCAGGTGTGAGGTATGGTGGGAGATTCAGTTTACACTTCAGAATCTTATCAATGGTCTTCTTTCGGTTTTCTGCAGTGAAAGGGGGCTGTATGAAATCAGAAAAAAAATGAAAAACTACTGTACAGTACTCTCCTCCCATACATACATACACACACATAAGCATCCATATTTCCAATATTAAGGCAATCATAAACATTTGTTTCCCTTTTCTGTACATGATGATGTTTAGTTTTACAAATAAAGCTTGATTTATACTTCTGTGTAGGACTTACGTCACAGTTTTCATTCATAATTCTGTATGCATTCAAGCGTCAAAGCGTCCACTACACTTTTTCTATAGTGTCGTTGGCAGGGCAGCTGGAGCTTTTTGACGCTCTTACCGGCTGCGGTGTGAACGTACAGTAAGGGTCTTATCTAGCGATCCTCATTTTCAGCAAAAATTTTTTTTTAAGTTTTAAACTTTTGAACCACAGCTGCTCGTCTTGTGATATGTAAGGTCACGCTGGCACATCACATGGCTAGTGCAAGATTGTTGTGGTTAAAGTTTATTTTTGGTGAAAATGATGATCGTTTTACCCTTATGCCTCGGTCACCGATATTTAAGCATTTTCTTATTATTCGGGTATGGTTTTGTGAAATCGGATTGACCGATAAAGTTTTGAGAATTGCGCACTGGACTGCCATTTCATCACAGATTCGGAGGAGAGGAGACAACAACAGCGTGCACAGCAAATATGACAGCGGAGTGACGTGACTAGTGTTGGGCGATATGCCCCATTTTGAGATCAAATCCTGTCCTAATAACGACATAGTTTTACATGAATGAAACTGCCATAAATGAATGTGTGTTGCAAAAAACCCAAATTTTTCTGTTATTTATGCTTATTAGTAGCCTAGTAAAATGCTGTTTACTTGCCGGTTTGAAGGCTGAAGCACAGCCACCATATGTAGCTAACTTTTAACAAGATTTACTCTAAGTTATATTAACATTTATTGCATAAACATTATTTCGGCAAAACATCTAAATAAATGTATGTGGAAATTTATTAAATATTTATTTCCTCCACAAGCTGTCGGAGTTTGATACAGTTAATGCGTGAGTAAAAGCATAGTTAAACAGCGCTTTGTCAACAGCCATTTCATAAGATATAACAACATTTTTATTTATTCTGACCTAAAATACCAGTTAAGAAATGCAATTAAATAGAAGTCGTTTTGTTTGTTACTTTCCTGACAATGTATTATTCCAGTGATGTTATTCAGTAAATTAATATTATTCTTCACTCTTTCAGCCCCCTCTATTTATTACTTTGTATGTAAAGAGGGAGTGATTATTATTATTATAAGTGTTTGTTCAGTTCAGAAGTGTTGTAGTAATTGTGTCAAAAACAGAAGTATAACAGTAAAAAAAAAATCGATTCAGCATATCGGTTATCGGGCACTTAAGCTTCCAAATATTTTGTATAGGTAATAAAAAAATCAGTATCGGTCGTTCACTAATATTCATCATATCCATCATGTATTTTTGTTTAATTGAATCTCTCACCGATCCAGTCATCATGTCAAACATCAGGGCTCCCAGACTCCACCAGTCCACAGCTCTGTTGTGTCCTGAACGGGTCAAAATTTCAGGTGCCCTGTGTTAAAATGACCCAAGACACACTTGTGAGGTATTATTATAAACACATATTGTTATTCTAATTTATAGTCACCATTTGACTTTCTCACAGTATCTGTAAAAGTCTCACTGTACTTTATTACATGAAGTTTAGCTGCTTGTCTCATGACTCACATGTACTCAATGGTACCACAGAAAGTATGTGTGACGCTTCCATCATGGATAGACTCCTTACACAGGCCAAAGTCGGTCAGTTTAATGTGTCCTTCAGACAGAGAACAGAAGGTGTAAACTTAACTCAAGATCTGGAAACAAACTACACATACTGTGAGCTGTGTTTAAATTATTTATGGTGAGTGGTGTTGACTATAAATAGATGATTAATGCCAATAATGCTATTGGTAAGTTCCAATAGAGAAGCTTACATATGAGACCATAAATGGTCTATGAGCCAAGAAAAATAAGCAGGTTGATAATATGATCATCATTTCTGAATTGCATATTAATACCTGGAGCTTTACCATTAAAGCACTTATTTATTTAGGTAAATAAACTATAATGTAAAAGGCTGTTTATACCTGGTATTAAGATGCGCTCTGGTCAATCAGATCACAAGTGGACAACGCTAAATACAGGTGTAAATGGGATGTTAAAGTTTTGAGCTTGTCCACTTTCAGAGGTAGTCGAAAATGCATTCGACTGAATTGCTTTTGTGCTGTAGACACGCATGTGGTCGAATGTGTTCAAGCAGCCACAAAAGACTGCCTACTCTCCACCCATTTCTCTAATGTGATGTACTGAGCACAATGTTTTCCATTGGACAGGACTTCTAGTGCGAACCCACGTTGTTCAGCGCAATCTTTAGGCTTTTATTGATAATACTAAAGCGGCTATTCCCCGCCTCTTTCATGAATTTGTGCAAGCGTGTGAAAGTTGAGCAAGCTAATTTCATAAATTTGAGCTAATTGGGTAGCATCAATTTAAACCTGTCATTTCTCCCGCTCACATTTAAACGAAAGCAGAGGGACTCGCCCACAGACCACCCTGTCAGAAAATCAAAACAGAAGCGGTCGAAATAGACAAGAGAGACAGATTTAAATCTTAGGTGTAAACGTGAATGTGTCTCTCTCAGTCACTTGTAATCCGATTGACCAAATCGAATCTTAATACCAGCCCCTAAAAGTCACAAACCTTCATGATTCAGCATTATGTTTTCTGGTTTCAGATCTCTGTAGATGATTCCTTTTGAGTGCAGGTGTCCCAAAGCTAATGTTATCTCACCAAGATAGAAACTGTCAAAACAACATAAGACCAAATACATGATGATATAGGTCTGTATAATAACTTTTGTGTTTTCTAATAAAACTTACCATGCAGTGTCTTCCATAAAGATCCCTTCCTTCTCCAGCTGCATGAACAGTTCTCCACCTGAAATTAAGGACAGGCCTTGATTTAAATCCCATCAAAATCATACAAAACCTTGTAACTCCATTGAATCCTGTAAAACCTCGAAACTCTACCCTGCCTCTATGGTTAAAGGAGTGTTGCATGCATTTAGTAGCGTCTATGTAATAAACTTGGTGTCTGCATGTTTGAAATGCAAGGATATAAAGAGTTTCTTCAGCATGTTCTTTACTCAACGAATACTAAAGTTATTAGTTTAGCATTTGTCATTGAATCATATAGACAATATTGTCTTATAATCTCGTCATTTTTCATGTGAGATTCTGATCAAATGACAAAAAAAGTGCCTACACAGCTACCATAAACTTTACAAACTGTAGAATAATAAACACAAGGACATTTACTTTTATTTCCTTTATTATTTAACATTTTATAATGTATGCTTTTTATAAAGCACTGGCAATTTCATGTCAGAGGAATACCCTTAAAGGGGACAAATGATGCGATAATATGTTTTCCTTTGTAGCTTTGAAAGTTGTTTGTGCATATAGAAGATCCATAAAGTCCCAAAGAATAAAGTCTCAAACCCAAAGAGATATTCTTGATGAACTGACAGCTCATGCACGCCTACCTAAAACCCCTCATTTAAATATGCCCCCACATATCTACATAACTGTACATAACTCTTTCCAATAGAATTATTTTACTTTTGTTGAAATGTGCATAAATGTAACCAGCAAATTTATATGAATTTGTCTTGTTAAAATGTCAGTAGTAGCCTAAATGAAGCACTTTTCTGCTTACCGCTTAGACATTCGAGTATGAGGTAAAGTTTGCCATCGGTCTGAAAGGCGTACCACAGTTCAACGATAAATGGATGCCGAATCGTCTCTAGGATCTCCCGCTCCGCCCGAGTATGTGCAGTGTCCTTTGCGTTACATATTATTTTGGCCTTGTGTGTGAGCATGTGAAAATAAGGAGATTGGAGAATTTGGTTTAAATACCAAAAGTGGTCATATGTCTTAAAGTCTAGTAAATGTGTACAGTGGTTATTTAAATAAAGACATCAAGGAAAATGTGTAGAAATACCTTTCTCAGGACTTTCATGGCATATATTTTGCCAGTCTGAGCACCTTGCACCTTTCGCACCTGGAAGACCTAAAAACAGAGATTTATATTTTAGATCATTATTACAATTATTATTACAGCACCTTAGATACTATAAGACATATGAAGTTCACTGTCGTTCATGCTATTCCTCTTCAGTGCACTGTAAGGACTTTGCATTGTGGTGTTAAACAGATTCTGCAAACAAATCGGTATTTCCGAATGACCTTAGGCCATTAAGAGGATAACGGGATTTGAAGCGAAAGTATTTGATGAACGTAATACAAGCTGAGAGCATTCGGTCAATATCATCATTTAATTTTTGACGGAGGTGCCATTTAGCGGCATGTTTTAATATAGAATAGGGGAGAGCGGGGCACAAAGTATAAAAGTATAAAAAATATTTAAGTTAGATTAATATTTTTATTTTACCAAAGTAACACACACATCTCTGCTACAAATTAACCCATAAAGTTTGTTTTTGGGACCTACCGTTATCGTACAATTACACCGACATCTGAAAGGAGACAGGTAGCAACACCTGCTAAAACTTATATTTAAACCCAAATAATTCAATAAATTCTGTCTATATACTAAAGGTGGATATTGTTGATATATCTGCCTATAATAGATAGATATCCACACATTTATCCATTTATGAACCTTCATCTAATCATCCTTGTATTATGCATCAATACATTTAAATATATTTTTTTGAAAGGGCTGCACAATTAAGACAAAAAAAATCATAATTGGGAGTTATTTCCCCTGATATTGTAATAACAGTTATCATTTTGATGAATAGTATTTACATTGTTATCAGGGTTCCCACTCTTTTCTTGAAAAGATTTTCCAGGACGTTTCCAGGACATTTTCAGGACATTTTCAGCTGCTACAGTGTGAGTCAAGTTATCACAACTAAGGCTGGGTAGTAGTGATAGTATCATATCATCATTGCTGATATCAGTTTAAAAATCCAAACTCTCACAGTCAAGCTGTATTCGCAATCAGTCACTAACATAATCTTAACATGGCCTTGTCCCCGTGCATGACTCCTGACTGCTGAGACTCCCATGTTACCAATATCAAAAGATTTCCTGCAGAGCTTGCAATATGCCCTATGCACATCTCCAGACACTTTTTCTAGGCATTCCCTGAACTGGGGTTTTTCCTTCCACTCAGTTTTGAATTTGCTCTGTCTTCCTGACATCGTCACTAACTCCTGCCTATAAAGGACAACAGAAATGTGAAAGTCTAAAACTACTTATATTGACTGATTACTGAAATTAGGCCTACTTTTCATACCTTAGCATTTTCATATCTTTCATATTCTATTAGGGGTGTGACGAGGCACTTAATCCACGAGACGAGACACGAGATTGGGTTCGCGAGAACGAGACGAGATTTTTACTTTATTTTTAAGAAATTCTCAATGATAAAATAAATGAATGGGAAACTGAAATCACATTATTTTGAAATGTTTTAACTAATCTAGGACTGTCCCTAACAATTATTTTGCTAATTGATAATGAAGTAATTTGATATTTTTGGTAATAAAATAATAACCTTTAACATTACATTATAATGACAATGCAATAATAATTCGTCCAAATAAAGTATCAAAACTAGTAAACACATTTATATAGCCTAAAAAAACAGAATTATGTACTATAACAAATGCCTACAGGGGGCGGTAAATGACCCACTTCAGTTACTTTAATTTTAAATGGATGCTTTTAGCCAAACAACGTTTAAATCCATTTAAATCTTTAATATTTGTCCAATTCTTTACAGTAGAAATGATACAGTCACTGTTATTATTGAGCAAGATTTAAAAAGCAAACGCAGTAAAAGACAGAATATAATGCATTTAATTTATGATGATGCAGTCTACAAATGCAACCTCTGGATGCAGCCTTTTGTATAAGAAACGGCCAGCATTTGACCTCCCCGAGAAATCTCGTGACATAATTAATTTCGTGATACATATTTAATCGCACGAGATCTCGTCACACCCCTATATTTTATGTATTATACTTACTGTACACAACACATTATTTTTTCACGTAGACTTCGACTCGAATGCTTTCACAGTGAATCCTTACGTGTAACGGTTCACATTTACCAAAAGTTGGCAGGTACACACACACGTACACACACACACGTACACACACACACGTACACACACACACGTACACACACACGTACACACACACATTCTGGTTTCCATGTTTTGTGGGGACATTCCATAGACGTAATGCATTTTATACCATACAAACTGTATATTCTATTCCCCTTACCTGCCCCATTCCCTAACCCCAACCATCACAAAAAACGTTCTTGTACCTTAGATTTTCAAGAAACATCATCTTGTTTGATTTATAAGCTTGTTTCCTCATGGGGACATCAAAATGTCCCCACAAGGTCACAAAAACACTGGTATTCCTATCTTTGTGGGGACAATTGGTCCCCACAACGTGATAATTACCAGGTATACACACACACACACACACACATTACCTTTTTAAGCCCAACTGCAGCAAATGGGGAACGGGGTACAGAGAGTGAGGCAGAGCAGTGTCATTGAGTAGAGCGGTGCTGAGGCAGAGGGGAGGAGGAGAGGGACGGGAATGTTACGTTGTAGGTTCAGTAGACTTGTTATTCTCTGCTTTTCTACAATGATTAGCTGAAACTGCTTCACCACGCTGCTGAATCGTGTTGTCAGACAGGAGTACCGCACGTGCATATTTGCCACAGAACTCACATGTCCGTAGTTTAGAGGGGCAAGTCCTACCAGCGTACTATGTCGTCAAATTGCGCACTTGCTACGCAAACGCGTACATTGGGAGGTTTGTGTCACGTGGGGCGGTAAGCTGGCTACGTGCGGAAATGAAAGCAGACAAGCGCTCCAGCCCAATATTACACGTTAAAGGCAGGTCAAAACAGACATTCATGCATAACATTTTTAACCCGTTTGCGTTCATCCTACCAGGAGGGAAAATAATTTTCCAGGACAACGCAAGCGTTTCCAGGACATTTGACGTTTCCCCCCATTTTTTATGTGTTTTCCAGTACTGGAAAATTGGTCTTTCATTTTCCAGGTTTTCCAGGTTTTCCAGGACGCGTGGGAACCCTGTGTTATCATTTCGTTACCATTGTATACCTGAGGCTTAATAGGAACACTTTGTTACAACTAACCCTGCTGTGTAAAAATGTTTTTAATTCCAGCAATTTACTAAGTTACTAGGAGTTGCTGACATGAGTTAAAATGGTAAAAAGACAGTGATTAAAATAATATAAGGTTGGATTTGGTGACTTACACATGCAACTCAGAAATTGAAAAAAAAACATAAGATGAAGAAATGTACTTTCATGTTTCCAAAACACTTGTTCAATATTTTCTTAAACACATCACAACCCTTCACAAATTCACAAAAGATCATCTTATGACAGTAAGAGAAAAAGACCAAAAGCACGAACTCTTTGGCCCTGTACAAATATGTAAAGAAGCTGTGTTACCATTAACCCTGTGTTACATTGTGCGCGTGTATGCGAATGTACAGCTTTGCAAAGTATATAGTTTATTTGACTGGCATTGCGCATGCACATTGCGACAAAATGCATTGCATCTCCTGTGCTACAAACTACTTTCTCCTGTAGTCCTACATTCTCAACACACGACCTACGCATACAATGTATGCAGGGTTTCAAAAATCTGATGATGAAAATTGGGTCACACGCAATGTACATGGACCCCCTGCATACGCAAAAGAAAACATGACCGTACTTCGGCCTTAAGCTTACATATATACAACAAACCGTATACACTCACCTTCCCATATGCTCCCTTGCCCAAAACACTGAGCAACTCAAAGCAATCAGCTCCCACTCTCTCACTGCCTCGGTTCACATTGGCACCAGTAAGCTCCACCTCTTTTGCTGGAACACTAATACAAAGATTGTAAAATTTTAGTAGAGCATAATCAAAAAGCTACGATTAATGTAGTTTTTAAATCTAAATGGAATAAAAGTGTCTACCTGTCTGTTTCTGTTACTGTAAAGTTGCAGTCTTCATCCTAGGCAGACAAGATGTGACACAATAAATGAAGACTTAAGTATTCACGCAGGCAGTCTTGAGGTTCACAAAGAAGCTGATTACACCTGACATTAAGGTAGTTGGCATGATCTTTTAAGACTACAATACACTTTACTCAATTTGTCAGCAAAAACACAAGAAACCCATATATACCAAATATTATTATTTGCCTTACCACAACTGTGACATTAGAGTAATGTTGCGCTCACACCAGGTGCAAATGAAGTGTTAAGTGCGTAGAATTTACATCAACATACATTATACAAGTTAATGCAAAGACACGTTAGACATCCTGCGGTGTGATTTGAGGGCTCGGGCGTTTGAATTGAAAAATCTGAACTTTGGCAGATATTCACACCACGTTAACCAATCAGGAGCTTGCTCTAGTAGTAACGTGATTACGACGTAGCTAAAGCCGGCAATTTGAGCCTATTGGCATCTGATTTTCATGTGCAAATGCAGCGAATTTCACGCACAACTGATGCAAATTTCTCACATGAATGAAGCGAGTTAACTCAAAATGTTCAAGTGTCCAACTATGCGCAATTAGGGCACTTTATCCGTTTCATTTACGTCTGGTGTGAACGCACAGTAAAAGTGTCATAGTTTGAAGTGAATCACTAATGTTAACTGGTTTAATAATATTAACTTATTACAGGTTTGTGCATGTAAATCTATGTGTTTCTTTTGTCTTTTTTTGAAAATCACACATAAAGATTACGTTTAGGCTTTTGTTTTAGCAAAACAGATGACTGACACTATAAAATGGAAGATATGACACAATATTTCTGGCTATTTCCACCTTAACTAAACATTGTAATACTGCGTAAACCCAAGCCCTTTACAAGTCAATGTTAGCATGTAAACAGATGATCTTTCTTACCTCCGCATCACTCAAGTCCTCTACCTCCAGGTCAATGGTAAAAACTCCTGCCATCCTATAATACTGAGCACAAATAAGCCTAAATAAGAGCACAGGCAAACAGGTTTCGGTTTCATAATTATGTGTAAAGTTTACTGGTCAAGCTGCTTTTGCCCTGCTACACCCTTGAATACTACCTCCTAGCGATGCGAACGACATCGCAGAAGCATGAATGAAAACTAATATGTCATAGGACCTACACAGAACTATAATGAGCACTTAACTCGTGCCTGTCCCTTTAGTACATACTGCATTACATTAGCTTAGTTTGTTAACCTTAACCTATAACCACACATTAAATGATAAATACACACACTATTTTCATTTAATTATAAATTATTTAAAAGTTGGTGTCTGAATTTATTTCAATACTTGATTATAGCAATGCACTTTTAGCATAACGCCTGAATGTATAGCCTAAGCTTGTTTGAAATCTGCAGGTCTAACCAGATTCAGAAAATAGGATCACATTAACTCAATGTAACCTTCCATATCATCTATTAAATACTTCTACTTACTTTAAAAACTCCTAATGGTCTGGTTTCTTAGTACCAAATAGCTTCCTGACAGCGAAGTACAACTAAATCCATTAAAAGATAATATTTTCTGCTTCTTAATCCAAAGGACATAAAGGTTAGAGATATACAACCATCCGTGTTGAAATCCAGACTAAAGTCTCAGTTTAATCAGTCCTAAACCTACATTTTCACAGACTGCTTTTAGTCATGCTAATCTGTATTCTGACAGCTATTGTAACATATATAGGGCAGAGCAGGGCTTTATGCGTGTCTAGAACCTGCCGTTCTCATACAATTACTCAGAAAGTGACAGAAGTGCAAATTTTAAAACTTACACCATATGTGTGGGTTAACTTTAACAGACAGAGGGTTTGCATCATAGAGAAATTACCAGTTTCTCCAAAAGCAGAACCAATCAGGTTGGAGCTTACCTATACTACGGTCGCTTACTATTTAGCCCCGGGCTGGTTTACCACCTGGTTTTGGTAGCCGTTCCTATTACTGGGCAACAAATATTTTTCGCTTACAGCTAATCTTACTTCTTTCTGAATGTTTTCTCTTTTGAAATCACGATGTATAAATACTTAAAAAAGTGTCTCCTATAGGTTTTGTGCTTGTGTAGCTGGTTTATTCTATATGATTGATGTTTAAACATATACAGTTGTATTCGAGGGGGTTACCATTATTTACCAGTTGTACATGAATCATGGGAGGGATATTAAAGTTTCTCTTCTATGCAAACTAGATGCCAGTGTCACAAGTTTTGACTGATAAGCTAAGGCTCAAGTATGAGAATAACCCACATTTGTGAACAAAGATTTCATATTATAACATAACACACAGACTAGGTTAGGTAAATACATCATGAGGGAATGTCATTACCTCTTTAAAGTTATTATGTACACACTAAACAGCTAGGTAAGATGTGTGGCTGGGGTGTGAATACATTACTGATGATGTGACATCCGCAAGTCATATGATCGGTATGTTAGTTCATTTTCAAAATATCTAATAATGCTGGTTGGGTTCAAGGTTGCCAGGTTTTCACAGCAAAACCCACCCAATTGCTCCCACGTTTTAAAGGGAGTCCTCCGCTAACAATTACATTCCAGGTGTAAAAATGGCTTTTTGGCAAAATTCACCTGCTAAAATTCAGATTCCTGTGGCTAAGTATCACATTATTGGGGTCGCTTCAACTCACAAACATAAAAAAACAGCCCGTGGATTTGGCAACCCTAGTTGGGTTGGGTGTGTGGTGTTTGCTAACATTGTGATAATTCTGTGGGAAAAGCTTCTTCTGTCAGCCCTCTTACCCCAAACAAAAACTTATCTATATGTGTTTTAATCTGCAAATGTTTGACTTTATAACAACATGAAAATAATAAATTAATTATGAAAAATTGCATCAATGGTTGCCAGATCCCAGCAGAGGTGATAAACTGCAGTAACTTTTCACCAAGCTTACACAGTGGCTCTGAATGTTTCTTACCTGACTGTGTCTTCAGCTGTCACTAAAACTGACACCACACCCTGATTATCTGCATGTTAAAGAGATTAAAAAATGACTTTTTTTAAACAAATTAACACTAATTTATTCATTTAAGAGAGCCTTTTTATCCAAAGCAATTTACAAATGAAAGCTTTCAACATTCTGCATAAAAGGCCACAATAAGTGTAAGTAAGTCTGATTATAAGTTGATCATATTTATTTAAATACATTTTGGGTTAATTTACATGAAAATATATATTTATATATATATATATATATTTACTTTAAAAGACAACCTTTGAAAGTTCAATGATTACCAGGAATACAGTTAAACTGAAAATTTTATTAAAAACCTCTGTAATTATTATAATAATTTTATATTGCGGAACCAGCTGGACCAGCTAAACAGGTGAGCACCAGTTTGGCCATAGTGGAAGACCAGCCTTACCCAGCTAGAAACATTTAACAAACCAGTCTAGTCTAGTATCAAGCTAGATAAGAAGTAGAATAGAGGTATATAACTTACTGGATTACATGTACAGATAACATATTCTATACTAACGTTATATACACGTGTCACATCACGTATCCTAAAACATGTGAAATGGCTAGCATGGGACTACATGGGGACTTTCATAAACACTTTTGACATTTACATTTAGCTATACGGAATCTTCATAATATATTTACCCGAGAGGTTTACCCACCGCTGTCAAACTCCGTCTCCGTCTATCCGTCCACCAGAAATCCACGACCCGCGAATATCACGCCGGACATCACATGGTTCCCTTTTAGCGATGGTTTCCAACACCAAACTGTCCTACAATTCTTTTATATGTATATTTACATATCAAAACGAGTGAATGAGGTTCTGTCGATCAACCAGTTCTTTTCTAGACGTGAAATCCTACAAACTAACTTTAGCTGTTTTGCTAAGCAGTAGCCTCGTCTTCTTTGACTTGTCAGCAGATATCGCGCACGCGCATTTAATACGCAGCGCCATCTACTGTTTACATCTATTTGTATAGGTTTACTGCGGATTACAAACCTCATTCTGTTCATTCCAGTGTACCGTGGGAAGGACACTGCATTATTTGACAGAAAACGTAATCAAATACAACAACTCAAAAACAAAGCTAAACACTCACATATCTTTGGAAAGCTGAAATACTTGTGATTCGTATGATGTAAACCATTTATCAACACAACAGTTACAATTATTGTCCTTTTTAGGCATTTTTTTTTTGTTTTGTTGCCTTTTTCAGGAATTTTAAGGGTTTAACAACGGGGGTTATCTACTGTATGTAATGATATCCTTTAACTGTGCCTGGTATTCATAAAAAACATTATGTTTATGGATACTTGCAACAGAAACCATCACTGAAATTCTAACAGTTTCCATTAAAATACCCCTCCTGAAAAGACAATGCAGCTAAAACCAGCCTAAGAATTTTTTTTCAAGAGGTTGCTTGGTTTTAGCTGTTCTCCCAGCCTGGTTTAGATGGTGGGTGAGCTGGTCTTCAGCTAAGACCACCTGAAAAAAGTGGCCAAACGCCTCTATAACTAGTCTGCTCTACCAGCTAAAACCAGTCTTGTAGACCAACTAAAACCACTGTTTTTAGAAGGGACAATGCTCTTAAAAGTTGTTTTATAAAAGACATCAGCTGTTGTTGAAACATTTTGTCTTATAAAGGGATAGTTCACCCAAAAATGAAAATTCTGTCATCATTTACTGACTCTCATGTTGTTACAAACCTGTATACATTTCTTTGATCTGATGAACACAAAGGAAGATATTTTGAGAAATGTTTGTAACCAAACGGTTCATGGACCCCATTCACTTCCATAGTTTTATTTTTTCCTATAGTCAATGAGGTCCAAGGACAGTTTGGTTACACACATTTTTCAAAATATCTTCCTTTGTGTTCATCAGATCAAAGAAATGTATATAGCTTTGTAACAACATGAGAGTCAGTAAATGATGAGAGATTTTTCAGTTTTTGGTGAACGATGAACTATCCCTTAACCAAAAACCAGACTATAGAAAGAGTGACTTAATTTAATATAGAGCAGATGTAAATTCAAACCGATTTGCATTGCAAATCTCAACTGCAAGAAACAACTCCAGACTGTGATTTGTTCATTGTTTAAAAAATTAATTTCAAGTTGATGCCAATACTGTATCATACAATAATTGTGGTTATGGATCATGTTTTTATCTGTGTCAAAGGTCAGCAGTCAAAAAAAGATGTCAAATATTTTCTTATGTTTCTAAATATAGCTCATTTCATTTTACTGTAATCTTAACAGATGTGTGGTAAACTTGTTTTGAATGAAAAGCTGCATGACGTCCCTCCTCTAATTCCGTTAGGTGGCGGTATACCCCCATTTTTTAACAATCACATTATTTCATTACGTAAGCAGATTTCTTACTCAAGTATCAAGCAAAAAGCAGCCTCAATAAAAATGTTAAACTGTCTGTTTAGTTAAATTAAATGATGATGCACTTTTATATTCTTACAACTCTATATATTATTCATACATATCCCTTATGGCTATATATATATATACACACATATATATATATACACATATATATATATACACACACACATATATATATATATATTATTGTGTGTGCTCAAGGGGAACTGATTTAGCAAATATTTATATAAAAACAGTCACTTTCTGATGAGTAAAGTCAGTGGGTTTCAGTTCAGTAATCCATCGGGAGCGCGCTCAGAAACCGCGAGACTCGCACCAGTGCTGAGCAAACTCTCTCCAAAAAGTGGCAATAAATGTTTTTTACTCCACTTGCGCTCACTTTTAAAAAAATGTATAAACATAACTTTAATTTAAAGTTTTTACAATTTTGCATAATGTGCTTACAGAAAATACATTTTAGGACGAACAGCATAAGTCCTTCGTCCTTCGGATGAGACGTTAAACCGAGGTCCTGACTCTCTGTGGTCATTAAAAATCCCAGGATGTCCTTCGAAAAAGAGTAGGGGTGTGCCCCGGCATCCTGGCCAAACTTGCCCATTGTCCTACTAATCATCCCTCATACTAATTGGCTATATCACTCTGTCTCCTCTCCACTAATAAGCTGGTGTGTGGTGAGCGTTCGAGACAGGGGTAGCTGCAGCCTGGAGCAATGGGCGTGGCAAGAGGTAGGGGCGTGGCAGGAGGTATGGGGCGTGGTAAGAGGTTTCTCATTGGTCAAATGAGCTTCCTCCTGGCAACTGCGTTGGCCAATCAGCCGTAACCATAGTTATACGTCATTTCCTTTAGCTAAAAAGAAATCGTAATTTTCTTTTGATGGAAAGAAGAAGATAGATATAATACATCTGCGATATTATTTGATGGTCTCTTTGCTTGACGTCTTTTCAGCTTCGGGGATTATTTAATTGTTGTTGACAGATACATGTTACAGTGAGAAAAATTAATGACTGCATTTGCATCGAAGACATCCGAGTCGGCGATTTATGTCGATGTCCGTTCTGTGCTCTCAATGTTGTTAGACCTATCGTGAATATCGCAAGATACAAAGCCATTTGCAAAGCCACAGACTTCGCGCGGTTCGCCATGAAGGGGGGTCACTGTGCGTTCTATTTAGAACGAGAGTTTGATGGCTTCTGTTCGAAGGAATGAGTTTTGAACACAAGAACACAAGCTTTTGATGACAACTTCAATTGACGTTTCAAAAAAATTATTGTAAAAATGACTGAATAAATGTTTTTTGGATAAAATGGTGTTTGTTTTGCTTAATTGATTAATGTCACTAAAAAGAAGTTTATTAAACCGTTTTTACTTTTACTTCATTTAATAATTATATGGTGATATATATATTATATGCCTTTATACAGCCAAAACATTTGCTGTACCATTTTTATAAAAATAACATTACTTTTAGAGACATTTTTATCTTTAAAATAATAATTTGTTTTTTAATGATTTTTTATTTTATTATTTAGTTCAAATACAGACATTTCAAGTATAGTGCAATAAAAACGATGAATACAAAGCATTGTAAATACAGCTCTAAATGTGTAAATCGGAGAATAACAAGTATAAAATGAAAAATACAAATGAATACAAAAATAAAAGTTTATGCATCAAAGTAGTTATAGATATTTTCAAAAACTTTTTGTTTTGTGATCTCATGGTTGAACGGGTTTCAAAGTATACTGCGAGGTCTTATAAAAGGTAATATAGGAGGGTTTCTTTTATTTGTGTATTATGCATATAAAAAGTCGACAAAATAATTTAATTATATAATTTTTTTCCAGAAAAATATGGGCTTTGGAAACAAAGTAAAATGTCATGAGGTTCTAAATTCTAATACTGGGAATTTCTATTTAAGGGAATATCTATTTTGAAGTCAGTCCAAAATGAAATAGAAAAAGGGCAATACAAAAATAAATGTTTAATATCTTTAAGTGATGTTTTACAAAAAGTGCATTTATCACAAACATTACGAATGTTTTTAATGATTGATCCTGAAAATGTTGCGGTGGTGATGACGTCATGTAACCCGCGCCATACAGAAGGTGTCGAAGGTAACGTACTTTTGAATGAATTCTCAATATCATTATTGTTATTTTAACAGTGAAAGAAATGTATTTTGTATAGTGTTATATATGCAGCTAAATGTTGTGCTATATGAAGAGTTGCCATTAGGGGGCAACAGTGTTCTATATTAGAGTGAGTTCTGTACTGAATAAAGCAGTAAAAGAAGTGAGTGAATCAGCAAACAGCGTGTGAGTGTTGCTCTATGTGTTACGATAAAATTGTTTATATTAATACATCAACAAGCAACATAATATATAGTGATTAAGTTTATGGCTCGCTTTTATGCGGATCAGGAAGCTTTTCGCGTCCAATTGAAAAGACCTTACGGCACGCCCCATTCCTCGTGGCACGCCCCATTTCTTTCCGACCTCTTGCCACGCCCATTGCTCCAGCCTGCAGCTACCTCTACTTGGAGAGTTCTGGCGCAATATGGCTGCCGTCGCATCCACTGATCTATATAAATGACTGGATTGCGCATGACGTCACACTTGTGAAGCCACCGCGCCGCCATGTTGGTATACCCAAACGTTCTATTAAATCAATGGACGTTATCAGATTTTAATGATAAAACATCACTTTACTCGTCTTCGTTTTTATATGTGAACTTACCCTGTACATTATTACAACACAAACGTCCAAAGCATGTAAATAGTTATTTACTGAAAGTTGTACATTTTGCGTTTTAATCAGTTATTATACATTCATCTTTATTACAGTATCAGATCAGCAGACAGACCGCAGCATATTTAGTATTAATGACAATAAACGTGCTCATTCTGAAATCTAAATAAATAATCATGCTTTGTACCGTATGTGCATGCAATAATTTGCTAGTTTTAAATTATGTTATCTAAACTTACAAGTTACCTAAACTTATTTAGAGAAATAACGCTGACCGTCACAGTGTAGCTGAATGTCAAAAAAACTTTATTTATACCCGTGTCATTAACAAATGCAACAGACACACTCACCTTAACGGTTTTTTATAAATCCATTATCCTGCCCGATTAAAACATAAACATTGCAAATAACACCAGAATTAACAAATAATTAACGTACACATATCCTAAAAATTAACCTTGTGTAACTGATACGCTGTAAAGGGGGTAAATTTTGATCATGATTTTGAATGGAAGTCAATGACGCTCTCTGCCGGTTGGGTATACCAAGATGGCGGCTCGAACTCTGCGCTGGCTTCACGTCACGCAGTTACGTCAAGCGTTCTATGCGCAATCCAGTCATTTATATAGATCAGTGGTCGCATCATCCAGGTGGATGCTGCACATTGGTGGTGGTTGAGGAGATTCCCCCGTTCATATGTAAAGCGCTTTGAGTACTGAGAAAAGCGCTATATAAATGTAAGGAATTATTATTATTATTATTATTATTATTATAAGGAAAAAACAGTATAAAAATAAGAAAAATGACAACATAGATATTCTGGCAAAATGTAGCCAGATTGTCCAATGTATACTAAGTGGAATCAAGTTTTCATAATTTATTTTATTTTCCATACATAGTTTGTATATTTTTTTGCTTATTACACAATTTATAAAGCGCTAGTACTCTGTGGTAAAGAAAAAGCATTTTTTAAAATGGCTAAATCCTACTTATGTTTATTTTTTTTGAGAGAGAGAGAGAGAGAGAGAGAGAGAGAGAAAATAATCTGCTGTGTGATGCCGTTTTTACGTCATTAATGGCGCGAGTCAGTCTGAAGTTCTACACACGTTAAAGGAACACGCCCAGATTTTGGGAATTTAGCTTATTCACCGTATCCCCAAAAGTTAGATAAGTCCATACATACCTTTCTCATCTCCGTGCGTGCTGTAACTCTGTCTGACGCAGCCCCCGCTAGCTTAGCTTAGCACAAAGTCTGGAAGTAAATGGCTCCAGCTAGCAAACTGCTCCCAATAAGTGACAAAATAACGCAAACATTTTCCTATTTATGTGTTGTGATTTGTATAGTCACACCGTGTACAAATAACAAGGTGATATGAGACACAGCGATCTTTTAACAGTATACATACTGGGAACTATATTCTCTGAAGACGAAGCACCGCTTCTTGGGCGGAGTGATTTGCTTGCAGCACCCGAGAAGCCCCTGATGTGGAGCAGAGAGTTCGATCAGAGTTGTGCAAATCACTCCGCCCATGTAGCAGTGCTCTGTCTTCTGAGAATATAGATCCCAGTATGTATACTGTTAAAAGATTGCTGTGTCTCATATCACCTTGTTATTTGTACACTGTGTGACTATACAAATCACAACATATAAATAGGAAAATTTTCACGTTATTTTGTCACTTATTGGGAGCAGTTTGCTAGCTGGAGCCATTTACTTCCAGACTTTGTGCTAAGCTAAGCTAGCGGGGGCTGTGTCAGACGGAGTTACAGCACGCACGGAGATGAGAAAGGTATGTATGGACTTATCTAACTCTGAGGGATACGGTGGTGAATAAGCTAAATTCCCAAACTCTGGGCGTATTCCTTTAAAGGATGGTGACCATAAGAACTTCATACTGTATTTGACTGTTGCGATCGCTCTTTAATTGCTCTTAACTCATTTTAGTCAGTTTTGTTTGCTGTTGAGAATTCACTCCAACATTTAAACATGAATGACGTCAAAAAGAAGACCCTTCACAGGCAGACACTGTGATGTTTTTTGGCAGATCTTCTGGATCTTCTCTTCCACCAGAGATTAAACTAAAGTCAGCCAAAACTCCTTTCTCAGCTTCACATGAAAGACCTTCAGAGCGCCGAGGAGCCAGACCTCCTAACAACTTTATTGTCCTGCCACAGAGGAATTTAACAGACTCTGGCATCACCAACAAATCTTCACTCCTTCCATCCTTATCACGGCTGCCTAATCTTATGAGTAGACCGGTCAGGGTGAACAAATGTTCTTCTGTAAAAAATAAGAACATGCGTGACCTGCCTATTAAGAATACGCCTGTTTTGGAACCAACTTGTTTTGGTATAAAGCTTATTGCCCGCCCGAAGCAAACAGGCGTTGTTGTGGGAGATCAGCTCACTTTATTTCATCTGAGCAGCTGTAATGTGAGCACATGCAACAATGAAGGTCTGAAGATTAGGAGAACACCACTGAGAATCCCTCCTGTGGTCTGGAAGCTTCCCCAGACAAGGACGATTATTGTATATCCTCCCATAACTGTTTTATTTCTGTGCATTTTTAGGAGCTTCCAGAGGAACACCAAGTAACAACTGCTATGTCATCTTTGTGCATGGGGGAAAAAAATCATCCAAAAGGGGTTCTAATAAAGGCATTTTAATAATGATCAAGAATTGGTATGTGCCATCCACTGTTACTGTGTCACATAAATATTGAGTTTAGTGATTGAGTTTAAGCACACAGTTGCCGCCAGTACATTTGACTTCCATAGTAGGAAAAACAAATACAGAAGTCAATGGGTACGTCAACTGTGTGTTTAACCTTATTTATTAAAACAGCGTGTTTTCTGTTTAAGCATGAGGGTGAAAAAATTATGACAGAATTTTTGGGTGCACTTCAATTTAATCTATCTAAGCTCTAAATGCGCTAAAACACACTTTCCCAGGTCAGTTTAGCTACTGCGCATGCGCACAGGTTGGAAAGCGCCTCAGAGCAGTTGATGATTGGTTCTTTTAACCAGAACGCGGGACTTCCGTCACCAGAGCGGCCATATTGAGTGTTGTGTTGATTGATTGTAATAGCAGTGCTCAGTCTTGTTCAATCCAATATCTTTGGCATCTTGCAAACAACTAAATGTATGTGATGATGTCTTTGTATGAATTAAAAAGTGGTTTAGATCTCTTGACATAAAAAGCTCTATATTTTGGATTTTATTCATATAAAACAGTCACAGATGTAACCATTTTTTAAAAATGCATTTATTTTTCATCCATCAATGTTCTAAAAGAAATTACTAAGAATGTACCACATGCACAACAGTACACACCTTAGTTATAATGAATTCTGAAAGTTGTTTGAAAAGTTATTAAAATAGCTTTTGATGCCAACAATCCAGAAAAATCAGATCCAATGCATTCATTAAGGAAACACCCAGTCAGAAACAGGCAAACAGCGACAAGCATAATTATTAGCAGGTCATCTCAACTTAAAACAATTTAACATTTACTTATTATTTATTTTTATCTTAAAACTAACCAATAGAGTTAGCACCTCAGTATAGCACTGACCTAGAATCCTCTTTTCTACGCGCCATTGTCACATTCATTGGAAGATGATAAATGCAGCTCACCATTACTTGTAAAGTAAACATGCCTGACCCAAGGAAAGCATTATTAAGGCATTGAGAAAGATCATGTAAACAGAAGCCAGGTGCAAAATATTAACCATTTTCGTGATCTCGGGAAATCGGCAGCATATCCGATCTATCACTCTTCCACCATAGACCACGCCTCCTCTGCTTTCATGTAGTACTGATTGGCCAGTCGGCCCTTCATAGCTTCCATAGCGGCATCAGCTGCCTCCGTGAACAGATCACCTACAAAACAACCCCAATATGTCATAACCCCATCACATGCTCCCATCCATATAAAAATAAGATAAAACTGCACTTTTCATGACCCACAGCACAAAGTACATAACACCACTGACATAAAAAAAAATCTTTTTCAGTATATCATGTTACGTAACACGTTAAAATGTATTGATTTTAACGAAAGTAAAATAAACAGCTGTGGTACTGTGTTGGGTTGCCACTAGGGATGGGCATAATTAATCGACGATCGATAATTGATTGTTAAGAATTTCGTCGATCACGTTAATTTGTTATCAATTAATTGAATGCATTTTTTTTTATCTAACTCCTGTTTCACAAATACTCCGTATGCAGTGCGTTTGCGTATGTGTGCAGCGAATCCGTCAAGCACCTGTTGCAGTGCGCTGCTGACCGCTTATTCTGCATATAAAACGTTCATGTGATTGACACTTTCTGTGAACACTTTTCTGCATAAACAATAGAACAAAGCATCATTTTTTTTCACAAAACAATATATTTTAGATATTATTTGACAGACTAGTAAATGTGGATTAAAGATGTTTAAAATCTCTAGCCTGGTGGTCAGGATCTGAATGGATCAAATCAGCAGTTTTGCAATGCTTTATTTATCTCCACCTATATCATAAATAAAAATAAGCAGAGTAACTTTGCAAGTCTAGCCTTCCACATTATATATTTCCTATGTATATGATTTCCAAATAATAAACGAGAGTATTCAACGACAAAAAGCGTCTCATATGGAAATAAATCCTCACAATATTATTATTTCTCAAAACTTTATGACAAAAATAAGCAACTGTATTCATACAGTTATTCAAAGACGCACACATTATTCCGCATATATTTGAATATTATACAAAAGTATTCATATAACGGCACGTTTCATATGGCAAATAAATATTCTCACATTAACATAACAGCATAATGAAATGAATAAACAGACAATGAAACAGGATTGAAATATAAATTGTATTATTATTACCGGAAAAAAGCAATATTGCTAAAATAATCTCTGAGGTAAATGCGTCAAAAACGCTGTTACCCGCAAAATAAGTCTAAATGAGCAATTAAAGTGAAAAAGCATTATTAGGCAATGTCTCAAAACTTTATATGACAAAATATATTTAAAAGAAATGTATACTTACAGTTATTGAAAGATGCACACATTATTCCATATTACTCCCGTTTATGAGCACGTTTGTCTCTGGCCTCGCTCTGTTATGTAATAGATTGACAGGTGCGCATCTCCGTCTTTCAAACATATATAATTTTGTAATTACTACCTTAGGAAAATTAGCCATGATTTTATCATTGTGAAAATGTTTTTTTTTTTTTTTTTGCAGATTAAAACGATTTGTATTTCCGCAATTTTACTACAAATAGCATGGTTATGGTATATTGTGGAGTTGGAGACCATAGTAAATTTGTGTCTACTGTTGTTTTACAACAAATAAAAACTAAAAGACTATGTTAGTATAATTAAACAATGGTTAATGGGGCTCACAAAACGCACGCTGTTTCACACATACTCTGTATGCGGAATAAGCCAAGTTTGCGCTGAGGTATCTGTGCATCCCGGTCAGTCTCCTCGGAGCGGCTGTTTTAGGCGGCTGCTGGACTGACGGTCACCATGGGTTGCGGTCGCGTCTGACACCAAAAAATGCTTTTATTTCTCAAAAAAAATCAGTAGACTGGTGCAGAAGTTTTATGCGAGTTACTTAAGTTAGTTATTTTTCAAAGGCTTTAAGTAGCCTAATTTGTTATAGCCTAATGTTAGGAAGGCTAATATCTTGCACTTTCTTTTGGCTTGAATAATTTTGAGTTACATTTTGACAAAACCTTTCAGATCTAAGTATTATGTTTTTTGTTTAATTTAATGTTAAACATGAATCTGTTTTTTTATTTATTTTGGAAATAATGAGGTCTCTGTTTAAGAACGCTGGCTCGCAGCTGCAGGTTGCGCTGCTTTAGAGCACAGCACATGCACGCACTATGTTTGAAACATAGTTTAACTGTCTGCCACAAGTTGATCTTGTAATAAAGGTCTCATCGAGGAAAAACACGCTGTATATTTGTATTCATTGCATTTTTTTAAGTATAAAAGTTAAATAACAAATTTTATTATAAAAATATTAATGATTAATCGATAGTCGATCGTTAATTCTCCCGACGATCGACAAAGAAAACTTAATCGAATGCCCATCCCTAGTTGCCACTGGCCCCTGGATCCGCAACGAAATGAGAATCACTGCATTACAGGACGTTCAGCAAAGCAGAATGACATACACACCCACCTGCTTTTTGAGGGTCCGGGTCCAGACTAAACCCTCCGTCCTGATACATCTCAGCCAATCGGGCGAGCAGAAGGTAACGTGGCTCATCCTGCATGCCATCATACTCTCCACCCTCGTCATAATCTGTCATCTTAAGAGCGCAGTCATACCAGTGCACAGCGTGCTTCCAGTCCACGGTCCTGGGTTTTCAAATCCAGCCCAAAAAAGAACATTTATGAAAACCGCAAGCATTCCATGTGGACAACAAATACTTTTCCAGACCCAGTTTTTCTTAAAAAAAAAAAAATGGACTTCACACAGGATCACTTCTCTGCCCTTTTACAGGACTCTGATTTAGCTTTTTTATATAGGTTTTTAGTTAAACATGTCTGATTGACTTGCAAACAAATCATCCGATCTAAACTGCAGACTGGTTTAAGTGGTTTAATGACACTACATACAAAATTCTCTTGGGCTGATTTCTGGAAAATCTTTGTTTCCTTGGCATGCTAAGCGCATACACGTATCCCCACATTCCCATATTTAACTTGAACCACTGTTAAGCAATTCTTGCCCAAAGGAGATGATTTTCCATCTCAATTTCTAAAATTAATTCGCTCACTAAATATTTCAAGCGTCTAATGTGAACCCTGTTCCTACATATTGAACAACTGAATCTTTTTCTCACCTATCAGAAGGAAGTTTAAGACCTGTGTCGAATGCCCGTGCTACTAGAATCATACTCGGCCGGTCTCCCGCCTCAGCGGCCTGCAGCAGAAAGCGAAAACCTTTCTTCTTGTTGTCCTCAGATGCCTGTGATACAACAACATGTGTCATTCATCAAACCATATGCCATCAAAGACAAACTTTAACAATGTTTAGATTTAATATAGGGAGATAATGAGAGAAGCGTTCTGCTATCCAGACGCGAGTCTGATCAGACCTGGTTTGTCTCTATACTTTTGATTATACTGAAGCCTGTTTAGCCCATACAAGAAGAGACTCTGACAGAGTCAGACAGAAACTATTCATAGTCGATTGTGTGTTAAATAGGTGTTTGAATGTGTTATGTTTCTATTAGGGGTGTAACGGTACACAAAATATATGGTTCTGTACCTCGTGTGGGTTTTTCCACGGTTCAGTTTGGTACAGTAGGGGGGAAGAAATGAAAAACATAAATTGACTTGCCGTTATTTTTTAACAGTAAATTAACAGTTTACAAATAGTAAAAACAATTTACATAATTTTAGTAGATTTTAAAATAAAACATCTGCTTGCTTTTAATAAAATAAATAAAAGCAAAATAGAATAGAATAAAACACGAGGGAATAACGAATTTGCCATTTCAACTTGCTACTGTAAACAAAAACTTGCAATGCTTGTCCCGCCCCAGGGTTTTCAGACATTGATGAGCTGCACTGCCTGCAAAAGTTGAAATTCTTTTAACTAGACATTGCGTCTTAAAACTCTTCGCTTGCGAAACGGTCAAACATGTCCATCTAGTGCATGTTTAAATAGAAAAGCAATGGAAAAGTTGCGCCGTGGAATAAAAACAAATCGGCAGTCCGCAACTTAGTATTTTCATGTGGGAACTCGAATTTTAAGTATATTTTGCACGTAAAACAAGCCTTCTGTTAATTGCTGTTAAAAATTGCATTCCGTACACATCTGCACCGAACCGGAAGTCCTGTACCAAAATGGTTCAATACGAATTATGTGTACCGTTACACCCCTAGTTTCTATGTATATAACAAATATACAAAAAATGAAGCACCTCCAATTCGATCTCAGGTAAAACGTGGTGTGGCAACTGAAGACAACATTGGCCGAGAGCAACTATAGCCTCCAGCTCCCCACACATGGCCGCTCTCTCCAGATGATACAGAGCAGAAATCTGATCCCATGGTGCATCCTTCTCACAAAAGCGCCCGCCTTCGTGATAATGGACCATAGCCAGATGGACCTTAACCAAAAATACAGTATGTAAAGACTTCTGTGTGTCAGGAACACATCTCTAAAAATACGGCTCAGTGTCTTACCTTGCCTAGGATGGATTTACCAATTTTTCTTTCGAGAACCATCGCGTTGAGTCTCTCCACCTCCATTGCTACACAGGAGGGTCTGTGTATGTGTGAGCGAGATGAATGGTAAAATGTCCATTTTTCTTCTGTCAGCTGAGCGATACGACAAAAAGAAAATATTACAAAGTAGCCAGAGTAAAAGCCAAACCAATAAATGGCAACATAATTGACTTTAATCTGTCATTATGTCCAAACCGAGTCAGAAAACAGGCGTGTTTTAGAAACACTTCACGTCTTGTGATTTTATTCCTTATTGGCCTAAACTATTGAGCATAATGAGGAAAGTCTACTGTAGTGGTTCACGACTGGTGTTTTTAATCTTTTATTGCACAAAAGACTAAAATGCCCTTTAATATAAAACATGGAATTTACTAATATAACAGCATAGCCCCTAATAATGTTATTTATATGAAATATAGCTAATGGAGCATTGCGTTAACACCACAAATGGTAATGGGTTCGAACACAGGAAACACACATACTGATAAAATGTATACAGCTTGTAATGCGCTGCAAGTCACTTTGATAAAAGCATCTGCCAGATGCATAAATGTAAATAGGCAAAAAAGGAAAAATATAGGCATTTATAAATTCATAAACAACTGCAAACGTGTGAAATACAAATCAATTATGGTAAATCTATAAAAATAAATATTTATGTTAGATAAATGGCTCTATTTTCGGTCAGAACAGACCTGCGCTTCACCAGCTGAGAACCACTGCTGTATTATATTACTACCGTAATCTGTTTTATTATATTACTAATAGTATTATAATACTAATCTGTTGTGATATAAAGTACATTGCAAAAAGAATCAGTGTTTCCAACATGGTTTTCATATAAAACAGCTGTCTCATGTACTTAAGAAAACAACACAAGTATGTGATGTACTGATGCACAGAAAGGGAAAATCCAACTGTGCAGAAAGTCATGCAGGAAATCACATGCAGGGTTCCCACACATTGATAAGATTGATAGAACTCATTTGCAATGTACTAACAAAACATTCGATGACCATTTCATATCTAATAAATGTCCTTTTAGGCTTGGAAATTAAAAATTTTCAGATTTCTATCTGAAAACATGTTGTATTCAGGTTTTCCATAACTGTGGGATCCCTGCATACGTGTTACAGGGAGAGCTTGCCAAAACCAGCACTGGTTAGGGGGTTGGTTGAAAGTAAGATCAGATGAGAAGTTCAGATAAAAGACGAATTAGATGAGAAGACAAATGAGATGAGAAGGGTTTAAATGGATCAGAAGGAGTTTACTACTCTAAATCAATGATATGAGATGATGGATGACGTCATGATTAGACATGATTAGGGAGTTTGATAAAATAGTTTTGTAGTTACCCGACGAACACTGTCTTCATCCGATTCTGAGTAATGTCTGTTGTAGAGAGGACGGCCCTAAATGATGACGTATAAAACCTATCACATATCTCCAAAGGAGCCAAAACAGCACGACTGCAGAATGTCATGACCATATACAGTCTACACTACATACTATCTAATAGAAAGACATTATTTATTGAAGCTAAACTAACACAGTCTCTTGTCAGTTTGTCATCAGTGTTGGGGAGTAACTAACCCAAAATAACAACCATGTTTCATAAAAATGTGGTCATTATTTACCATGCTATTCTCAAATGTGTATGACTTTATTTCTAAAGTTGAACACAAACAAACCATTTAATATTTAATACCTACCTTTTATGTCATTTTTAATACATATAATATGTTTTTTTACAGACTTTACATGTTGAATCTTTAGGAAACACATCTATTTATCATTAAAGCACTTCAAATCCACTGGGTAATATTTGGAAATATTTTGTGAAATCGAAACCCAAACAAATGCACAAAAGAGCAAAATTCTAATACGGTGATGCAATGTTAACCTCAAATCCAACCAGATCTCACTGGAATTCGTACATAATTTACAAGTTGGCCAATTCGCATTAAGCAAATCGTACAAAAATGAATGGTTGAAAAAAAATTGCGATGCCGCACCCCTAAACTTAAAGGTATTGCGGATGATTTTCTTTTTCCGGGTGTATCATCAAGACTATTGGTCCTCCTAGTTGTCAATCAGGAGTGTTGCGCCATTGCATTTTTTAAAAAAAAGTGGAGAACACAGTTCTTTTCTAAAATTCGAGAAAATCCTCCGCTACACTTTTAACATTACATACAAATTTGGTCGTATAAATTTCTACAAATTAGCCACCTTGTAAAACACGTATGAATTGCAACGAGACTGTTGTAAGCACATAAGATCGAAATTCTAATGGTGACGCAATGTTACCTTAAAATCCAACCAGATCTAATGGAAATTCGTATGAATTTTTCAAGTTGGCTAATTTGTAGGAATTCGTCCGAAGTGAATCGTAAAAACGTACAATAAAAAAAGTGATGCCACACCCCTAAACCCGTCTCTAAACTCAACGTCACATACACAGTTGTTTGTACAAATTCATACAAATTACCCACTGCGTAAAATACATATGAACTGCAATGAGATGTCAGATCTTATTGGTTTATAATATTTCATCATGAGACATTCAAGAACCAATGACATTTAAAGTTACCAGTGTGCCACCATATTAAAATTTTGATCCTCATATGAATTTGTTGTGGTTTCTTTTCCGCTAAATAAATTTAAAATATTAAATGTTTTACACATGCACCTATTATTACACTTTAGAAGACGTTTATCAACCCACTGGGTTACTTTTATGATGGATGTGTGTGCTTTTAGGAACTTCATGTTGGGACCTAATGTGACAAATATTTGTATAAAAAACGTGTTCAGTTGAAAAAATGAAGTACTTTTTAAAAGTAATGTTATTCAAAATATAGCTTTTTGAGTAAAGATAAATAAAAAATCTACAACAAAATAGAGAGTAGAGCAACAAAGCACATAAACACCTCTCTGACTTATGCAATGTTCAAGATCTGTTTTCAGATCTGGTATATAAATTATGATGCATTTCAGCTTGCTGCATTTCCTTATCTGCACACATTTATTTTTATGTAGATAATGCCTTTTAAAGTAGCTTAAAGTGTAGCTACAGTAAATACTTTTTTTTAAAGTATCTTGAACATAGCTTGGAAAGCATCCATTTCAATATAATTTCCCCAACACTGTTTGTAATAAACGCCATTTCAAATAATCTTTTAATGCACACAATCCATTTACTGAAATCTGATGATCTGTACCTGGTGCTGATGTTCACCAGCATCTCCTTCACTGCGTCTTTCAGAAGGGTAACCGCTGTCTCCTCCGTTTTCTGAATCCTTTCAACACAAGTACAACAAACAATACCAAATAATAAGCTTTGCATTGCTTTTTAAAAACACCAAAAACATGACGTATGTACGTATACAATTTCTTGAAAAACTGACCTGTTGATCTGGGTTAGCTCGATGCGATTCATTCATCTCGTTCATAAATGACCAGCCTGTAAATAAACAAAACTTGAAATGAGAAAAGGCAGAGAAGTTCAAAGCTCTTAAGGCAGATTTGAACTCTCAATTATTACTATTTATCTAACCAGTTTGAATGAATCTTTATATAGATGACGCATTGGGGTGTCAGATGGGACATTTAAGTAAATTTAGTTTTACTTATGTTTAGTCTTACCCATGGGAGACCGATCTACAGAGACACCCATACTCATTGGAGAACATGGAATCGAGTCTGTGTCGCTGCTATCTTCAACCGATGAAGTCTCAGAGAGGCGGATCAGAAGAGGTGGCATGTGACCGAGCGAAATCGTTCTCACCCTGGGAGAACCGCACTGTTCCTCAGAGCCACGGAGAACCGTCTGAGCTGACTTCTGCTTATACAAAACACAATTCATTTACAGAGTTATGTGGAACCAAACAATCTTTTATCATGGCCCAGATTTACCCTTCACAACATATTTTTAGGTAAACAAAGAAAGTTACAGTATTATTATATATTTATTAAGTATTATAGATTAATCTACAACAACTTTTAAACAATATATTTATAATTATTTACAGATAATGCATTTAAATAGACATAATGTGGAACAAATTTCTTGGTAATTAAAATAAGAAATTTCTGACCAAATGTTAATTTTCATGGGCATCCAACAAAAAACAAAACGTCCTGTTTGTACTAACAAAAGCATACACACATGCTCCTGCACAGCTGTTGCTTATGTGTTTTTTTTTGTGTCATGAATCATGAGTGCTGCATTTTTATGACAGAAAATATACATAGCTTTCAATAAATAAAATAACAGATGGCCGCGTTTTTGGCTGATGCATTGCATCTTACTATTTATTCAGTGTCTCACACCGTGTTCGTGAACTGGTCTGAACCTCACAGTCGCCCATCTTTACATAAACCAAGTACCCACCAGAAGCTTGTTTGTGCAGTCCAGTTGTGCCATTTCAGCTGGTGACAGGTCAAAGCGAGCAAGACTCATACTTCTGCAGATCTTATTACACAGATGTGAGTGAAAGAAAAGAGCCATGCCACGGACACCTGAAACAAACACACAATCATTAAATAACATATTAAATAATAATATTTAAATTAAATAAATATAAGATTATTTTTTAGCTTGATAATCATCTCTGCTAAAACATGCTAACAGCATAACAAAACATTCTAGCATCGTGCTAAAACATGTTGCTGAAATATACTAAACATGCTAACATCATGTTTACACATGTTAGCCTCAGCTAAAACAGTGTGACATCATACTAAAATATTCTAGCATCATGTAAGAACATGTTAAAACAGTGTTTCTCAATCTTGTTCCTGGAGGCCCACTGCTCTGCATAGTTTGTATGTCTTTCTTTTCTGACAGACTCAGTTCAGTTCATAGGGATCTCTACTAATGAGCTGATGATTTGAATGAGATGTGTTAAATAACGAAAACATACTAAATGTGCAGAGCAGTGGGCCTCGCATAGATATGTACACTAGATGTCGCCTTGGCTATGGCAGTTCATTGGACCGAATGCGTCAAATAGAGCCGCCATCTTGAAACAGGGGAACCCCGCATCAGCATCATTGTAGGCAATGGTGTAACGGAAATAAAATCACCATAAATCGATTTTCTTGGTTTTCTTTTGGTTCGTTGCAACAGTCAGACATGTATTCAGCATTGAGTGCAGAAAAAAATACTTTTACTACTTTTTCTAACAATAATGCATCCAGTAGGCCTAACATCAATACGCAGCACAAATGTCTGGCACCGGTCATGAATTCGAAGTACAGGCGGAGACAGCAGCTTAACCTAGCTACTTCCTATGACAAGACCCCTGTTCCAAGATGGCGGCGGTTTTGACGCATGCTTAGAACCCCAAGGCGACATCTAGTGTATATATCTATGTGGGCCTCCAAGACCAGGATTGAGAACCCCTTTGTTAAAATATACTAAACATGTCAGATCATGCTAACGTCACGATAAAACACAGTAGCCTCATGCTAAAACATTCTGACATGTGTCTTAATCTACTCCCTAGCTCCTGAGGTGGTGAATCAGTATATCGTGTATGCAGGTTTGGGCACTGGTAAGGACTCTAGCTCACTTCACATTGGGACACTGTTAATTCACAGCTATTATTCATTAGTAACTGGCAAAAAGAAAAGGTCACATGATTTCCAGTAAGGGAACATGGGGACCATCAATGCTCATTGTTTTTTGATGTTTGAATCTAAATTAATTGTGGGAATTTAAGGGAACGAATGTTCCAGTGCCCTGGAAGGATTCTGTGGCCCTTTAAATGGCCAACTCCCTTATCAGTGCCCTGACTACTGAACAAGGGAGCTGATAGAGACACAGCCATCCTACTTAAACATGTTAGAAAATGCATAAAACATGCTACAATCAACTAAACATGTCAGAACATGCTATCATCATGCATAAACACATTTAACTTGTGCTAAGACATTATAACGTCAAACTAAAACATGCTAGCATCATGTAAGAACATGCAACAAAATATTAAACACATCAGATCATGTTAACATCATGCTTAAAACATTAGCCTTGCGCTAAAACATTGTAACGTCAAACTAAAACATGCTAGCATCATGTAAGAACACGGATACAACATGCAACGATATACTAAACATGTCATAAACACGCACATAGACGCCGATCCCGCGGGTGCTCCGGGGCTCAGCTCAAGCACCCACCGAAATGGCAAAGCACATATGCTCAATTGCATCACATTTTGCTTCTAAAACCACGTGGAAAATGTAACCGCGAGGCCTTTCTCCTCTTTAAAGCATTCAGGTGCACCATAGTGTCTAATGTTGCTAAGTAACCTAAGCATTGCTCGACGCTGTGACAAGCACCCACCGGAAGAAAAAGAAATCGGCGCCTATAAACACTCACATTTGTTAAGAAACGTATATATAATCCTTGTTTACATTTTTATACTTCATATATGCATCAATGTGCTACATACAACATGCAACAACATTGTAACATCATGCTAAAACATTTTAGCATCATGTTAGAACATGCATACAACATGCTAAAACATACAAAACATTTCATATCATGCTAATGCAGGGTTTCCCACAGCACTTTGCAGGTTTAACTAGGCTCTCCAAAAAAAAAAAAAATTTGCTGCACAAAATGCCATCAAGTGCATCCCGGACACGCTTCACACCGCGAGCGTGCACGCGCTTCACAAAGCTGAAATGAGATAAAGACATGGTCCGTCATGTCTGGAGGATAGCCAGTTGATAAAACACGTGTCTGTGAGAACTGTAAGTGGACTTGTTTTTTGGGGTTTATTTAAAGGACAAGTTCGGTATTTTACACATAAAGCCCTGTTTTCAGATTGTTTATGATAAAATAGAATGGTTTGACTGAAATTTCGACATATGCGGCTGCCCCGAGAATTTTCAGGGTTTTGTGTTTCACCTTCCACCTCTACAATGGGTTTATAGGTGCACTGGAACAATCATTCCTAACATGCATTAAACTTTCATTTACAAAGACGTGAAACTCACCGAGTGGTCAGGGGTGTTCACTGATATGCTCACAAAAAAAAAAAATCGCTGGAAAATACACATTCCAACAGGTTTTATCGTTGTTTTGTCCAACTCCATTGACTTGTTTTAAGGACGTTTGTTAGAGATCAGATAATATCAGTGAATGCTACAGTGTTTTATAAGTTGGGTAAGCCCGCCACCTAGTGGGTAATAGCGGAAAAATAGATTGCCTTAAACTCATCATTGGTGGGGAAAGAGTTAACTATTAGTAAAGACGTAAAACCAAATATTTCTTACCTCCGACATGCAATATCTGTGTGGTACTGAGATCCCACATAAACTCTGTTTTAATTTTTTTAAGCAAGTCAATACATCGTTCGAATGGCTGTTCATTCTTGATGAGGTGATATGCTGTGTTGATATGTCTCTCGATGCGCTGGAAATTCTCCTCATTCATACGTCTCGCCATTAAGTTCAGTGGACCAGATGAAGCGTTATCAGACTTTTCTCATGGGCTTCGACGTTTTGTTTGCGGTAGTTGCTGGTCCTAACGAAAAAGGATCCTGACTTGTCTGCTATACCTGGAAATTGACGGAAAACTGGTCGAAACCTCGCATCGTTTCTTTCGTCGCGTTTTATCTAAGTAAATGTATGCTTCCGAGATGCTAAAAAAAGTTTACGTTTGGCCTTATAATCGAAGGGCACCGGCGCCTCCGCCATCTTAACGTATCTTTGCTCTAACTTACTACTACCAGCTGAGTATCACGCAAAACACGCAACAGTCACCACAACAACCAATAAGGTAAGAGAAACTTTATGATATTGCTAAGAAGTTTACGTTCGCGCCGCTTAAAATGCGTCTCAATGGTAACATTGCGTAAGAGTACAAACAGACAAACGGCCGCAGACAGAAAATATATTTTAGTGACTGAGGATGAAGCACTGGCCCGATCGGGCAAGTGACTTTACTGTTTACTGGCCCTAGCTTCTCTCACAGTGGCCCCGGGCAACCGGGCAGTCCCTTATGTGGAGCCCTGTCATGTGCATTATTTACAGGCTACAGATACACTCTTTTAAGATAATGTAATTAATAGTGGGAAATAAATAAAATTTCCCAAAATTTTATCAGTTTTTTTAATTTTTGCGCTATCTATCATCGTTCGCCAGACGTTCAACAACATCTGCTTCAGTTTGTGTTTATTATCCCTTTAGTTTCACTTCATCACGCAGCTATTCCCGTTACGCCGCATTCACACGGTCCGTCAGCGTTAACGCTTAACGGAAGGCTTGTCTGAAGCGTGGCCAACAGCCAATCACTGTGGCCGCAACACAAGCTCTGGTCTTCCATAAACGTAATTGGCTGGCTCTGCCTAGGTTATTTGCATAAGGCAATATGATTGGCTGATGCACGCGTTGCCGCTTGAAAAGTTGAGAAATGTTCAACTTCTGCCGCGAGCAACGGCACTGACGCGGCGCCGACGGATCCACAATTCAGTTTGCCAACGCTTGACGTCACCCATTAAAAGTGAATGGGAAGCGTCAACGCTTACGCCCCGTGTGAATGCGCCGTTAGAGGTAAAAACATTAAATTCATTAATAATCTAGTATGTGTTAGTTTTCGGTCATAGTTTCTTCAAAAGTAAGTTTTATTTGAGTGTTTGAAATAAAAATATTTTAATTTTTATCATGACGCGTACGCCCCGCCTCTTTGATTGTCACGCCCTCGGCCCTGGCTAACCCTACCACCTTAAGTAACAAATTTTCTGCAGGATCATGCTAAAACACATTAGCTTTAAGCTAAAACATTGTAACATCATGCTAAAACATGCTAGCATCATGTAAGAACATGCATACAACATGCTAAAATATACAAAACATTTCAGATCATGCTAACGTCATGTTAAAACACATTAGCTTCACGCTAAAACATTGTAACATCATGCTAAAACATGCTACCATCATGTTAGAACATGCATACAACATGCTAAAATATACTAAACATGTAAGATTATGCTAACATTGCGCTACAACACATTAGCCTCATGCTAAAACATTGTAACATCATACTGAAACTTTGTCAGGCTTTTTTAAAGTTTATCTACAAATCTTTCTGTGTAGTGCACAATTCTTCTTCATATTTGCATTACTCACGCAACTCAGGTTAACATATCAACATTTCCTTCTTCTGAGGAAATGATTATAGCATAAATAAGATAAAATGTGGCAGGGTGCTGATAAATACCCAAATTGCCGTCTCCAAAGTCAGTTCCCTTCTCAGTGTGGATCTGAGGGTCTGTGTAGAGGTCACCAACACCTTGAATGTCCACCACTATCAGCTGGTGTCCAGACCGCTCAAATGTGAAATGACTAAATGCCTAAGTCCACAAAAAGACATTACCCATAAACCAGAGACGATACCTGGTGCAAATCTGAATTAATTAATATAAAAAGTATATATAAAGTATATAAAGTATAATTTTTATTAATTAATAAGTTTGTTATTTATATTGTGCTTTTCTTCAGCACTCAATACACTTACATTTTACACAATAACGCAATATTTAACTGAAAAAATAATAATAAAATAAATTTGCATACCTGAGGTGTAAGGCGTATGTTATCATCCCTCACAAAGCCGGAGTTAGAGTTGTACTTGGTGTACTTCCCCTCAATATAATGCTCCAGGTGAAACACAGGACTTCCGGGACGGCCGGTCATTTCCACAGCACACATCTGCATGATGTCCACCTAATGATCACACAGATATCTGTTATGATCGCTCACTGTACATAAAACCTGACAATGCTTTATGAAAACTGAAGAAGTACCTGTTTGGGAGGTCTGTGACGGTTATACTCCTCACCCCATAATTTTGCTTCCATTTGTAACCTGATGTCCTCAAAGTAAACCTCTCGGTCCACTGTCTCCATGTAGCGTTTTGCCACATAGTTTGAGGCCGATTTCCAGTTATGGCTGTGTGAAAAGTTTGACAACTTTTTCCTGTGGATAAAAGGAAATAAAAAGATAAAGAAAAAGCACACCTGTAGAAAGATAATCGCAACCCTATAGGATGTTTCTAAGAGCAGTGTTGTCTCAGTGCATTAGACCTTATATTAATGTATTTATAGTATATATGTTATGTACTTAAACTGTAAATTTTAACCTAAATGATTGATGTTAGATGGTTAAAAACACTTGTCCTAATACTTTTATAAGACATATACTGTGTGTGTGTGTGTGTGTGTGTGTGTGTGTGTGCGCGTGTGTGTGCGTGTGTGTTCAAATTCACTTGACTTACGCTCTGAAGCATTCTCTCATGGCTCCTCTTCCAAAAGGCTGTAAAAAAGACACATAATCCCATTTATTCAAAAGCAAAACATTAAGGTTGTTTTTACTATAACACAGAAATGCAACTTCCTCTTCTGTAGCTCAGACAGAATTTAGGCATGTATGGAAAATGCAAATGTAGAATGCAAATACCTGATTGGAAATCTTAATAAATATTTCGTCCTTTGCCCATTCACCAGTAACAGCATTATATCTAAGGAGTAAGAAACCATTTTTACACCAACATCAATCAGTTTAAATCCATCATTCAAGTATTGTTTATCTATGACTATGAAACATAAAATGCGTGAAGGTTTTTTGTAGTTGATATAATAAAAGAGTAAAAAAGGATTAGATGGCAAGTCCCCTAAACTTTCCTCTCATGTAATTAATGATCAAATAATGAGTATAGCCATAAATGCATACAAGCGTTTTTACACAAGCAACGTGTGCTGGCTCAGTACACTGTGTACCACGTACAGTAGATCAACCAATGACTGACACGCATATCCTATTGGCCAGCAGTCAAGTGAGATTTTATGGGTGGAAAGTTACAACCGTTTAAAATTAGATTCTGATACTCGGAGTGGATCACAAGTCTCTGTTTCACCTGATAACATTCTTATATCTCATTTCTTATATCATTTGCATTTCTCATATCTTATTTAACAAACGCACAGTGCTTTTTATCGGCCAACAGCATATCAAATCTGTAACAAACATTTAACGTAGTCTACTATTTCCTTAAACTTTGTGTAGATTTGTTCATTATTTTGTAGGATGACATGTTGACATCTGTCTAATTTGGTAATAATTTGGTAAGTAACAAATTTCTACTACAATAAACGCCTTTGCTTAGATGAATTAATGGCAACAAAGTGAGGAACAAAATGTGGTTAAATTATGAAAAATTACCAATTGCATTTAGGGCTGCATAACAACTAATCATTTGCAGGATAAAAGTTTTTATTTACATTGTATGTGTGTACTGTGTATAATAATTATGTATATATAAATACACACACATGCTTGTATAATTTTACAAAAACAATGTGTGTGTCTATATTAAGTATTTATATTTATATAAATATATACATGCATGCATGTGTGTGTGTGTATTTATATATACATAATTATTATACACAGTACACACACATATATGATATAAACTAAAACTTTTATTCTGCAAATGATTAGTTTTTATGCAGCCCTAAACGTACAATCATTGTATTACAATCTCTGCTCTTTAAACCTTAGGCCATCTAAAGAAACTACAGATTATTTATTTACCTGTATCGTGTGCAGCGCTCCGTTTCGATTTCTTCCAAATGAAATTCGGCCCAAGGATCTGGCATGGCTTTGGCCTTCTCAATAGCATGTTTCCAAGTGGCCTATGCAAAAGAATACAAATTACAGCTGTATGAAAATTCTAGTCCAACACCATTATGTTTGGGTTAAATGAAGATGATGATCCACAACCTGTTTATATATTGCCTTGCAATAAAGATGCATGCACAAAACAATGGTTTGGAGAAAGAAAGCGGCGGTTACAAGCACAGTAAGAAATAGGGTTTGCTGTAATGAAGGTCAAAGATCAAGATATTAAAGAGGAAAGAAAGAGATTAAATCAATGCTAAAACAGTTAAAATGTAAATTTAGAAAAACAACTGCATTAATTATTGTAATTGTGAAAGCGTGTCTATACTGATTTCATCCAGCAAGTGTCACCAGTAACGTCAACCAGTCATGTGGATTTACAAGAATGAACATCCCAAAATATCCAGCATGTACTGCTGGGGTTCCCTCATGTATGGAAACATAATCCATTCATCATGAGGCATGGACACGTCACAGATGTCCCAGAAAGAGGAATAACATTCGTTTACAGTTCAACAAGTACATAACTTGCATCAATCAGATGATAAAAAAATAATTAAATATAAAATAAAATATAATAAAAAATATATAATTATATATAATGCGTATATATTTCTGCTGTACATTATAATTAGTGTTGATGCTTTTGTAAACATCAAGACTTTTAGTGCATAATATTCAGTCTTTTTGTCTTTAACACTGCTAGAATAAACTATAGACATGTAACATATCGACCGTCATAAAAATATCTATGTGTGTAAATCCCAAATAAACTTATTCAGCAGGAGTGAAAGGAAAAAAAGAAGTAAGGAAAAAGCATGCAGTCCAAGCTGGCGACTAAATTGATACAACATAAAATGGATTAATAAAGATGGTAAAGGGTGGAATTAAACTTGTACTTAACATACCCGACCTTTCTCAGTTAAAGAGCCAAACCTGATAGAGTTTGCGTCTTCATTTTTGTTCTGAATTGAATAAACAGACAAACCCACTTTTTTAGCACAGAGAAGATGATGTATGTTAAGAAAAATCTAGAGTACATAAGATAAAGGAAGTGTGTTATTGAACAGATGCTCGCTTTAAGACCAAGAGAGTTCAAACTCCATATATGGAAATGAGTAAATAAGAGACGTGAGAGGGAGGCGGCTTTACAACTGGACATTTCAATAACACTAGGTTATTTTATGCTTCTTGTTTAAGACAAAGCCCTGTTCAACAATAAATTCTCAGTGATACAAGCAAACACTTTAACTCACAATATTTTTGGATTATTTTATATTTGTACTCTTAGGAAACAAACAGCTTAGTTTCTGGATTTAGTAAATAAAGTGTTTGTAAACATTTAAGATGTGAAATGCCCATTTATAGCATTTGCTATATACAGCATTAAATTCCATGCTGTGCAGTATACACTGCATACTGCCTACTATTTTAGTAGTACGTAAAACTGTGATTTAAACAGCAGATTATTGACATCAAGTCCAGTAGGATCCAGTATATAACACTGCGTACTACACGATAAACATACTGCATACTAGAAATATAAAGGGCTGGTTTCACAGCCAAGGCTTAGTTAAAGCCAGGACTAGCTTTAGTTAAATAAAGATGTTTAAGCATCTTTCATTAACATGCCTTAACAATTACATAATTGGTATGTATATTGAGACAAATCAATGGCAATGGCATATTTTAAGATCTGTCAGCGCATGTTTTTTTCAGTTGAGAAAGTTCAAATATGTGTTTTAGTCTAGAATTAGCCCTAAGCCTTTTCTGTGAAACCAGGGGTAAGAGTAGTATGTTGACTCAAATATAACCATGTTTACATGCCAGATATTGTAGACATTAAGTCATTAAGCAAAACAATACAAATTAATAAAATCTCTTAAAATAAAGATTAAAAAAATGTATTATGTAGTAACTGTTTAATAATAACAAGAAGGCACTCAAGACCATGCTATAAATATATATAAAATAGTAAATTCGAGACTCCACTCACTTAGTTAAACAACATTACCATTCTAACAAGAACACTGACTATCCCTGTTAAACCAGATTAAAATGGATTAGGTCGGGTCACCGGGTCAGTTTCTACTCAAGGCAGTCGTGTCTGTTTTTGATGGTTTCGAATAGCTTTTAAGCGGGACTGAAAGACCACAAACAACAGCTGACCATCAACCTGGTCAAAGGTTTACTCACCTTGTAACTGAAGGAATTTTTGGGTACAGAATTAGAAAGCTGCTTGTTCTGGATGTTTTGGTAGTCACAGGTGCGTTTGGTTGGTATGACGGGGTCATCGGTGATGGGGCAAATGCAGAGCTCATCTTCCTCATCATCGCTTGCATTTTGATGTTCAAAAGACACCCTGCTCTTACCACACACATCCCTTACATTGCCCACCTCCTCCATACAAAACATGAGCTCGTCTTCAGCCATGATTGACACAGTTTGTGTACAAATAAACTGCAAACAAGCACAGAGAGGTCAGGTCAACTGTCGTGTCCGAAAAATGCACTGCAACCACGTGAACTGATAAAGGAGTGAGGAGAAGCCACGCGCTAGTGTGGTATTTACAAACCTATACTCTTATTATCGGATAAACACGTTTCATTTGGATGATTTTGTGAAGTGGGTCGTTTTTATATAGTGTTTGTTACTAATGCAAATCATTAGTTTCGGTAAGCAGTGGTAATTTTGTCATCTTATTAAAGCTACGCTGTCGTCGTTGCAAGCTTGGATCCAAATCGTTTAATCGATGCGCTGCATTACATAACGCTACAAGAGCAACAAAAAGTGCATTTACATACCTTACTATGATGAAAAGAGACGGTATATCGAAGGCATAACGAAAACAGGATACAATTGTGCTCGCGTAGTCTTCACGCCCTAAAAAGGAAGAAAAGTAAACAATGATCTGGCCATCTGAAGTGAAGTTTCAGCTGCGGTTGTGTCTCGAAGCGTGGTCAGTGACAGCTTTATTGTGCCTATGCACAAATGTGTGCAACGTGTCCGACCAAATGTTCTCGTGTGTTGATGTTCACCCCAACCTCGCGAATCTCATGACACTGGGGTGTGTGTACAAGCACAGGGTGCATGTTTAGCCCTCTAGTGGAGCGTTATTAAAATACATCAACGTTTAATTCATTCAGAGAATGCGTAGGTATTTTAATATAAATTGTGCATGAACAAATACGTGCATTCATTGATAACACTCAGATTTATGTAATTGAATGTTAATAACATTGAATTAGTAGACATAAACAGCCATATGCCGTAGTCCATTGATTATATAAGAGCGTATGGTATTTCCCTGTTGACAAAGAATTTGCGAATTCTACTAAAGAGAAGGGAAAGCTTATGAATATTAATAAACAATCCTTTGGAGCCTGTCTGGAATTTGATAAAGACGTAATTTAATTCATATTAATGAGCCAAGCCTTCAAGCGCTTTTTTGCTATTTTTATGCTCTTGTTTTTAATTATGTAAATCGTTTACATATACTGATGGCATGTATGTACAATGCATTGCTATAACTCTCTTATATGTGCATATGCAATATACTGCAGCATCGGAGGTCGCATTTGTAGGCTGCATATCAAGATTCTTATTTTAGATTTAACATTTATGAAGTTTACTATTATTCTTAGTTAATCGTAAATTGTAATATGCTTATGCTTCGCGAATGTAACGTTAAGTTAACTGAAATAAACCAGGTTTGATGACGTATGCAGCCTGCATATGCGACCTCCGGAGGGTGCAGCCTTCCGATTGAGAAACGGCCATCATTCCACGGCCTGCCTTTCAGCCAATCAGGAAGGAGAAGAAAACATAACGAACCAATGACGGGTTAGTTAATTAATATTCATGAACGTGCCTTCGCCATAGTATGATGGTAATGCACATGGCAGGACATCCCTCCACACTGGTGATGACTAGCTGCACGTAGCCACTCTTAAAGAGAACAGACCCGCCTATACCAAACCCAGAAGGTATTTTTAAAATCTTGGTTTTCACGTTATCGCCAGTGTCAGCTTTCATCGTGTTCCACGCGTGTTCACCGCATGAATTTATCAAATATTGATTTATGACAGCTCCAACACAAGTACGAAATAAACATTTGTTTTCTTTTACCAACTCGAACTGTTTCCCTTCAGTCACATTTTTTTTCAGACTGCTTTTGTTTTCAGTAGGGGTTAATCGTTAATCCTGGGTTTATTTATTGATCAGTTAAAATGGTTGTATTATAAGCCAACAAAATGACCTACATCTGAACTCTTTAACCAGGTAAGAAAAGCTTTAAATACCCACATTTTGAAAGCGGTATATCTAATAAATTATTTTCACTATTACATTCAATCTAGACGACATAAAACGTAGTATATAGTCACAATATTTATTTATATTCGCGGTATATCGAGACTTTCACTTTGTGGTAGCGTGGCCGAGTGGTCTAAGGCGCTGGATTTAGGCTCCAGTCATTTCGATGGCGTGGGTTCGAATCCCACCGCTGCCAAATGTTTTCCTGTTTTCTATTACTTCCTTTTAAAGGCAGGGTGCATGATCGCTGAAAGCCAACTTGAAATCACCTAACCAAACACACCCCTACCCCAATAGAATCTGGATACAGATATGCAACCCAGGATGTCTGTTAGTAGACACGCCTCTTGCTGCTGATTAGCTACAAGTGTATTTTGGTAGATGGCCCGACTCCCTTTTCTTGAGTGTTTTTAAAAAATCACACACCCCACCTTTAATCTAGGACATTTCAAGGAAATGAAAGAGAATAATAAAAAGAGGTGAATACTCTTACTTTAGTAGATAACTCTATCATAATTATACATACTAATTGTTTGTTTTTACTTTTTTTTACATTTTATAATATTTGTGAAGTAATTAAAAGAAAACAACAAGCAACACAAGCAATGCACTTAAACAAAGCCAAAACCACAGAGCAATCTATACATGGACACAATTAATATTTGTTCACAAAACTAAATGGAAAAATGTAAACATTGGTGTGCCTTAAATATTTGTCAATCACGCAGTACTTCCTGTATCACAGACAAAAATATGTATGAAAGATGTATGTACGCAGACAGTGGTGTTTAAAAAGTCAAAAACCCCATTCAAATTTTATTTAAACCTGGAAATATATACAGCTTTAGGATTTTTTGAAAACAAACAAAAGTCACAATGACAAAAAGAAGAATGAATATTAAAGATTCAGCACTATTTCTATGTGGTTAGATGTGAGCATATTTGTTATCCTGAATATGTTTGTAAAAAGAATGTTAACGTTATATATTCAGAAAAGACACATTTTCATTAGTGGGCTCAGTCTCTTTGACCACACACATCAACCCATTTAAAGAGATTTTAAGCAAAATGCAATGATTTAAACAAAAAGACGGATGTCAAAATGTGCTAAGGCAGATTTATGCACTTGTATCTATTTCATTCATATTTTAAAGTCAAGTTATTACTTAATAATGTTAATGAAGTTCAGAACTTTATGAGAATAACCCCAAAAGACACATGTAATTAAATGTGGTCATTTTGTGCTGAATGTTTAATAAAGTTTTTTTTAATCATTCTAATCAAAACTTAACTCAGCTGAGAATCCACTCTCTTACTATTTCAATATCTGCCCATGTTTGATGGCATAATAGACACACTCCTTATACAAAGTCTGCTCCAAAAATAAGGAAGGCAGTTATTGTCTTCTAAAAAATAATTCCCCAATGCATTTTGAGAAGGTATGTGAAAGAATCCGTCCCTTTCGGACACTTATAAGAGTCCATTTTAGTTGGGTTGTTGCGTTCGGGTAGGATACATGTAAGGCAGCTGACTAGGCTTTAAACAGAGCCAATGACTCTCTTCTTCAGTATTGTCTTGTGGATATTTTGCCACCATACTGTTATTTAAAAAACTGAAAAATACACAAACCACTTGATTTGTCAGCCAGGCAGACAGACTTTACCAGCAAAAAGAAGTCCAACTATTGTGAAAAATATTGATAAAACAAACAGTACATAAGATGACCCAACAACAGTGTTATTGGGTAATTTGTAAGGCTGGCCTCCGACTTGATTGGCGTAAAATCCAATTGGAAATATGAGGGCGGCCATACAGAAGAGGACCACTACAAAATACAAAAACAAAAAAAAGTTGTTAAAACCAATAAACTGATCTAGAAACACAATCATCATTTGGTAAGTGCCCGTAATAACAAATTTCACTGACGTGACCTACTTCCCATGAAGGCGATCCAGCGAGCGTACTTTATCGCCTCTCGTCGCCAGTGTGATATCACAAGCAGGCCACATGTTATAGAGAGTGAGATGATGCCCATGATGATGAAGAACAGAGATGTGATCCATTCTGGGGGAAGGCTTGGTGAGATACATATTTTGCTTCGACCATGGATGGTCTGGCATTGTTTGACAAGACCCACAGTCAGAGATCCTAGATGTAAAGCACAAAAAATGGCTTAACTAAGCACAAATGTTTAAGTGCTGAAATTGGGACCCCAGTGTTTTATCAACCATTCTATGCAAGCATGTTTAAAAATAGGTAATTGAAATATGGCTCCCCTTGTGAGGTCAGAAGGGGATCTCATAATAATAATGCCCCTTAATAGAGAGAGAGAAATTGGTCGCACATTAAGTTTCAATTTCAACAAACCACCATTATGGTGATCCGTGTTTGCATTAGCTCATTTGCATTTAACAGGACATTTTTGCTCACACCTACAAAGTGGCAATTTTATCATGCTATAATAAATTATCTGAGTGGTAAAACTTCAGATACGCAGTCTGGGGACACCGAAGATTTATTTTACATCTTTAAAGGCACATTATATGTCCCCTTTAAATAGAAAAAATCGGATCAACTTATGGTGTAACACAATAATGCACCCAAAAGTAAAAATCATTCACCACATTTACATAATGCGATTATAATGGGGTTTTGGCAATGTTGTGATTTTACTTTACCTCATGTAAACGCAATACTTCTGTCAAAATAATGCGATTAAGCTTACAATTGCAGCAAGTATAATTGTATTTAAACAGGTGGCATGTGTCGTTTAGTATGAATTTAAATGTAGTCAGCTCCAGTCATTTAAAAATATCTTACTGCGATTAAGTCCTTACTCTGATTATTGGTGTAAACATAGTCATTGTTTGTCATTATTTACTTATTACCATCTTTTGTTCTAAATGGGGATACTGTTTTGTTTTCTATTCAGCACAAAAGGATAATCTTCACAACACCCATTATGTCAAAACACCACTGGTTCCTGCATATTTTACAACTGGAGTCATTGGTTTTACTTTTATGATGGCTAGATGTGTTTCAACATATTGGGTTATCCTCCCCAGGACCTACAGAGATGGGATATTGTTTTGAAAATCTTTATTTGTGTTCAGCCGAATAGTCATTCTTTAAAATATGGTGTTTTGACGTTCACATCTCGAGTGTATTTGAATGCATGCCATGGTGGATGTTTCATGTTATGGAGTAAATCAGGTGTTCCCATTCAATGTGAATTGTACTTTTTGTTCTCTGCCTCATCTCTATGGCACAATAAATGTGTGTAAGGTAAACAGCTGTTTTCTGACACGTTTACCAGGGTTCCTCACAATACACTGAAACTACATTTAGAGAAATGATCAGTGGCGGCTCGTGACTGCTCATCCGAAGGGTGCAAATTCAAAATATGTGTTCGGAGTGTCATGTGTGTTGCTCGTGTTTTCAAAATATGTGTTTGTTGCGTCATGTGAACCATGTATATCACGCGTTTTGTCAAAATAACTGCCTGCTGCACATGCGTCGAAACCATTAGTGATTAAAGAGACGCTCACGTTTACAAAATACACGCAAGACACTCCCTTAACAGTAAACTCAGATTACGCATGATATTATGTGAGTATCTAGCAAATGTGAGTGTCTCTTTTATCATAAACCCTTTAGTAATGTCTGCAGAAGGCACTTATTTTGACAAGATACGTGATGCAGGATCACTCGATCACTAGCACATATTTTGAAAATAAGAACCACACACATGACGGGCAACATACATGTTGTGACAAACTTCGCATCGAGCGCCCTCTAAAAAGAAGTCACTGGACGCCACTGGAAATTATATCTCGAGAACCATGCTGGGTTGAATTTAATCCTGCATAAATCCAGGAGTTCTACCTCCCAGACAACCGCACACACGTTCATGTGTGTTTGACTGTTAGTGTTGCCAAAATGCATCCCAGGGCTAAAACTAGTGTAAAAATCCTTGCAATTAATACGTTGTTTGTTGCTGTGGAAAATGGGATGATTCATTGAAAGATCAGTTACATATTTTTATGATATTACTCTCATGATTACATAATGGAAGAATTTTCCAGGTAATTAACTGTTGGGCGGTTCTGAGGTGATTCCCTCAGGACTTCATTAGTACAGCAACAAACACATTCAGGAATCAACAACACAACACACATCACTTCAATGTGTTCTGGCCATCTCTTTCAGTACAACTACAGCAAATGTGATGTGTTTTCTGTATTTAATTTGGTCTCTCTACAGGTCAGTGCTGTAAATAGATAGGAAAATAATAATGACTTGTTACTGATGTGTTACAGTTGGAGTAGGACTGCTAACCGCCAGACTAGTCTAGCACACGGAAACCCGGTTAAGGCAATAACATTAGCATAATATAATGTTAAAGTCTGAATGAAGTTTAGGGGTCATAAAATAACAGTGGATTAAACATTGTTTAATAATACAGGGAGTTTGGAAAGTTTTTAGGCAAAAGCACACTGTATGTTTTGTATTAAAATAACAAAAAATGTAAACAACCCATACGGCAAAAAATACATTTCCGTAACAAAAAATATATGGTTTAAAGGGGACATATCACAAAGATCTGACTTTTTCCATGTTTAAGTGCTATAATTGGGTCCCAAGTGCTTCTATCAACCTAGAAAATCTGAAAAAGATTAACCAAGTAACTTAGTTTTGGTAAACCATTCTCTGCAAGAATATGAAAAAATAAGTCACATGTGGCTGCCCCTGTGATGTCAGAAGGGGATAACACCGCCCCTTAATCTGCACTACCCAACCACTGCACTGCCATTTAGTGCAAAGATCAGCTCATTTGCATTTTAAAGGACACAACCAAAAACGGCAAATTTTTGATCAAACCTATCAAAGTGGCAATTTTAACATGCTATAATAAATTATCTAGATGGTATTTTGAGCTGAAACTTCACATACGTACTCTGGAGACACCAAAGATTTATTTGACATCTTATATAAGTCTTGTGAAATGTCCCCTTTAAATATATAGCTTACTTAATACATCTGTAGAAAGTAAAGCTTCATTAAATATGTTTTTGAATTTGAAAATATATTTTGTTTCAACCTTCAAATATCAACATAAATTTCAAAATGTATTTAAAGGGTTACAACCCATATGGCAAGAAATGTATTTTGGCCACAACTTAATGCATTAAGGCATGTAGACATGGTCAAGACGATCTGCTGCAGTTCAAACCGAGCGTCAGAATGGGGAACAAAGGTGATTTAAGTGACTTTGAAAGTGGCATGGTTGTTGGTGCCAGACGGGCTGGTCTGAGTATTTCAGAAACTGCTGATCTACTGGGATTTTCACACACAACCATCTGAAGGGTTTACAGAGAATGGTCCGAAAACGAGAAAATATCCTGTGAGTGGCAGTTCTGTGGGCACAAATGCCTTGTTGATGCCAGAGGTCAGAGGAGAATGGCCAACCTGGTTCGAGCTGATAGAAAGGCAAAAGTAACTCAAATAACCACTCTTTACAACCGAGATATACAGAAGAGCATCTCTGAACGCACAACAGGTCGAACCTTAAGGCGGATGGGCTACAGCAGCAAAAGACCACAGCGGGTGCCAATCTTGACAGCTAAGAACAGGAAACTGAGGCTACAATTCACACAGGATCACCAAAATTGGACAATAGAAGATTGGGAAAACGTTGCCTGGTCTGATGAGTCTTGATTTCTGCTGCGACATTCAGATGGTAGAGTCAGAATTTTGTGTCAACAACATGAAAGCATGGATCCATCCTGCCTTGTGTCAATGGTTCAGGTTGCTGCTGGTTGTTGTAATGGTGTGGGGGATATTTTTTGGCACACTGTGGGCCCATTAGTACCAATTGAGCATTGTGCATTGTTTCTGACCATGTTCATCCCTTTATGATCACAGTGTACCCATCCTCTGATGGATACTTCCAGCAGGATAACGTGCCATGTCATAAAGCGCAAATCATCTCAGACTGGTTTCTTGAACATGACAATGAGTTCACTGTACTCATATGGTCTCCACAGTCACCAGATCTCAACCCAATGGAGCATCTTTGAGATGTGGTGGATGCCCTGGATGTGCAGCCGACAAATCTGCAGCAACTGCGTGATGTTATCTTGTCAATATGGACCAAAATCTCTGAGGAATGATTCCAGTACCTTGTTGAATCTGAATTTAGGCAGTTTTGAAGGCAAAAAGGGGTCCAACCCGGTACTAGTAAGCTGTATCTAATACAGGGCTCCAGACTGTCACCAAATGGTGGCATGTTGCCACAAAAATTTGAGAGTGTGCCACTGAATTTTACATCCAGTCGCACATGTGAAACCAGTAAATTTGAATTTTTTTTGGTGATGTGACACTGAATTTGAAACAGCACATTGTTCTTTCTGCATCTATCATTATAGACCGTTTCAGCAGTAACAACATAAACAAGCGACTGTCGCGGTCCGCACGTAACTTCCGGTAAACTCCGCTAATAATAAATAACAACAAAGTTCTTTAAACGTAGTTTATTTATATAACAAGCAAACAAAACAACACATAGATTACCTAGGAAACCAAAACATTTGTTATTTTCGACAAGGCATTTGTTCAAGAGATCAGTTTAGCAACTAGTCAGACCATTAAAAAAACAAAACTGGAAGTAAGGTTCGGATCCAGACGTGTATCGTGTGCGTCTGATGAAACCGTCTATAGCATTTATTAGTAATACAGTGGAAATTAGTAGAAATGTGAATATTTGGTTAGCAACTTAGCATGTTGATTTACATTGTGTGCCCCTACATTTTCTGGTTGCGCCCCTAAATTTTTCAGTTGGGGGCCACTGTGCGTCTTGTGAAAAAGTTAGTCTGGAGCCCTGTAATAAAGTGGCCGATGAGTCTATGCTAAACACAAGTTAATTTTATATGTATGTATATTTTTACAGGATGGGTTTGTAACAAACAAAAACTAAGTTTTTCTTCCAATGAGACATGAATATAATTCCTTGGTTTCAAACATATGAAGGTCATTTAAAATCCTTTTAAATTTAGGCTATTTATTTTTAAAATATAGGCATATTTTAAAATATACAATTAATAGCCAACAAATATATTGGTGAAAAATATATTTTTGTAAACCGCAAATTTATTTTTTGGCAATTTTTGTATATTTTGAAATATATATTTTGCCTTATGGGAAAGGCTGCAAACTAATTATGCTGAAGTGTCAAGTTAAGTTTTGATGGATGGATGACGTCACTTCTCTATATACACAATAGTTTATGTCTTCATTTTGGACAGTACATTTGCAAATTTGTAAAACGATTTGCTTGAAAAAAATATACTGTGTTATCAAATGCAACGACATTAAGACATTTTAAGTGTGCCCTGTAAATGCTTTTCATACCCACTGTATGTCTAACCATAACAGAGTTATGACAGAATAAGTGCTCAATGTTTCTGAAGAGTAAAGTTTCTTACCCTCGTGTCCTCCTGTATTGATCCAGTCTGGATTTGCAACACTTGCAATTGCAAAAATATCAGCTGCAAGGAAGAGACATCCTGAGATAATGGTGAGTTTATCCATTTTCACCCTATTAAACTAAACAATGTAAGGGTTTATCCATTTCTAAACTACATAAGGTAAGTTTGTTAGATTGTATGATGGAAACAAGTTTTACTCCATCTTTTTATAGGGAGACTCATGGAGGTGCTCTTTAGTCGATCCCACCCGCATCCACAAGATAACGTCTAACTGTCATTTCGGAGATTATAATGCACGAACATTTAGCAATGAAGAGCATCAGTACATAATCCAGTTTTAACAACCTACAACATGTTGAAAGGTGAGTCCATACTGATATTCCGATGGTATGGGAGTGTTTGTGTTATATCCGGATCTTCTGACGGGAATGACAGAAATAGTAAATATATAAACAATATCCAAGCGCTCCTGGACTGATATCACATCAGTGTCGGATTTTCTTGTGGTCCATTGAAATCCAGAGCTGTTATTCTGTTATTAAACAGCATTCACTTTTTCGGCGTTTTACTGAAAAATCAATCCGCGTCAATCTTTCTAAACATGTATACACCGCACGCTCGATGTTTTCTTTTGTAAGGAATGAACGGAGAGGGAGGGGCCGTGGACTTAATGACGCAACTTACTACGTCATTAGCCAGCTATTTGACAGTTCTCGTTGGGAATTGGCTTTTTCCACTAAAAATAAAACTTTAAAGGGTACAGACTAGTTTACCTTGCTCTTTTAAAGTAAAACTAGTTATATTCAATTATTAATATTCATTTTAAAGTCACCATATTTTTTTCGCTTTATATGCAAGGCTTAAGATTAAAAATATCTGTGAACTAGTGTGCTCAAATCAGAATGACTTGGAAATACAAGCATTTAAAACTTACAGTACCTCAACATCTCTTCTACATACTGACAAGCATTTTATGACGTCATTCTGCACTTTATTTTTTTTGGCATCTCCTTAGCTCATACTGATGTTTCAGTTATACTATTAACTATGCATACTGATTTTATCCTATTGTATATGGGAAAAAACATTTTCGTATGCAGAGACAATATCAACCTTTAAGTGTTCGTATGTGTGTATATAACAGACATTTTCACAAATCCAAGGTTTTTCAAGTCATTTCAATCTAACACCATAACCCCATGGTTGCATAACCCAACACTGAGCCATTTTTAACCCAGTGGTGTGTGTTCTGTTTAATATTTACCCATTATGGATTAAAAATAACCCAGCTATTTTTAGAGTGAAGTCATTGTATTTGTGACCTAAAGTAATGGTTACTTGAGTCCAAGTTGAGACTCTCATGCTTTTTAACAAAAACTTTTCACAAATGTTTGTTGATGTTGGTACACAGATTTTTATTCATTAATTTACATCTATACATTTCAAATGGGCAGCTGCTGAGGTCCTCTCTTGATGTAACACCACTTCAACATCAAGATTAACTGTTGATGACTTTATTATATTTATTTGAACAGCAACAAGACAACAAACATGTCCTCATTTTCTTTTAGAATGAGGAGTTAGATATTGTTTAAAAATAAAATATGTGAGAGTACACGTTTTCCCTCAGATTTCATCAACAAAAGGCATGTTGACCAGGTGTCCGCTGGCAGACATTGTCTTCTTGCCAGACATGAATTTTTTTGCCACCTGAAAAACAAGGACAATGTCATTACACACCATTTCAGTAATAAAGCTAGCATTACATACAAATTATGTCAAAAAGATTTTGATGTCCAGTCTGTAATATAATTGCAGGTGCAGGCTACCAAGGACAGCCTGAATACACAGCTCAGGTTAAAGGTGTAATGGGGAGGTAACCTCTTAGTTATTCTATGCTTGTTATTCTTATAAATGTGGTTTTAGTTAGTTACAAGATGAGAGACATGTTGTCCATCTTTTCTTACAGTCTGTGAACTACACAAATACTTTTCTAAAATAAACGATGAACAATTCAATAGATGGCACTGTTGATGCCTCTGCTACTCTCCGTTTCAGTGCATTTACTCAAATCTGTAATCTGGGCAGCAAAAAAACAACAACACCACAATACTTATCTGAGCATCACAAAAAAGACATACGACACAACAGCCACTTACATTGACAACATCAGCAGAAGACACGGCTTCAATTTTCTGGGTCACGACCTCAGGGGAATGGTAGGTGCCCTCTGCGAGCGCCTGTGTACCAATAGCCTCCATTAATCCCTCAGTACTCTCGATGGACATCAGGTAGTCCGCCTTCAGCTGATTCCTGATCAGTCAAAACAACAATACTTCAATGGTCACAGTAACACATTTCAGTTTCTGCAGTTTTATTTTCAGGTAACTGTGCTCGGCTGTCTGTTAGCAATGCTAGAGACTACGTCATGAACTCACTTGGCTCTACTAAGGTCAGCTGCTGCCAGATTCCCTTGAGCAACATCATTCACCTGACCAACCGCTGCTGTAATAACCTGAACACAATAACAACATTCAATAAAGTTAATCTTTTATATATTTTTACATGCTTCAAGCTATGATTATTTAACATCATATTCTGCATGTGCATTAAAGTTGTTGTCCTGAAGCCATTAATATAATCCAAGCATTACATTTCAAATCCCATCCGGTTTCTGTATAATTCATTAAGAAATTGATGGCTTACACACGATTTCCAAAAAATTAATTAATTAAAAACATAAGCATTTTTGTAAAACCTCACACGTACATCTTTGGCAGCATTAGGCTGGCAGATGGTGTACAAGCCAAACAGCCCAGAGTCAGTGTAGCTGGCATTGAAGGCAGATGCCTGTAACAGAGCAACAAACACAGTTACAAAGATTCATAACATGATCTTCTTTAAAACATACTTAAGCTTGAAATAAGGTAACTCTTACGTCGAAGGGTTGAGCGGTAACTTTCAAGATAGCCTGACTTAGTTTGCTGGTGGTGTTGGCGCCTCTTTTAATCCGTGGTCCTGATCCGAGCACATGCTGCAGTACGCCGAATGCAGTGGCTTCGGCCGATGTAGCGGTCGCACCCTCACTGACCACGAGAGCGTGTGCAAGACTGCCTCCGCTCTGATTTCTCAGCTCACCTGTGAAACAAACCCCACAGATAAAAATTACAGAGCTCTTCAGTGAAAAAAATGCTAATTTTGGATCAGGCCTCTTTTGACATTAGAAATGCATTTAATCACTTATGAGGATCTGTGTTAAGGGCGATTTATAGTCGTGCGTAGGTCCTACGGCGTAGGTTCCACGTCGGTTTTCATTAATACTTGTGCGTCGCCGTCCGCGTCGACGTGCAAACACACGCGAAACCGCTGGTTGGCAGTAATCACGCGTGTAACCACAGTAGCAGCAGAAGTCGTCACAGAAGAAGAAGCTAAGCAAGTAAACCCACAAACGAAGAAGAAATAGCAACTTGTTGTGTATAATTTGAGAAGACCAGCAATGATGGAAGTAAATAAACAGCGACTTATGTTTCAGTTTGAGTTAAATCACTCCTCAACTTGGCTCACCTTTGTTTTCACCGTCTCAAACGGAAATACCTATGACGCAGTTTTTTTACCTGACGGGAGGGGTTCTGGTGGACCAATCACAGCGCTTACGGTCCGCGTAGAGCCGACGCGCTGTTAGAAATTTTGTGAGGTGCGCGTCAGGCTACGCAGAGCTACGCACAGGCTACAGATAGCCTACGCCGTAGGACCTACGCACGACTATAAATTAGGGGTGCGACGGTTGTCATGACCACCGCACCACCGCGGTGGTGCAATGCCACCGCAGTGGTGAAGTGCCACCGGCGGTTGTGTGACGTCACATATCAGGTGAATTATTAAACAAAATAATAAGTAAAAATTGCTGTTTTTTTTACACGTGAAATAATAATAACAAAAGTTGTACAGTAATTTAAAGCCTAAGATACAAATTTATAACATTGTTTTATGTTAATACACAAATCTCCGCTACATTACCATGTATGGCGTTTCCACTAAACTGGTGGATTTTAGCATAACTCAGCACGTTGGAGTTTAGCCATGTCACTGTGTTGTGCGTCTGCTTTAGTTTCTTTTGGTCTCCAGTGACAGTGAAACATACACATCACGTTTGTCTTTTGTTGTGAAATAAAAATTTTACCAGGTTAAAGTCGCGCGCATCAGGAAGCGCATTTAGTGAAACTTTATTTTCTTTCACCATTTAAACCACCCTAACCCCCCATGGACCCCACCACCGCAACACCGGCGGTTGTTGTTGATGGTTCCACCGCGGTGGTAAAAATTTGCCACCGTCACAGCCCTACTATAAATCGCCCTTTAGGATGCTGCCTATGTAGACAGCTCACTAGGCTCCTTGCATTACAATCAGTGAGGCTTTAAACAAGCATGTGAGGTACAGAATGCATGGTTTGGTCTATTTTTAACTGCACTTATAGATGTTATGTAATACCTCCCCGGTAGACAGCTTTAGAGCCAACAGTGCCCATTCCACTGCGGATGTTCAGGAACTGCTCTCCAACCTGCTTCAGTACAGCATGATCCACTCCTTCACAGTAAAACATACACTATATAAATACATTTAAGATGTATATGTATACAGACATTTACTGATCACATTTGAGACAAGGGAGATTAAAACTTTTGTATGGTTAATGACATCATTAATTAGGTAAATATAAATATATCATTAGTAGCCTATAATGAGAATTTTAGGCTGCAACTCTGCATATGAAGATGACAAGATGATTTAATGACTTACCAAGACCAACAAGGGCCATTCTTGCACTGGTAAAGTTGTTTTGAACAAAGGTGTGCATCTGTTGAAACGGATGAAACAACATAAACGTAAATCACTAAAAACACACATTCAGTAATAATTGAGCACAGTCTGCTCGGTACAGTTTTTTTAAAGGAAAACACTGCAGTTTTTCAATATTTTACTACGTTCTTGCCTCAAATTAGATGAATTAATATATACCTATCTTTATTCAATGTGTGCACTTAATCTTTGTACAGTGCTGGATGAATTTAGAAGCCATCAAACACTTCCACGTTTTCCTATTTAAACACGAGTAAGTATGGTGGAACAAAATAAAACCTTAGGCACAGTAATACTGATGGAAGTTTGAGAGGGGGAAAAGTCAGGAGTGATGATGTTACTGCACGCCAAGGTCACAGTGCTGCAAACTAAGTGCTCTTCCGCCATACAATATAGTTCTCATTTTTTATCTGCTTAAAAATCGCTATGTTTTATTTTGTGCCATCATACTTACTTGTGTAACTACTCATGTAACAGTCTTTAAATAGGGAAAACATGAAAATGTTTGGTGGCTTCTAAATTCATCCCTGTTTGGAGCTTAAGGAATGAATGGGGCTAGGCTAAATGCTAACACATTCACAACGCGCTGTACAAAGATTAAGTGCAAGCAATGAAAAAATGATAGGTATGTACAAAGAGAATATACAAAGAGCTCAGGTGCAAAAGCCGTAAAAAGGCACCTATGTAAAATAAAAAATGGAGCCAAGATTAAATATTTTATGAACACAGGTAAAGTGATGCCTTACCTGTTCTGCACTGATTTGTCCAACCATGTGGTCTGGACAGTATAAAGAATTGGACAGGGCGTTCTTATAAGCTGCTGCATGCAAATTCTCAATCACACCTAATGAGGCACAAACACAGAGATTCAGGGCCATTCAACCTCCTTGTATCACAAACCAACGTAAGAGAAAACATGGGTTAATCTCCATCAATAAGATGGCGCATACCAATCTGTGGATTCTGCTTGGCAAGTTCCTTATCCACCTTCAGTCTTGCAGCGAGATCAGACACTTCCCATGGACGAAACTCTGGTGCAGTGGTCACGTTGATCAGATACTCCATAACAGTGTCACTGCGAGAGGACACAGTGAAAACATCACACACAAAGTCATACACATTATCAGACGAACTAATCACATCTACTACTTACATGTGATCTCTCAAGCAGTCCACTGTGTAGACCATAGTTTCTCTCGAGCTTGCCACACTGTACACAAACATGTCTCAGATTAAAATCACATAAGAGCAGCATATAAAATACAAATTTTTGTCATGAAAATGCACAATGTATATATAATTGTTCTATGCAATTTATGTTTATAAGCCATGTTTCAATTAAACTTCCTGAAGATAAATAAGTCAAGATCTGCTGTATCGTAGCATGTCACACATATATTACTATACAAAACAAACATTCAGAAGAGGCCACAAGACACATACTGACCTCAGGCTTCCTCCTACAGCCTCAACACCACGGCAGATCTTGAAGGCAGATGCACCCTTGGTAGTCTAGAATCAGAAGTACGCAGATACAAATGTTTAAAAAGTCACTGCACGCTGTCAGGACTTTACAACATGTGACAACATCCTCGTACATACCAGACTAGCGGCCAGACGTAGCAAGTGTGTGACACCGAGGTTATCCATCGTCTCATAACGGCTACCCGCACGAACGAGCACACCGATCCGAGATGCAGGAGAGTAGTTTTCCAGGGATGCAATCACTAAACCACTAGGCAGCTTTGTCACCTGAAAACAAGTAACAAGCAGCCCAGTAAAGTGCTGGTCACAAAAAAAGCATGTCAGTGGAAAGAGATCATCACAATTTCCTGACCTGCACATCCTGTGGGGGAAACTTCAGTGGTTCGGCTGCCTCCACCTTACGGGCCGCCTGGGCTGCATACAGCCTCTTCTGAAAATGCAATGCAACAACTTATAAGATATGAAAAGATCAAATAAGATTTACATATGATAAAGATGAGAGCTGCTTTTATGGAGAAATGAATATAAAAAGACAAAGCTTTAATTTATAACCTTAACAAATCCATGATATTTTCACATATTTCATTCTGTCCTTCAAACTAAATGTCATTTAATTTTGAAATAAAGTTTTTTTGACAAAAGCTCACCAAGATTTTAACCACAAAATCATTCTCTGTGATCTCAAGGGTATTTTACATAAATGTCATGGGGTTTCTCTTCTATTTCTCCTACACTAGAGTAAAATGTGTGACAACTAGCCCCAATCTCTCCTACATCCCTCTTTATCTGCATACTATATGATCTGCTTGTTTATTATGTTAAACAATCTTACTAAAGTTTCTGCTGAATAGACCTGCTGTTTTGAGTGTTTTCAGGTCTGAAATCATTTTATGTGCTTACACGGATCACCGTCACGATAACTTTGTCAAGCAAATAAATTCCAGAAACGACAACTATGTAAAATTTTATTAACCACAAGATGGTGCAAAACACACATATTATACGGACAAATGAACATTGGGTAGTGCAACAAATCCTTGCAAAAAAATCCTTATACTTCAAGATTTGTGGACAAAGTCGAAGGCAATGACATTTAGGAGCTGAAGTGACATTTATATCTAAACATATACATTCATTCACACACTCTCTCTCTCTTCCCCTCTCTCTGAGAATCAAGGCCAGTCTTTGTCCTCTCACGTAACCACCGTTCCGCGCTATTAAACCGTATGTATCTACACACAAACGTGCAATGCGTCTGAACATTTAAAGTAATAAATAAAGTACTCACAGATAATTGACTTATGCCCCGGATCCCCCTCATATTCTCGCTTTCCTTCACTCACACCACAGCAATATGGCTGACCTATGGATGTCCTACCCACAAACCCCTGCGCGCTGCTTCTGGTCGCGCAAGCGCAATGCAGCGGAAATCCATACTGCCACCTGGCGACTCGGAGTGTAGACTAGTAAAACATTTAAATCGTTCGTATTTAGCCTTATTGCATGCTAAATTTGCTTAAGAAAACTTAATAAACACACAGCGTTTACGTTATTTTCTAACTGAATCGAAATTAAAGTATATGCCGTGATTTTAAAGTCTATTTACATTAGGATGCCAGGGTGGTTTGTATGAGATATGCGCATGCGCAGTGGGAGCGAACACAAACACGTGTTTCGAACTACGACAGTAGAGAAGAACCAACGTTTGCAGATCGTCAGAAGAGACTTCTGTTGAAATTAGATTTCTATTTAGTTAAAGTTAGCAAATTTTCTGTTTAGATAAAAATTCTATCCTCTGTGAAGCTTTTGCCGAGAGGACATACATTTTGAGTTAGTTGATTTTGAGTATTTTTTGCCAAAACGAACACGATGGTAAGTAACATATAGAATGTGGTAGTTATTACTAACTTACTTTCTGATGTTGATCGTATAACGTAAAGTTATTTAAAGTAGACATACAGTTATTTGTTTGATTTGTAAAATGTAATGCACACTGGGTTTTTATGTGTATTAACGGTGTTATTAGCAGTTAGTTAGCAGTGGTGCTAAATGCTATATCACGCGGTATTTGGCAGTCGGTGTTGTTGGATAACTTAAACAACTTTGGTGTCTTTACTACTAACACTTTACTGTTTTGTCTGTTCTGTGCAAATAGACTGAAGCTGATGTAAATCCAAAGGCCTATCCTCTGGCCGACGCAACGCTCACCAAAACCATTCTGGACCTCGTGCAGCAGGCGTCTAACTACAAGCAGTTAAGAAAAGGAGCCAATGAAGGTAATATACATGAACATGTTTGTCAGTTTAAGGGGATTTTAGGCAGTAGTCAGGTCCATGAAGGCATATTTATGGTGACCCTTACGAAAATTAACTATGGTTAGTTAACTGTATAATATAGTTAAACCATGGTTTTGCCAATGGTGATAAATATGCCAAATAAAAACATGTTTACTACAAAAAGTTGTGGTTAATGGGAAGTTATGAATTATAAAAAGATGTATGTATAGTACTTCACTCCAATACATTGACCAGCATTCAAAACGGCACTTCGGCTTCTCATCAGCTTAAGATAACCAATGCTATTTTAAACACTTCTTGGGGAAATCAGCTGGCATTTAACATAACTAACTCTGATTTTATTTTACCTTCTACAGCCACTAAAACTCTTAACCGTGGGATTTCTGAGTTCATTGTCATGGCTGCTGATGCTGAACCTCTGGAAATTATTCTGCACCTGCCGCTGCTGTGTGAGGACAAGAACGTGCCGTATGTGTTCGTTCGCTCTAAACAAGCTCTGGGACGAGCGTGTGGAGTGTCAAGACCCGTCATAGCTACGTCAGTCACCATCAAAGAGGGATCACAGCTGAAACCTCAGATTCAGTCTGTCCAGATGGCAATTGAAAGACTCTTAGTTTGAGCTCATACTTTTGTTTTACATAATTTGTTTTGACCAGTTTATTAATTTCATTGTGTAGTCTTGATGACTTTTTTGTAAAAAATCAATGTTGAGTATGATTCTCAGAAATTGATAGCCGAAATAAAGTTCGGGGTAAAATTCAATGGCATGTTGTTTTCTTTATTGTAAATACTTCTCATATAACTTTTTAACTAGTATGTTTATGTGCAAATCTTCCTAGAACTGTGTTTAAAGGTGCTGTGTGTAGATTTTAGCGATTCGCAATCTCTGAAGGTGAGATGGTGAGATTGCGAATTTCAACCAATGGCTCAGTCCACAGCTCACTCCTCCATTTTGAAATGCATAGAGAAGCTACAGTAGCTGCCACAGGAGAAACACGTAATCATCTGAGACAACCTATTGATGAAAAGCTCTCTGTAGAGCAGTAGAAACTGCCAGTGCAAAATGGTGGTGCATGTAGATAAAAACGGCTCATTCTATTATAAAAACAACAATACAGTTCATTATGTAAGGTCTTTATACACCACTGATAACATAGTTGTGTATTTCTATTAAGAGATCCTTCTAAAAGTTACACAATGCGCCAATTTTGTCTAGATTGATAAAGTAATATGTGATATTCACATTCAATTTGTGTGTTTCTTATGTTTATAAGTGGTGTTCATATAGTGCATACTTGCATAGTATATAAGTGTCAATCATTTTCAAGCGTATCTCTTTTATATTTCTGTAGTGTATAACCAGATTTTTAGTGAAATGAAGAGATTGAAAAAAATAAGGATGGAGAATTTCATGTAAAAATTGTGTGAACCGTTTCTTGAATCTCTCACACGTGACATTTATGGTGATAATGGCAGTATTTTGTAACTTCAAAGCTTTTTGAACAGCCCAAAATGATGGATTTTTTTCTATCATGGGTCTCTTTTGTTATATGCATATTTACTAAGATTGTGCTTTTTTTAAAATATACAATGCAAAAATATATTTTATTTTAATGCTGATTTAATTTTAAGTTTGTTTAGCCTAAAGTATTGCGCGTTCTCTTTTATTACCGGGCTCCTGACAATCACGTGACAGATCGCGGAGCGAAAGTCCGCAACAGGTCGCGTGTGTTGACAGGCAGGTGATATTCCACGAGAATATACAGAAATATGACAGAGTCGCCCGTTTTACTAGGCAGAGATGAATTAGAACGTTTAATTACTTTCGAGGATCTGATTCCCAAACTAGAGTCCGCGATGGGAAAGTTTTCCAAACGGGACAGTTCAGAAATCATTCAGCCTGTGAGATCTGTAGTGCCCATACAGAAGCACAATGGGTATGAACAATTCAATTTTGTATTAATCATTCAATCACAAAGATGACTGGAAATAACACATAATTCGTTTGTCAGGTTTTTGGGTCTGATGCCTGCTTATATGGCCGCTGAGGGTATTTTATGCACTAAAATGGTGGCTTTCTACAAACGTGAAGAGGGCTGCAGTTTTCCATCAACTCAAGCCACCGTGTTACTGTTTGATCCCGAACAAGGTCACGTGACTGCGGTGAGTTACGCCAACGATCTTGGAATACCCAATTCACCATGCCACAGTTAAAACAAAAAAAACTGTAAAACCATGGTAATCACAACATGACCGTGGTTTTGACAACAATGGTTTCCCAAAACCATACATAAACCATGGTTACTGGAGTAAAACCATATTTTTGCTAATAGTAAAAACATGGTTATTACACTCTTTCCAGTTTTTAAGGGTTAAAGAGACGTGACACTGCTAACTTATAATTATAAATAGAGTAATGCAACGCGTTACCGCTCTGGGGACTGAAGTTCCACTTTTAGGCTAAAGAACCAATCATCAATCGATAAAGACTGATATTATATCTGGGTGGGGCTCTTGCGTGTGAGGCGCTTGCCAACCTGTGCGCATGCGCAATAGTTGAACTGCGTTGACATTTCAGTTTAAGAACTTCGGTCTTGCAAGACTAAAATAATTGCCCATAGGCATTGGAAGCATATGTCCTAGTGGTGCGGCTTTGTTTTATTTAGCAGACCCTGGTTATTTGTGGAAACTAAAGAAAAAATACATTGAATGAACATGCAGTTCATGATGGTTTGAGATTGCAATAAAAAGTTTAAAGGTGCCAAAGAATGTATTGAAATAATCTGTTCATGATGGTTTACATAAGAAGGAGGAAACAATCATGTTTGAGGCTCATGATATGTCATTACCATGTACAAAACTCTTATTATTCATTTATGTCTAGGTAAATGCAGTTTTTTTTTAATCAAAAAGAAGATTGGATTTCTATTCATTTTATTTTTTTACCTAAACTGAAGTCAGGGTGCTATAACCAATATGCTGTAAATGTGCATGTGAAACTCCAACCAAAGTCTATTCATCATTTTAATCTCATAACTTCAAAGGAAACGTAATTATTCTATTATTATTATTTGTATTAATATTCTTATTCTATTATAATACATTATGTATTAGTACTGTAATTGTTTACCCTTAAGCTGTATTGAATAACAGATAATGAATGGGGAGGCCATCACAGCCACACGAACAGCAGCAGTGTCGGCTATATCGGCTAAAGTAAGTTCCTCTCAAACGGACTCCAAAATCAAATGGCAATAATACATAAAATCCGTTATTCTTAATATTTGTTATTCTCTTCCCAGCTATTAAAACCAGCTACATCAGAGGTGTTGTGCATCCTCGGTTCAGGACAGCAAGCCAGAAGCCATTATGATGTTTTTACAAAGGTCTTCAAGTTCAAAGAGGTGACATTTGAACATTAATTAAAGTCAACATTTTCATCATACAGTGCTTACTTTAAAGGCGGGGTGCATGATCTCTGGAAGCCAATGCTGATATTTGAAATCACCTAAACAAACACGCCCCTGCCCCAATAGAATATGGACCTTCTTTTGATTGACCCGCCCCACACATACAGGCAACGATGTCATTTAGTAGACACGCCCCTTACTGCTGATTGGCTACAAGTGTGTTTTGGTACTCAGCCCGACTCCCTGTGTTTTTCAAAAATCATGCCTTTAATGCACAGCACTGTGTATATTTCAGGTCCGTGTGTGGAGCAGACGAAGAGAAACGGCTCAGAGGTTTGTAGATGACCTCCAAGATCCTGTTAGAGTTTGTTCTTCTGTAAAAGAGGCGGTGACGGGAGCTGACGTTATAGTCACAGCCACAGGTGCGAGTGAGCCGATACTCTTGGGTGAATGGGTCAAATCAGGTGCACACATAGCAGGTCAGTTTTGCCAAATCACAGAAGTTATACATTCTATCGATATCAAACAGACAGTTTACGTTATTTTGTGTTATAACAGCGGTTGGCGCCTGTCGTCCAGACTGGAGGGAATTAGACGATGTGTTGATGAGAGATGCTGTGGTGTATGTGGACAGCAGAGAGGGAGCTAATGCAGAGTCAGGAGACATCGTCATGTCTGGGGTATGTTTGTTTGTCACAGACCTCAATCCTTTGATTCATATTGAACTGCACACATATCAAACAAATCTCAGCTTGTGCACCACGTTTTAAATGACTTATTTTCGATAAATGTTGACAATATAAGGTGACAGTGAGTATCCCCATATCAGCAGAGTAGGAACACTTGAAACCAAAACCACCAGGAAAAGACTCTTTTTGAAACTTTTATTACCTCATATCCACAATAACAAGGACATAAACATGCATTAAATATAAATTCCTGAATGTTTCACATTCTATTTACCACCACAGGCTCAGGTTTTCGCAGAGCTTGGAGAGGTTATAAATGGATCCCTTCCTGCCCAGCGTGAGAAGACCACAGTTTTCAAGTCACTGGGTAATGTGTTTTTCCACAGACGTGATCCAGAAGAACATGTTGTATTTAAAGACCAAATGAAGAACATAAAAAAGCATTCTCACCACTTCAAAGAAGTTCCCATGTTGAAAGATAGTGTGTACCCATAAATAGACTGATGTTTGCATTCATCCCTCGAGAAAAGGAATGTTTCTTTACTATTTAAAACTTCTGCAAGGTTAACTTTTTATCTAACTTTATTTTTTCTTATGGTTCACTAAATGTTCGTGTCATTTACATCAGTGGTACTCAACTCCGTTCCTGGAGGCCCACTGCTCTGCACATTTTATATGTCTCGCCCATCTGATGATTTGAATCAGGTGTGTTGAATAAGGAAGACATACAAAGGCTGCGTACGAAAGATCAAGGCAGTGACTCGTTGCCTCGCGGCCTCCTAAGGAAATTACTTTGGAGGAATGAAGGCAGCTCAGAAAAAGACTTTCGGACACACTTCAAAGGCAGCGTGTTTGAAATATAAACAGAGAGCGCCTTTGTGATAACTAATCACATATTTGAAAACTATAATACTAATTTCGCGCTAGAAATGCAATTTAAGGGTGTACAAACTCAACCAGGCTCGACCAATCACATTCTTATTGTACGCCCACGCATAGGTATCGCAGGAGACAGGAAGTAAACCTAACATTGAATTCGGACATGCCTTGATGCCCTCTTGCCTTGGAAAGCTGCCGCAGAAGGCAAGCAATTTAGAGTTTTTGAATGTAGCCAAAATGTGCAGAGCAGTAGGCCTCCAGGAGTAACGGTAAGAACCACTGATTTACATTATATGCACTTACGCACAGATTTTCCACATAACACAGCAGTAGTTTTAGTTACGCCTGCGACTCATGACCCAGTTGGGACTTTTCAACGAAATCCATCGTTAAACACACACACGCAAAAACTCAGCTGCTATAAAACAAAGCTGTCGCGTGCAGGGATGTCTGTTACTTCTACTCAAAGGAACAATGCTTATGAGCGTCCTCGTCATTTTCGCTCTCACTCTGATTGACATGTGCGCGTGCTTTTCCAGGGGAAGTGCCCATAAAAGGAATATGGGGTCACTGATGCGTAATCGGTACCCATGGTTGAAAAACCTTCTGAAACTTGTAGAAAAGAGGAGGTGTGAGTCGGGCACAGAAATACTCTGTTACACACTCAACTGCTTTTTTTGACATTGCATTTGTTTATCATGAGGATTACAACTTTTAATAAGTCAGAATGCATACAATACCATTAGACCCCCCCTTTGCAAACTGGGGTCCCCAGAAAATTTCAAGAGGTAAGTACAATTCAAAAATAGTAAAAGTCTTGTACAAGTTTAAGTTTGGTCTTTTAACATCACAGTTACTATTTATCGAACTATATAGCTTGAGATCTCAGCAGGAGAAAACCCAAAATGGATGACATGCACTTTTCAACATAGAGTCCAAAGAGGGTTTTGGGACTTTTTTTAATAGTTTTTCTAATACTATTTATCGAACACAGTTTAAATGATTCTTGACACAAAATATGGATATATCATTTAGGAAAGGGGTCCCTGCCATCATATATGTCTAAAGCAGCCATTACTACATCAATGATAAACTACAATCTGTAACCCACCCACAATATAAAAACTGATCCCAAATTCAGCTTTATAAGTCAGAATGCATACAAAAGCATTAGACCCCCTTCAATGCACAACACCATATCTTAAACATTTTAATAATTTTGTCCTTTGTTTTTTATTATTATGTGGAAACCATTTTAATCAAAGCAGTAGGCCACTCAAGACAGCGTTATAATGCAAAACAACATACTTTTAATACGTGATTCTATTAAAGACCTAGTACTTTCATTTGAGTAATAGTTGAAAAGTACTAGATTTTAAATGTACTTAAATATTAGATGTACTTATATACTTGCATTTACTCTACCACCAAGGTATTGTTTAGGAATAGTGAAAACTTGTATCTTGGTATAAGCACCTTTTGTACTATTGCCTCCCTATGACAGATATTTTTGTTCCATCTAATCTATCTTTGGAAAAATGCATCTGCTTAATGTAAATTTAAAAATGTAGTGTAGTAAAATAAAAATGTAATATGAAATGTGGGAGTAAAAGGTATGATATTATGCTTTAGAATGTAGTGAACGAAAACCTGTATTTTTCAGTATAGTTTATCAAAGTATACTAGTCAACATTTGAAGTGGATCAAAACCTTTAATAAAAGTTGTCTTAAAACCAACACCCGTTCTTTGTTTCTGGACAACGTTGATGAACTTTTTTGATCTACTTTAAATACTGACTAGTGAACTTCACCACTATCTACCTCTGCAGTTAAGGGGCGTGAGGCTTATTATTAAAATATGTCTTCTCGTACATTATTGTTTCAAGTATATTTGTTTTGCTCTTTTAAATGCAGGTATGGGAATACAGGATGCTGTCTCGGCCAAACTCTTGTTCGACAAGTGGAAAAGTCAACAGTGAAGAACCAAAATGTGCATCTTCTCTTCCACAACTCCAAAAAGTTTTTACCCTTTGAGCTCATCAATGATTGACAGCTTAATAAAATGTGCTTGGCTGTCACATATTCTGTTAATGCTTAAGAATTACAAATCAATGAATATATCTCACATCACTTTGTATTATGCTTTATGTGATTTGTGGTATATTTACTACTGTGTCCTAACTCAGGGGTTTTCAAACTGGGGTCCCCAGAAAACTTCAAGAGGAAAAAACAAATAAAAAATTGTAAAAGTCTTGTACAAGTTAAAGTTTCGTCTTTATAACATCACAGTTACTATTTATCAAACACAGTTAAAATGTTTCTTGACAAAAAATATGGATATATCATTTAGGAAAGGGGTCTCTCAAAAAAGGTTTATCGTACGTGGGGGTCCCTGCCATCATAAATGTCTTAAGCAGCCATGACAACATCAAATGATGAACTACATACAGTACCGTAACCCACCCACAATAAAAACTCACGGATACCAAATTCAGCTTCACATTTATATTAAACATATCCTGATTGGCTGTGATTGTGTAGCATCACAGCACTTTCAGTGTAAACATGACACATGGCTGGAAACTTGCTTGATTAGAATGTTATGTGGATTGACCGCATACATGATAAATGAAGGACAAAGACAAACGTTTTTAGATTCAGTTTCTATTTCAGACATAAAGGTTAATACATTGTAGCTTTAGTGGAGACCGTAAAATCATGAATAAAGCATTTAATTTGCTATTGTTACACAAAGAAATGAAAGAATCTGGTAAATAACCGCTTCCCTTGAATTGTATTGAAAACCAATTCGAAATCTAATACTCTTATCATCTGTACAACAAACCATTCATGTAGGTTTAATCTTTGACTTACTATCAAGACTACATTAAGCACAGTGTTTATGGGGATCTTTATGCCTTAATTAGGGTACAAATATTGCAGACATGCTGATCACAATTAAAACCTCTATCTGCTCAGATACTTGGCACAAAATCATATCTGTAGTCTAAATACAATACTGAGGGACTGCAAAACTGATAAAACACTGCCAAACTCCTCCGACATCATGAATAGTCAAGATACCGTAGTAAAAATATGCTATATACTGACACTTATAGTGTGTATTTAAACTAGTCGTGTTTTTAATTTAAAATAAAGGCTACAGAATGGGAGCCATAACACCGCTTCCTTCAGTATTACAGCGATCAATATCTCTTCTGAGTGCACACGACTCAACCCACCCTTTCAGGAATAAAGTTAGATAGTTAGTGTTAGCAAATTGAAATCCATTACTTGGGTTTGATTTTTGGCAATAATCCATTCTCTCTTAAAAAATGCAAATGTAAACAATATCTGGCCTCAAATAAAGATAAACCAAAAGAGTGTTTAGTTTTATAAAGTAGAAATAAAAGTAAAATAAGGTACATAATTAAAAGGCAGCGGGAATATTTTAGTGTACAGGGAAAACTAGTATGGATGCCACTCCCTGTTCTCAGAAGTAAATATTCTGACATCTTAAAAGCTAGTTGAGTATTTCTAATCACAATGCAAAAGAGAAATATCAGTTTGCACGTATGCGTTCCCTCTTCCTCAACGCACATTTCCCATCATCCCCCTCGTTTGTTTTCTCAGGTGAGCTCAGATTGCAGCTGGTGGCGTGTGCGTGCAGTCAATTCAGAGAATTAAACACTTTCTCCTCCTCTTCTTGACTGGAGGAGGGCACAGTACCGCACGGATGGCTTCGTCAAACACCGTCTTAAGGCCTCGCTGCGTTAAGGCTGAGCACTCCAAGTACTTCACCGCTCCTGTAAAGAAAACCACAAAGTCTTGAGGTGGATTCGCCTTAGCATGGGTTTATGAAAGTTGAATGAAAACACATGTTGCCGATAATAATGTGTGACCCTGGATAATTCTGCACAATATAATAGGAACATTTATTGTAGACACGATATGCATATCGCAGAGAGTTGCGGTAATAAATTTCTTACATGCTTCGATTGTCTAAATGAGACCGATCAGAAGGGGCCTTACTAAATAACCTCCAAGTAGGACTTATACTGTTATACTATAGGGCTTGGGTGCCGCCTTGCATTCTGAGACGTGGCCGCCATGTTGATGGCCTCGCGAATGTAAACATACACCAAGTTGAACGAGGAGAAGTAGAAGAGTTGGGAGAATGAAAAAAAGAAAAAAGTTGTTAAAATCCCAAAAAGGATGTGGAATTTACGGGGATACTTTAAATAGGATGCCAGAACCTGGAGCTATTAATGGTTTGGATCCATATGAAAAAAGAGTGAATAAAGAGCCTTTTTAAGATAACAGCGTGGTTGTTGTGAGGGCACAATTTCATGCCAATCTGTAAGCAGTCACGTATGACCTACTCGCTTGGTTAATGCAGCAGTTTTGTTGTACAAATTTTTGCTGTCAGCAGAGGGATAGCAACAGAATTTTTGTTGAAATTTTCCCGTATTTTGGGTCAGTAATCCGGGAAATTTCCCTAATTTTTAAAGTTCAATGTTGACTTAAGCTATATAAATTAATATTCCAATGTTATACTTCACTGTCATTTATATAAATGTAATGTATATGTCATGTATACACATTACTGAGGGGTTGAGGTTAATGTTTGGTTTTCTACATAGAAAAAAACAATGAAGTATTGTCCTTATCTGTCATTTTTGAGTGTTAAGTGTTACTTTAGATACGGCAGATAAGAGAGACATACAAAATGGCAGAGCAGTGGGCCTCCAGGAACGGAGTTAAAAAAAACACTGATCTAGAGAAATGATATATCGCAAGAAATACGAAACGACCAACAGTAGAATTGAATATTGCATGGTTTCTCAATATTGTGCATCCCTAACCCTGGACCACAAAACCACTCAACAAGGTAATTTTTTATATTACGATTTAGACTTCATCTGAAAGCTGAATAAATGAGCTTTCCATTGATGTATGAGGTTTGTTATGATAAGACAATATGTGGCTGAGGGTGCAAAAAACTCTTAAGTTTTTAGCAACACACATTATTAATGATAATTACATTTTTTACATTTACGGTTGGAAATTTACAAATATCCTCATGAAACATGATGATTTTTTTGGCATTTAAAAATCTATCCATAAAACCTATATTTGTCACACTGCAAACATTAATGCTCAATTCTGATTTTTTTGCTCAGATCCGATTTTTAATCTGACAGCTGTGTGATCAGTTCGTGGTCCTGAACTGCGTTGCATGCGCAACAGAACAATACTACGTCATGCACAGCACGCGGTTATACGGAAGTGAATGGGCAGACTAGTGAGCACGTGTGGTGGACTTCATACGGAGATGTGCAGACCAGCCATAGGTTTCTGAAGATCATTTTCGAAGCTTAAAGTAGGCGGTGCTTGCCATCGCTATCTTGGCCACGTGTCACTCGCATTTATCCAAAAATGGTTAAAAAGGCAGGATGTGGGCGAAGCTGAGATGACTGGTTGCTGAAACCATGCCCACCTAGCTCGACCCTAGTGACATCAGTGGCTGTTCACCAGTCACTCAAGTGGCCACTCCCTTAATTATGAAAAACTTTAAGGCTTAATATCATTTAAAAGGATGAGTTATAAAATATTTCACCCCCCTCACAGTTGTCATGAAGGGCAAAATTAGTTATACAGACCAAAAATGTTTTGTACCAGGTTGTAAACATATTATTTTCTACTGTAAAGTTGGGCATTTTAACATGGAGGTCTATGGGAATTGACTCCCTTTTGGAGCCAGCCTCTAGCGGCTAATCGATGAATTGCAGTTTAAATCACGTATTGCCTTCATCAGAGAGATCGGAAGGTTGCCTCCTTTTGGTTTTATCTCAAATCCGTGGGAGGGAAACGAGAGCATACAAGCCGAGGCAGTCTGCTCCCGGGTCACGTGTGGGTCGGTCATCTGGACAACGCATCAGGAAAGCCAAACACATGTTAGAGGCTTTCATGTTTAAGACGATGTGCAACAGAAGCTTAATATTAAATGTATTGAATGTTTTAAAGTGGTTTTGCAAACACGCCGTTGGTGCATACTTCTGCAATTGTGACGCATATCAATCTAGAATGACGTAAAAGTCGCATGAATTTCGATATGACTGTTCAGACTGATGTCGCACTGTAAAACATCCGACCTGTATCTGATTTAGAACCACATATGTAAGTGAATCAAATCATAATCAAAAGGAATCGAAATAAGTCTTATGGTCCAGGGTCACATGTGTGTTATATTGGTTTCAGGGAATAAAACGTGAAAAACATGAACTGATTTAGTTTTAACTGATGACAAAAACAAAAATATAAAATTTCAGGAAAATATCTCATCAAAAGCTATAAACATGACAAAAGAATTAAAACGTATTTAATTCATTAATATCTAACCTATTTCTTTGGCCATAGCGAGGCCCTGAGGGTAGGTGATAGGAGTGAGCTTCTTCTCTTTCAACTTCTCAATTGTGTCCTTGTCATCTCTCAGATCCAGTTTAGTCCCAACAAGAATTATGGGAGTGCTGGGACAATGATGTCTGACTTCTGGATACCACTGTTGAAAGACAGAGTTTCCATTACCAACTAATATGAATGAGTCATGAAGTGAGTCAATATAAGGGTGGGGGAGCTTTATCACTTTATCTTGAGCTTAGCACTGTAGTATGCACACACACTGTGTAATAGTGTCTTACTGTGGAGAAACATCACAACCTTCATTACCACCCAGTACAAAAGTTACAGACAGGAGATGCGACTTTGATGCTGGACAGTTTGCAGACGCACACGGTTAAAAAGAACTTGCGTCTGCTTTATTACAGAAGTGCCAACAAGGCGATTTTAAAAGCAATGGAGACATGTTTGCTCAATCTGCCAGACAGACTATTCTTAGTTCAGCATCTTCCTGCTTTGATTTACAACACAAAATCTTTAGTCGAAGCAGCGTCTTACCTTTGCACGGACGTTCTCGAATGAAGCTGGACTCACGAGCGAGAAACAGATCAGAAATACATCCTAAACACAAAAAGAAAAACACAATAACAATTGTCAGTAAATCAAACCACAACAATGCAAAAATAAAACACTCAATTTGACTCTTCTGTAAGATTAAACTACAGCACTGACTCAACTGCTGAATGAATGAACTGTAAACTGACTGCACTGTTTCACCAGTGAAAATGAGCAGAAACACACAGTGAGGGTTTGTGTCTGAGACTTAAACAAACAACTGAACCATTCACCATCACAATACAAGCAAACACACATTACTGCCCTCAACAGTCTACTACAAAATATACAATAAATCACATATCAAGAATCAGTCACAGTACTACTGTGATATGTAGTGCATGCACAATACGTTTGTAATAATTCTGCAAGCAAATTATGATTAAATAACTCTGTAAATAATGGACATCAAGTATCAAATAGGACATAATTAAACTAGGGAACTTTCCTCATGCAATGCGGAAAAGCATGCAAAGCACGTTGGTGCCACAAGTGTGCATAATAATAATTTTAAGCAGCAGCCAACAATCGTTATGAAGGCAACCAGACATATGTCTGGCTAACGCCAGTAAACAATAGTATCGTCTATCGGCAAAACTTCAAACTACATTTTATTTCTTGCATTACACACTTTTATTGTTATCAATGGCTGTGTGGTTAAATCATAAAAATGTCATTACGTCTGAAGTCGAAGCGTACAAAGCGCAAATTCACCAGACTGATGCAAATTGGGCTCCCCGATTGTTGCGGATGCACAATATTTAGCTTAGTTGCGTCTTTCGCGCAAGTTGAAAAATCTGCATGCCGCATCGCCTGAGTAAAGATTGACCAGTTAACCAAAGGTACGATTTTATGACAGATTAATATTATCAGTTAAAAGAAAAACATTTATTAACGCACCTACAAACAATTATATTACTATTATAATTATTTGTGAATGGCCTGTAAGTGACGCAAATTACTGCTGCCCTGAGAGTCTGGTAAAGAAATAATTTGTATGAGAAATCCTTTGTACTGCATATGTGCCCATGCTTGAGTATGGTTTGTAATCCACACAGAGATGCATGTGCGCAAGATGTATCACAGGCGTCTGAGCAGAACTTCGCTGATCGCCTCGGTCATAGACCCTGACCATTAACATCTCTCTTATTGCGCAAACAGAAAAAGAAGACGCATAAGTAAAACTCTTTGAAATGTGTCCTGCTTTAGAAATGGCAGCTGTCATCCAGACACAGTTCCTGGGAAGGGATGTCCTAACACCTTTTCATTTCTGATCCGATACCAGAATTCTGAATATCAGCTGATACCTGCCCGATACTACTGTAAATAAATGTGTATAGTGCTTTCTGCTACATCTAGAAAATTTTTAAATGATTTACCAGTTACAGGAAACATTAGTTATTATTAATCATGGCAGTGTTTAGGAGAACATATAATAGATATGTTTGATCAGTCAAGTATGCTAAATATTTCTTCCTTAATTGCGTAAAACTGTCACAGTAAAAAAAGCTTTAGTGTGCATATGGTTATTTTGGGAATTATGCGCTTCACCACACTTTTTATGCACATCCCGGGTGCAGAATTGATGGGCCTAACTCATCCTGTACACTACGCTTATGGGCTTTCTGGGCGCAGAATTGATGCCCTTCATCATCCTCTCATTGGAAACCTCGCACTGAAATGGAAAGTTCATAAATGTTAAAACATAAAGAGAATAGATGCGCCCGGTGCTCAGCACATAGCGAATTGCATCCATCCAACAGCTTACTGAGACTTCATTAAAATCAGATCTTTAAAATAGCCTACAGTTATCATGTTTGTGCGTGTGAATGATGCGTTTCATCCGTCCGCTTCACCAGTGGATTAACTCAGGTTGCAAGTAAGTTACAGTGTTTCTGTGAACTTAAATATCTTTAAATGTGCGTTTGTTCCTTCACATAAAGCTACTGAGTGTATTAAAAGACTTTGAATATGGTGCATAAAATGCTAATGGTTTTTATAATACTTTTTCCTTTTAATAGCTTGTCAGTAACAACCACGAGTAACACATAGTTTTTGAATTGGATCGGTCATCTTGTCGGTCCTCGATCCGATCCAGCCAAAAAGCCCGGATCGGGCCCTATACCGATCCAGAATATCGGATCAGGACATCCCTATTCCTGGGGAACTGGAAATTCACCAAGTTGTGTTCACCTCTATATGGTGCTGTCAACCCAGATACGTCAGTGTTTGGCTTTCTGCCGCATTTGGGACTTCCACAACAGGTACTGAGTAGCAATAGCAATTATCTCTAAGATGGTCGATGGAAAAAACTTCAGAAAAACTACTGTTATTGCTGTGCAGGGAGACACGCCTCATCACGCAATGCTTTCACTCACGTAAATGATGCAAAAAACTAGTAATACCGTGAGTAACCAATGTGAATATTCGCTTTGCTTCTGGTACGCACACACACACCATAAAAATACTACAGATATAATGTTTTAGCAGTATCCCCAAGCCCTATATTGTACAAGTATAACTTTACCGTCTGAGGATAGGAAAGTGGTCGAAGCCTGTCGTAATCCTCCTGGCCAGCTGTATCCCATAATCCCAGGTTCACTGGCTTCCCATCAACCATCACATTGGCAGAATAATTGTCAAATCTACAAGAAAGTGCATATTCAAAAACAACATGTTGTGAAGAGGACAAACAATGACATTTTAAAGGCAAACAATATATTCATAGGGCAGAAGTTGATTTAGTTCATCTGAACTTGGAGTGTGAGAAATTTGCATTTTGGTGTGAGTCAGGTGGTTTGAAAATCAAGATGGACTTCATGAAATGAGTAAGACAGTTCTTTTCTTTGTAATAGCATGTAAGAAGATTTTAAGGAAGTAAATCATTTCTATTTTGACCTCATGCAGTCTTAAGGAGGTCGTAAATCACACAAGTAAAAAACAAGGTTTTCTTACACAGTTGGGATGTATTCTCCAGGGAAAGCATTGGTGGTGTAGCTGATCAGGAGACATGTTTTTCCCACAGCCCTGGAATAAAGAAACAAAATTAACTCAGGGAATTCATCTAACAATACAGATGACAAATTAAGTCTAATGAGGTTTTATGAATCTGTTAGCATTACAGATTTGTATTTGCCAACAAAATAGCAGTGCATTTCTAGTACTATAACTTCATGTGTTTATACCATCAAAAACAGCCAGGACAGTCTGTCATTACAATGAATCAGTGTTACTCATATGAAAGATAAAAGTGGGTTTGGATGTTGACTTCTACATAAACTCCGCCGCACACCTTACGCATGCGCACAGTAGCAGCCCGTACGTGACGTACACATGTAAAGAGAAACGTAGGGTTGAAAAGTAACCTGAACAAACAAGTTAAAACGATGGAAAAATATTTATTGTCGACAAACATTAACCGCTGTTTTTACTACAGTAACCATAGTTTGACTATGGTGTTTGTAGCAAAACAGTAGTCACCACAAATTTACCATTACATCACTATAGGAACCATAGTTTAACCATAATATTTGGTAATACAACCTGTAAGGAATTCGCCACAACAGCATGGTTATATTATTACACTACTTTAATAAAGCCATGGTTCATTTTAATAAGGCTCCACCTGTCGATAAACATTTTAAACGTGTGGACAAGTTAAGTTTCTTTAAATTAATTTTTGATAATAAATTAATAATAACTATGATAAAAGTTAATTCAACTTAAACCGAAGAACACTCTTTAATCGACCACGAAGAAAGATGTGTTTATTAAACGTCTGCCAACTAGAAACTTTCCAAAACAAAAGTTCCCGAAACTAAGGCCCGCACGCAATCCTAAACTAAAACACTTGGACAGCAAACAAAGAGACGCAGAAACGTGTTGAAACTTTACTCCATAATTAATCTAGCAATGAAAATGAGTTAAACTCACCCGTCCCCGACGACCACACACTTTATGGCCTGCATCTGTGTTCAGTTAGCGTGTTATCCCGTTAGCACTGCGCGTTATCTCTGAATGAATAAAAAAAAACTCGTCTGACCGGGACAACCCGTCAACACAAAGCAACACACAAGGGTGAAATTATAGCGACGGGGATAAAAGTCGAGGGACAATGAGAAATTTCACTTAAAGTCGACGGAGTACAGTTAACTGGTCCACTGCATTCCTGTGCATTTGCTGCTGGTGCTCCAGTAAAACAAACAGCCACCACCCAAAAATCTCAGATCCCGGTCAGCGCGCGCACACACACACACACACGGGCACATCCAATCCCGAACAATATACACGTACTCTGCTGCCCCCAGAGGATTGGAGAGATGCGCTGACAGGCAGCGCTGAGGGATCAGATGATACTACAAAAACAGCCACACATTTACCACAAGTATCACATTTTAAATGTATATACAATGTTGCCATCGGTCTTGCTGCAAATGTTTTCATTTAAAAAAACAATTTATTTCTTTTTGAAATAAAAGTGCATATAGTAGTATAGTGTTGCTACTATGACAACCAGTGTGTCTTATACATGAATAAATTCTTTGTGTATCAAGAAACAACTTAAAATCTGACCATTTTAAATCAATACATTTCTTATATGCTGTAATATTATAACTCATTTCAGTGAAAGACACATAGGCTTTGTGTAGGTTTGTGAATGTGTTTAGTGTTTCCTATTCATTATACAAACAATCCTGATAGATGCACTCAACAAATCAAAGGTGATGGTCACCTTTAAATTAATATAGCTCTGGCATTCTGTGGAGCCTAAACGTTTTTCACTGAAGTGTTTGGAATTAAAAATTACAAACACAAAATTAGTTATAGCAGTTTAAGCTTATTTGAATAAATAACATTCCTGCAATAAAATAGGTATTTTACATAAAATTATGAAAATTGAACATGCCCCCCCAGCAAATGCTAAAAAAAAATATTAAAGCCATAAGTCTAAACTTGTTTTGATCGAAATATGACGCGTTCCAGGCAACCTGTAACCCATAAATCACGACTTTAAAAACCACGACTTACGACTCTGAATGGGGAGTGAATCGATCTAGTACAAGTTCACAGTTGGGAAGTGACGGGTTTGGACTGCTGTTCCGGGGCACTTTCACGGGTAGTAGGTTGGAAAAACACAGGATACAGGCTGCCTGGAACGCGTACTCGCAGTTCTGAGTCATGGTTTTGAAGTTGTGATTCACGGGCTCAAAAACCTGCCTTGAACGCAGCATAAGTTAAAACCACAAAAAAATAGGTGTCACTTAGTTTATTTACCAACAAAGGCCACTAGGTGTCAGTGGTTTGCTGCATACTCATCACACATTAATAAATTACTGTCACACTGCATTATTATTACTGCCATGTTTTAAAGTATAAAATAGTTTTCCAATGATATATAGGTTGTCAAGATTTTTGGCGACTTATAATAGGATTGGTGTAATGAACATTTAATATGCATTCGTATAGGTCCAGTGGCATTTATCAAAATAACTCTTACTAGATCATACCCATCATAAAACTCAAAATATGTAAACTACATTCAAGGAGCTTTTGACCAATATATAGTTTGTAAAGATTTCTTGTTTACAATAGGACATTAGAATTATGGATATTTATTAGGTCAAGTCACATGTAATAAATTGGGTTGAGCTGTGACATTTTAGAAATTTACTCCCACTACGTCAAAACAGTTAAGAAATAAAAACTACATACTTTCTAAGAGCTTTCTAGTGAAATACAGTTTTCATGATTAGTTAAGAATTCCCATGGAAAATATTGAAGTAAAACATTTAACAGGATATAAATGGTTCGATGCACACTCTTTGCATAAATTAATAAATTACTCTATAAAATAATGTAGGTTTATTGATAATGTAAGCACTGATGATATATGTATTCAAGAGATTTCGTCCTTTCCAACAATATATAGTTTGTAATAATAAGATAAGAACTCACAAGAAAAATATTGCATGTAAACAAATTTTCCACTCCATTTCCACTGGTTTGAATTAAATCACTGCACAGAAATAATCAGAAAAACACATTTTTAAAATAAAAATAGATTTTATTTGAAAAGCCAACCTGTAAAGATCACATGGCAATTACAAAATCCTTTGAATAAAGCATTTACAAAAATACACAATCCAGTCTTGCTTATATCAGCTTAGTCAAAAATAAATAGCAATTAGCTAGAAATGAGCATTTCTTAAATAGGGCACATTTTAGTTAGCAAAACAACAAATAGACCCACACACAAACAAATAAATAATCACAAAACTGGAGAACCTATTGACAAGACTTACAATTTGTCTAAAATACATTCCTCTGGTTCATGTCATTCAGAGAATTTAATCGATGCATTTTGTTTGCAGGTGAACAATTCTGCCATATTGGGTTTTAAATATAAAAAAACTGAAAAGAAAAGCACAACCCTGATGTTACACGATTAAGACAGATGAGCAAGTGCTAAGGATTAACCATTCACATACCAGTAAATAATCACATATCATTATGTCTTCAGGTGTCAGCTGCTCTATAGATTTATGGCACATTATTGGTTTCTCTCATTCAGTGTCGATGTCGGCATCGGCATCTGCGACGTCGGTGTCTGTGTCAGCATCAGCATCACTTTCTTCAGCGAGTTCACCATGCACTCTGAAACGGTACATACAGGTGTACTCCGGATGACCCCAGTTAGACAGCACTCGCATCTCGATTATCTGAAAACTACTCTTGACCTCCTCCTGAGGAAAAAACATTCAGTGAATAAAAGACAAAAATTTATGCTCTATGACATACATTTCTATGAGTTTACAAATAAGACCATCAACTAAACACCTGCATAAACAACAAAACCCATTGTCAGCTCTGAAAGGGTCTCAGATGAACGTCCTCTACAGGGAAGTTTACATGGTAATGTTTTTAACCATAAACGAGAAAGTTTTTTTGTGGTTTGGCGTTTTAGGATCCTGAAAATGCAAATTTTTGAAGGGTTTTAAAGTGCAAGTTTTTTAAAACAATGCCGCCTGGTCTGCGTGTAAGCGATGTGAATGTAATTCTGTTATAACAGGGACGTCAGGTGCATGTGTTTATTTATTCTATAGGTCAAAGTGGGTATAAAAACTGGTTACAGGACTGTGCTTGTGCTGCTCAAGATGCAAGGTTTAATAACGCTTTTTAAAAAAAAAGTTGACAAAAATGTTATCACAAAAATCTTGTGCAGTCTCGCCAGTCGAGAGCAAATCTACCCCCGGTAACACTTTACAAAACAGTCATAAATGTTAACATTTAGTTAATCCATTAATTAACATTAACAACAATGAACAATACTTCTACAGCATTTATAAACCTTTGTTCATGTTAATTTCGACATTTACTTATCCATTTATAAAATGAACTAGCATTTATTTTTGACATTAACTCTTTCCCCACCATTGAGGAGTCATCTTGTCAATTAAAGAGCACCTATTTCATTGCTAAACCAACATTACTTTGTGTATTTGGTATAATACAATGTGTTCGCGTGGTTTGTGGTATTTTTGTACGTTGTGATTGGCCTGAATACTTCTGATGTCAGCCGGAAACGTAACGCTCCTTACCATGTTTGAAAGATTCGGTCAACACTAATTTTCAGAAGCAGGCTTTCAAACATAAATGCATTAATGCATGTTTATAATGTTTACTGCATTAAATACAATTTATGTATGAACAATTGCATATGTGGTTAAAAACAACAGCATTCAAATTCTATTTGATTCCTATTATCTGTTTGTCCGAGGCCGCATTTACACGCATGTTTGAAGTGACTAAATTCTGAATTTTTACCCTCACTGTGGAACAGATCAGATGAGATTCAAAAATGTTTAAGTAGGAAAAAGCGCATAGATTCTGATATTTTTCTTATCGGTTTCAGGCCTCATTGATATGTTAAAATAAGATATAAATCAGATACATGCATTCGCATCTGCAATGTAAAAAGACAGATCGCATATTCCCATGTCAAGATGTATCATTTGTCATTGAAAATGGGAGTTTGAAAAATGACGTCAACTCAGGTGGACACCACCCGCGATCACATGTCTCTTTCTTAACAGGTGGAGGACGACGGCTCCACTTAGTGAAGTAATGTCCATTGCATATCACCACTACTTCCTTCCTCGGAGGTTTAAGCAGTTTCAGGTCAGTAAGTCTACCTTGAAATGTTATGGCGAGTGTTTAGTGTAAATGCTGATATCATATCGGACAATAGTCGCTTTTAAAAAAAATTATGTAAACGAACTGTCAAAAAAAAAAAGATTTGCAGTGTAAATCTATCCTGATACTTACAGTAACTGAAAAGGTCTGAAGAGCATCTCCTTCATCATCATAAGTAAACTGTCCGAGCAACTGCCCGTCTTCCTCATACTCCTCCTCCAAACCCTTTAACAAAACAGAGGAGAAACACAGTGCTTTACTTTACTGATGTGTGTTCACCAAGACTTACAACAGTCACAGAAAACATGGACATTTAAAGTTAGTTTGTAAAAACATCCAAGTACTGTGAAAGTAAAATATTTATTTAGGTAAAAAAGTTCTTTGCCCCATCCAGAAATCCAACATAACCAAAGATGATCCCAGAAATTTACTGATGCCTGATAAGTTTAATTTTAGATGTGCTTACATATACACTGAATTCTCGAGGGGCACTGCTGATGTTGCCGGTGGGTGAGAGGGATTTAGGAATGTGCTCCAGAGAAAACGCTGTTGGTACAATCTTCAAGGCCAAACCAATCACCAGAAATCCAGTTGAACCTTTAAACGCCCAACAGTTCCCAGGATGCACATCTGGCTGCAGGGATAAATGGATGAGGAGAGAGAGTTAAAGAGAGATAAGAAATCAAAGCAAAGCCTTTACGTCACAATCAATATAACCAAAACTCTAAAGGGTTGCAAACCTGAATGACAACACGTGGAGACTGAGAGAAATACCACAGCGGGATGCCAAACAGACTCATCAATGCAGTTTTGGTATCGAACAACACAGTGCAACGTGTGCCTAATATGCTGCCCCCTACAGACACAATCACATAATAAAAATCACTTGCTAGCTGAAATATGTCTGAACATTGCATTTGAAATATAACAAATGGCTCAGTGTATAGGTTTGTTAATCAATTTAACACTCATGTTGCATACTGCAAAATTACAAACCATTTAAAAGACAGTGGTCTCATTTACTAATAAGTCTGTATGTTTTTCGTTTTTCACATGAATTTGTTGTTATACTTGATTTTACGTTAGTGAATTTGAAGTGGTCTACATGAGCGACCATGTGCACGCAACTTGCATAAAACACGCCCAATAGCCCTTTTCGTGTTTGCAAACAGAGATGACTTTTTTGTGGTCAGAGCCCAACCAGTGGCAGAAAGTGACAGCTCCGCAATAGCGATGTGAAGTGTTTTAGCCTTAAACTGTGATTTTTATGAATCTAGATAAATTAAAAGTTTAATTGACTTGGCTACTGATATATATGCATGCATGTAATGTATATATATTGCTCTTTATTGGCAAATCAATTATTTTTACAGTATGAATCCCTAAAGTACATATAAAAGCAATCCTATCATGTATTCTATAAAATACCATTTATTAAATATTTCATTATTTTCTTGTTTCCTTTTAGTTCTTCCTTATATTTATAGCCTACGTGTTTGCTCTAAAACTATTTTAAAACTATTATGTTTACATACAAATTAATTTGTACAGGCCTGTTTATATGTTAACACATCACATCAAGTGTGTTTGCTATATTTATATATAAAGTATGTAAACATTATAATTTTAGAACAAACAGGAAGACATAGGCTAAGATATAAAGTAAAAAGAAGTAATAGAAAACAGAAAAATTATGAAATATTTATTAAAATGGTGATATTATTGATATTATGAACTTCTAAATAAATTATAAACTTAACGTGATGAAAACGCTATAAGAGACACATAGAGGGAACAGACTTCGACAGAACAACGGACATCTTCTCTAATTATTTTCTATTCTAGTCTAAGATAACATTAACACTATACCTCCAGACTCCAATGCATAGTCCACCAGACCGGTGCGATCTTGAGAGTAGATCTTCAAAGCATTGTTCACAATCAATTGCACATCCTGAAATATGTAAACACATTTGGTAGTTATAATGGGCACACCAATCATTAGGTTTCTACTTCTAACTGACATAAAAGCTCACATCCTCTGTGAGTCCGGCCTCTCCGGTAGCTTGCAGTACAGTTTTGGTGATCGTCTCTTTAGATGGTGACTGGTTCTCCTCTATCTGTAGGGACAGGTTACCCAGAATGCTGCTCTCCAGAGCTCGGAGTGACACCTGTAATTCAGTGGTGCTCACAAATTGATCAGAAAGCCATTGCATGAGAGACTCGGGAAGCTTCAGCTCATCTGCTGTGTCACTGCCGTAAAACAGAGACCTTACTTCCTTCTCCACATGCTCTGAAACCTGCAGGAGAACAAATCAAAGTGTGTCATAAATATATTCAACTCGCATACTTATTTCTCTTCAGGCAAACAAATTCATGGATCAAAATCCCAGGAATGACAATTTTACAAACCCCATTCACGACATTATGCAGCGTGCAACTTCACAACAAATCAGTTCATCAAAATCGAATGTCGCCTTTTATGTGTAATGCATTTATTCGTGATATTAAACTCACAGAGTTCTTAAGAACGTCCAGTTGTTCACATCTGTCTTTGCATCCCATCAGGCCCTGTACATCGTCTCTGATGCGGTCCAACTCATCATCCAGCCTCTTCACCTCTGACAGCACAACTTCACTAGAGCTGCCGTCAGACTCGTCACTGGAGGAGACAGAAAACATCACATCAAACTTTAACAAGTGAAGATGTCCACCGCTGCTATATAAGGATGGCTGAGCAAGAAATGGATTTACTCACCCTCAAGCCATCCTCAATCTATATGATAATTGTTTTAGACAAACACAACCAAAGTTATATTAGAAAATGTCCTGGCTGTTCAAATCGTTATATTGGCAGTAAATGGTGCTTCTGATTTGAATCCCAAACAAAAAGTTCATCCATGTAACGCCCACGGTTAAAAAAGGCCTTCTGAGTGCAATTGATGTGATTTTTTTATGTGAATATTTAAAACTTTATAAGCAAGGGATAATGTAGAGGCAGCCGGTAGTTATCGGGAAATAAGCCCCGACAGTGTGATCAGGATCCGACGCGAAGCGACGGCTACTTGCCAAATAAGAAAAAAAACTGCACATGAATATGAATTTAAAACATTTTATTGACATATTCGTTTTAAAATAACATTTTTATCCTTCCGCGAAACTTTGCACAGATGCATAAAATGATCGTAATACCTTATTAAGATCCTCTGCTTCATACTTATATGTCTCCATTTTTTTCTCTTTTAGCCAGTCTTTGAGAAGTTTTAATGCCCATTCTGTATTTTTGTGTGTGTTGGCTTCGTAGCGGTCATGCTCTATTTTGTCAAGTTCAGTCTCAGTAAGCTCTCTGTGTCTTGTCGTTGTTCGTTCTTCTATCCACTGTTTAAATGTTTTGTTTTTTCCGTACATGTTAAAATTAATGTCAAAACTTTGTGGTTGTCCAGTGTTTGTGACAAGATGGCGCCAAACAGTAATCTTTATTGGCACGGAGCGATTTAAATTGTACAAGTAGTACCGGCTATGCGTTATTACTTTGGAGCGGTTATAATTTGAAAAGAACGAACCTGCAAATGTCTCAACTGACCAATCAGAATCAAGCATTCCAGAGAGCCATGTAATAAGCTAAAATAACAGATGCACATTCACGAGAAAGAAAGACTTATAGTGGCGTACTGGAAGCTAGTTATAGTTCATAAAATGTTATAAAAGAATTTCTTACATAATCACATCAATTGCCCTTAGAAGACCTTTATTAACCCCCAAAAGCTGGGTGGATTACTTCTGTGAAAGGTGGATGTGCTATTTTGGCCTTCAAATCAGAAGCACCATTTACGACCACTATAAAGCTTGGAAAAGCCAGGACATTTTCTAATAGAAATCTGATTGTGTTAGTCTAAAAACAACAACAACAACAATCAAATACATAGAGTATGGCTTCCAAGAGTAAAACAAGGGGTTAATTTTTATATGAATTATCCCATTCTATAATCTCTGTTCCAGCGCAATTTTACACTGCCTCAGAGAATGTCACTATTATAAAGTGAGATAAAATAATGACATTCCTCAATTATTATAATTTATTTAATTAATGAAGGTAAAAAAGATAACCTGTCGTCAGGATCTGTTTTGCCCGTCTCCGCCTCAGGAACTTTATATCTCTGTGCCCGTTCCTGCTCCAGTCGTCTCTGTACCTCTTGCTCCTGTTTTCTCTGTAGCTCCTTAAGGAAATATTCAAAAGATCAGTTAGCGTATGCTTTGGATAGCAATACAAGTAACATTTGAGCCATATGTATTTAAGGGATACTGCATCCAAATATCAAAATTTGAAAAGCAAGGACAATTAAAAAAATAACTCCAAACGTGTTTGTCTGAAAGATGGACATGTGTATCTCAAATTGCTTGAGGGCGAGTACATCATGGGGTAATTTTGATATTTGGCTGGGGTATGGCTTTAAGTGTAGTACCTCAGTTCTGCGAGCTAGTGTTTGTAGGAGAGCTTCAGCTTCAGCCAGTCGAGTGTTCTCTGACTGTCCATCGTCCTTGTGTTTCTCTCGATTCTGCACACAGAGATTCAGATGAATCACTAAACAGGAGATGCTTTTGACTCAGTCTACAAATATACTATGTTCCAAATTATTATGCACATGCCATTTTTGTTTATTTTTCCAATACAGTCAGTAATTTTACAAATTGCATTTTTCCCCTCAACAGTTATGACAGTGTGAATGTTTTTATATTTAAATGAAATAAAAAAATCACTATGTATATTTAATGCCACTAATAAATGTATTTCTGTGCATCTCTCACTTGTTGCGTGTGCTTGGACTGTTTCTCCACTTCTCCCTTCAGGTAACTGAATCTTTCCTCCAGCATGTCTCCGATCCACTTGGCCATGCTCTCTCTGTCTGTGTGTCTGTGAAACTCCACTCGCAGCGTGTTATAGAGACTGAGGACTTCAGTGTGCTGTTCCTCCTGTCTCAACAAGCCTCCCGCCACTCGATCCCATAGCTGAGCCAAATTCTCCTCCAACCGCGCAAATCTCTCCGCCTCGATTGAAGACATCAGAACTGAGGCCCGCTAGAAAAATGACAAAAAGCAGCAGTCAACTATATGTTTTTATTCATTCTCCAAACATACATAGTGATCTAGAGCTGGTTGTTTTGACACACACATGCAATAATGACAGTGTGTCAAAAGTGTCTCAAGTCAACTTGTGCAATATTTACAACTTTGACATCATACCGAACCAGATTTTAGTTCACATTCGAAAAATCACAAACCACATTAAAAAGGACAAAAATTCAACCTGAGTGTTTGTTTCGACAGGAGATTGTCCCTCTTTGGCGTCACCCGTGAAGGTCTGTGATTTTGGTGCTTTGTGATGATTGGCAGAAGGCAACAGGGCCACCAGTCCCGACGGGCCCCAGTACCACATAGCTATTAAAACACACGAGAAGGTGTTTAATGCACAAGTCTGTTTTCGTTTTTTACACATCAACAGTCAGTCATGGGTGATGTGAATGGTCAAACTCACCGAGAAACAGAAGAAAGGGGACAAGAAATAAGAGTTTTGACAGCATAGGGAGAAACCTGCAGAAGAAGAGGACAGTATTTAATAGTGTCTTAGAAAATTGTCAGGAATTGTCACACAGCTCACTGACATTAAAATTGACTCAAATAGCTTCATTTGCATTTTTATATAACATTTAAATAGAAAAACTTCCACACCATTTAATATGTGCCGTGTCAAATCAATGTATAAACAATTAAGAAATGGATAAACAGTGGCAAGAAAATGTATGTGAACCCCTAGTAATGAACTGGTTATGTAGAATGATTTGCCATAAAATGTGATCTTATCCTGATCTAGGTCACAACAATAGACAAACACAATGTGTATAAGCTGACAACACACAAATAATTCTAGTTTCTTGTCTTTTTTAAAAACACACATTAAACATTCAAAGTGCTAGAGAAAAAAAGTCAGAATGTTTTGTGTGTTGTGTCATATGTATTGCACTGACAAACCTCAAAAATACATCAGTGCTCTTTGTTTTGCCTCAAAATGCACACAAGTAATGTTTTTAGTTAGCCATGTTTGTTAAAACTCGTTATATTTCCTTATTAAACTAAGGTCTAGTCTTGGCATAAGATAATCCCTGTCCGGGAAACACCCCTACTGTATATTTTTTTGTAACTCACTGGGCAAAGAGATTGACAAGCCGCAAGACACTTGCTGAGGCCGCCTTCCCTGTAAACAAACACACAGACACACATAGATATCAGTGTTAATAAGCAAATGATTGTCTGTGGATCAGCGCACACATACATTACAGCTAAGAGGAAAGTTAAAGCGATAGTTCACCCAAAAAATTATTTATTTTAAAGTGAACAACCCCTTAAAGCCCGGGATACACTGCAGGATTTTTGCCATCATAACCTTATCACAATTGTGCGACATGGAGCGTATAAACTTGGGTAAGCCAAGCATGTAGACTATGATGATGACACCTTATTGAATTTTGGCTGTTATTTGTGCGACACGTTAGCGCAACGTTATCAGCATGCGCTACTGGCAAACCACTACCGATACACAGTAGCAGCAAACACACTGTGCATTGATCATGCTGAATTTCTGACACTGTCAGAAAACTATTGTAGGCTATTAAACTGCAGTCTTTGAATTTCTCTCGCGGTACGATTATTAAGAGCCACAAAGACATTTCCATGATTGTTTCATTATTGCAATCTTTTGTCTGGGACAGCCAAAAATTGTTCAGTGTATTCCAGACTTAAGAGTAGACAGACTTCATGCATGAGTGAAAACAGCAGAAAGCATGCACATTACACATATACATCATCTTCCTGTAAAAATACAGGCCCCTTAAAACTCCTCAAAGAGGTACAAATGTCTGAGACCTCTGCTTAAAAATGGCATTTAACAAAATGACATGACAAATTATTAATTATATTAAAACATGTAAAATGTTGGAATGTTGTTTAAAGCTTGTAAAGTTTCATCAGACAAATTTGCTTAAATTTTACTAGTGACCTTGAAATCTGCAAAATCTTAAATGTTGTTTTGCATTTTAAAAACTTTTCAAGCCTTTCTGTTGTCTCAGACATTTGGACCCCAGTGCATTGATAAATATTAGGACAGCGGCACAGAAATCGCTGTCAGTCTAGTAACTGGAGAAAGAAAAGAAAACTCCAAAGCAATTTGAGACGCATGCAAAGATGCTCCACCTAAAGAGCAGTGAGTAACAGCAATGAGTCACATGGCTGACAACTCGATGAGATAAAGTCTGTTAAGTATAAATATGATTAAAGTGAATCAGAAAGAGATTCACAAAAAGCTAGAGATGGGGACTAAAAGGAATAGATAGGGCATGCAGGGGTGTCTGAAAGCATTTGGTGAAATAAACCCACAACTGCAGCAAAATAAACTTCTTTAACAATAACAATAAGAGGAAGGCTCTAAACTAGAAGCATTAACTACTGTAGTTAAACTCTTATTAAGATTAAGGGTAGTAAGGGAAAAATATTTAACCTGTTAAAACTATGAGGGACCATAAGTCCCCTACAGGCTCTTTATCGTGGTAATGTTGAGTGTTCTTTCTTTTGCAGTCGTCACCTGTTTGAATCAGTATACACAAGTTGAAATACAGTGTGTACGTGTGTACGATGTCATACATTAGTGAAAAGACGACAGTAGTAATGACAGGTGGGCTAAATGAACTTCAAACACAGAGATCAAAACAAATATCATACCACTCATTTCCGTTTAAAATCTAGTAAACATTTTTGTGAACGTTGAATAACCTTTATATACTTTTATATAAAGATTAAATGTTTTTTAAATATAAAGATGAAATGTTCAAATTTCCATGAGTGAAATTTGAATTGCTCATCTTGAATGCAGTTAATGTTAATAATAAATAATGGTAATAATAAATAAAATCTATTAATATAATTAAAATGACATTACGTTGTTGTTATCCTGCTGTGCTATAGATACAATTCCTGTAATGCTTTATTGTAATGGAGAAAAAAACAAGCAGAAGGATTTTTGGCAAAATGTTGGATCCAATTTAAACTACCAAAAACATGATACTGGATAAACAGAGGTGGGCGGTATGACCAAAAATCCATTTCATGGAATGAGTCATTTTATTTCATGGTGCCAGTATATTTCACGGTATACAGGGCGAGAGTGCGAGCAAGAGATCATTTTGGCGTCTGAAAAAATTTTCATGCAGAAGAAACCTTGTAAAATTTGATTTCTAAGATTACAATTTGGAAGCGGATTTGGCCAGCAGGGCTCAGCTGTGTCTGCACAGAGTGCTCGTCTGAATGAAATCCAACAGTCTGAGCAAATAATACAGTAAATAAATAGCCTATACAAAACGTTTGCGATGTCCTTGTTGGCAAGGTGAACAGCGTGACTAGAAATGTATGATTCGCAAACTAAAAATGACTTATTTGAACAGATTCACTTTAAAGAATGGTTAAGAAGTCAGTCATAGCATACATTATCCAAATTATTGTCAACATTATTGATAAAAAAACATTTTAAAATGAAAATTTTAAACACATTAGGAGAATGTTGAGAAATAATAGTTGAATTGTTTAATTTAACATGTGATGGGAGATTATGACTGTGTACTTCAATCAAAATACAACAAAACATTATAAAAATGCCAGAACAGGTTTAGGTTTCACATTTAGGCTACCTAGGGGTCGGCGATAAACCGGTGAAATTTGTCAAGAGATTTGATGAGAGATTTTGGACTATAATCTTAGGGGCTGTCCACACGGAGACGCGTATCACTGTATATGTATACATTTGTTATCGTATTGGCGTTTCATCCACACAGATCCGGCGTTTTGGGAGACTGAATCCGCTATTTTTTGAAACCGGGTCCTAAAGTGGATAAATCTGAAACCGACACCCTTGCGGTTCGTCTGTACAGCCAATCCGTATATTTTGTGAAGCGAAAACGTCATCACATCATGTGTCGGCAGCGTCACACGTAACAGCAACAACAATAACGGCGGACTATGTGATTGTGTTCGTGCTACAGAAGCTACTAAAGCCTACTAGCTTTATTACAGCAAAATCTATTGCTTCTATGCAATTTTGGTGACCAACAAGCGATAATGGACAACACCATACGTTGGTTATGCGCATGCTCAAAGTCTTCTTCTCCGTGTATAGTGTATATCTGTGGCAGAATTACAGCGCCCCATACTGGTCCGGCATATATACTACGCCGCTTTCAGATGGTTTCAGTGGTTTCGTGTTTACGGATTATTTTTTTAGAGCAAGGAAAAAAATGATCGGATAGGGAATGCACCGGCTTCGTGTGGACATAGCCTTAATCAAAGTTTCGCGCCCACATCACTTGAATGTTGTCACGAAATTATACCATTTGTACACGCCATAGTTTTAAAACAAGTGATTTTAAGCCACTGAAACCCATATATAATCATTCTCTTCATCACTAACTGTTTATCTTCAGTGAGCTTGAGTTTTCTTTGGTTTTTATCTTTTTTTATGCTTGTATATGTTTTTGGTGAGAATTATGAAAATTATATGGCATTAAATATTTTAATAACAAAAACCTTATTTAAAAGAAAAAAAAAACCTATAACCACAACACATATCGCTATACAGCGATATAAAAACAGAGTTTATCGTGATATAAAATTATGGTCATATCGCCCACCCATAAGTCTACCATTATATTTCTAAACAATGCCTACTTTTTTATTTATACCATGTTAATAACTAAACTTTAGTGAACTTGGATAAGAACTTTAGTTTCTTTTAACAGATGTTATTGCATCTTATAAAAATGTTTTTGGAAAAAGAACGTTACTGCAGTATTGATGTAGTAATGTACAAAGGAAGACATATCATGAAAATCTGACAACCCAGTAACTTCATTCAGGTAAACCATTCCAAAAAATAAGTCATTGAAATTTGGTTCACCTTGTATTGTCAAAAGGGGATAATACTGCCCCTAAATCTGCACTATCCAACCATGGCACTGCCATTAAAATGCAAATAAGCTGATTTCTGCACTTAAAGGACACACCCAAAAACAGCACATTTTTGCTTAAACCTATAAAGGGGCAATTTTAAACGCTATAAAAAAGTTCTCTATGGTATTTTGAGCTAGAACTTCACAAACGTTCTCTAAAGACATTATCAATTTATTTGACATCTTAAACATTTGCAAGATAAAGAAAAACATTCAAGTCAAGTCAAAAACATGCTCCGATAAATAAATCTATATCAAAAAGACATCAAAGTGTCCCTGTTAATAAAAATAAACTTGTATGTAATGAGCTCTGCACAGCTTGTTTTCATACCTTCATCATTCTCTGATGATGTGCAGATGCTTTCAACAGTGGGTGTGTTTTTCATGCAAACACTGAGCTTGCATGCATAATAACTCCAGGATAGTCTAACTATTGCACTATTGTTTCTGAATGACATTATTATTCTCATAGGAGAATTATGCTATACTATATAATATGCTAGATTATTTATGCTATACAGTCTCTGTTACAAAACCTTTCCACCTGTATTAATGTCTATAACTCCTGAACTATTGATGATTTACATGGGTTATTCAAGAGCAAATAATGACACTGATTATCATGAAATGATGACATTTATATTCCTATTTACATACATGAACTATAAACATATCACTGAACTATGGGCCTGATTGATCAATGACTTCTTTGGGACAACTTTAAAGAAGCAAAGGAAGATGTTGTTTTAAGACAACACCTCTGAAGCCTCAAAATGTTTGAAAGGATTTGAAATACAGTAATGTGTTGAACCAAACAAATGAACCCCTAGATCATAATCAAAGCATTTTAAATGTAAAGACCTTATAGTAAGAAATTAGCCCAAACATGTCTAAAAAAAAAGTTGTATGTTAAGATTATGAATGATGTACTCACACAAAACGCCGCTGTGTTTGGGTCGCTCCTGCACCACCACCTCTTTAACACTCATAGTGCTGTAGTATTTCTCATTGCCTGTGACAGACAGAAGAGAGAAGACAACTAAACGTCAAATCACGAGTCCTTCAGAGGTTTGTGTCGAAGCTTCGGTCTCTCGAAATTCCTCCAATCACAGCTCGGCACAAACAAACTCAAATACAGAAGGATTTGCATGTAACCAAGGTAGTGCTCATGGTGGACAGACACATTTGTTTATTCACAGGGCTCGTGCACAAACATCTGCTTGAAAGAAAGTTGTAAGTTATAGTGGGTGTAGTGAAGAATCCAAAGACAAAGCAACCTGTTTAAAACAAACAAACTGTGAGATTTGGTGAGAGAGTTATTTATTCAACAAAGTCTTGTGCTGCTGTGGGATCCATCATGATGATGTAAACACCGCTGTGTGACCGATATGGAGTCAAGGATTAAAAGTGCCTGATAGCTGTGACTGACACATTTGTATGACAATAATAAAGTAAATTCAGAAAGGTAAAGACACCGGTGATCAGATTCAATTTCCAAATCAAATTAGTGACTGCCACACAACATCCACAACCAGAAATCGATTCGCACCAGAGCAGGGGTGTCCAAAGACACATAGCATTGACCTTTTACCACTTGATGTTGTAACAGGTGTACAGAAAGTATTTTTTAACTTCAGTAAATGTAAAGTTTTATTTTTAGCATAAGTGACATGCGAGGTACGTACGATAAAAGTGTACAAAGTGCATAAACGTTCATCGTCTAGTTTTAGCACCGAGATGACGCATGACAAATCGCTTACTAACCTTTTTGATGCACAGTTACATCCTTTATTGAAACTTCAACTTCAAGACGACAATACTGTGGAAATCTGTGTAATTTTCGCACAACACCTGTAAGCATACCAGAAAGGGACCGTTTACGTCGGGGCTCTTCAGCTATTTTTTTGAGGGCCAAAGCATCCAAACGACAACTTGAGGGGTGCCAAGTGACCAGAATTGTGTTTTCAGCTCAAAACCCGGACGCAAAATGGAGACCATTGGCAAAGAAAACAGATTTCCAGAGGTTCATGTGATGGTGGTAACGCTGAAAACCATTGATTTAATGTAGCTGTATTTACACATTTACATATTCACTAATTTATTATTTGCATAAAAAAACCCAAATCGATTACGTTTACTTATATTAAAAGGTATTGCGGTGTATTTTTCATCAAAAAACGCAGCAGGCTGAGACATGACGGTTTACATTGAAGACGCGTCACGCTGAACCATTGCACATGATGGAATGTTTTTATTTTACAAGCTTAGAAAACATAAGCACCTACTTTGATTGATGTATTTCATAAACCGTGCAAAGACACCTCAGACGATGATGACATTCAACAGAAAGTTTCTCCCCATGCTCACCCCACAGCCATGATCCAAAAAATACAGGTGAGCGCACACACACACACACACCACAAACCCAGTGCCACCCACAGTAACCAATGACATCACGATGCAGGTGCACATACACAACAGTATAAAAATAAAGGAATTATAATAATAGAAAAGTCAAACCCAATGTATGGCTCCTACGAAAGGGATAGTTCACCCAAAAACAAATACCACTCCCATAGTAATCAGAAATCTATTGATGCTTCAAAAGGACTCAAAGGTCGACTCCACTCGACTCATATATTTTAAGTGTCCTAAAGACATTTAATGTTGTTTTGCTCCAGTCTACCTAACTATCATTTTGAAAAAATACAACTTAAATGGGCGTGGACGCTGTGAGAAGAATGGCGAGGAGTGGGCGGGGTACAAAAATTAATATTTACTAAGAATAGCAGTATTACAGAAATAATTACACTGAATACAATGAGCCCATACACACTGCATTTAATTTTGGTGTCACGTCACCTTTTAATCTTGTTCTGTACACACTTCAGTAATTTACAGGACTGACACCCGCATTCTACAACCGAATAAACTCCCGCAAAATGCAGGCGACAACCGCATTTACAGAAAGTCTGCATAGTGTGTACATAACCAAACTGAACAACTAGTTTTAGTTAAACGTGCATAATGGACATGACGAGTCTTTCTTCTGAAAATATAAATGCAGAGAAGGGGAAAAAAGTCTTCTGTATGCACTGTGCAGAAAATGACAGAGGCACGAGCGTTTGCGGACTAGTGTTGCCAGATCTTGCATGAAACCCCTCCCCCTCCGCAATTATCCAAATGTTTTACCTTTAAAACTCAAAATACTGGGACCGCGGATACGGCCCGCAAAGGTGTCCAATCCGGCCCGCGTGATGATTTATACAGTATTATTAAATATTAAATACATATTTTACAAACCCTTTTAGGCGGGTGTCTAGTTCGTTTTTAATATGAGAGACTTGCGGAAAGCAGCAAAACGTGGAACATAGAGTAAACACGGTGCCCAAAAATCTTGCTGTTTTATTGTTACCGCTCCGCTAAAGATCCACTGATTCCGGTGATCCACTTCGTGTTTTCTCGCCCGCTCCGCAGCGTCTCTGTGCACTCTCTGCCTGGAGAGCGAAGACGACAGTTTCCGAAGTTCGTTGCATTAACAGGTAGATTCATTACATTATATCAGTTGTTAAACCGCAGAATTAGTAATTTGTAAGTATGTTTATGTATTTCTTCCGGTAATGATTTGCTGTCAGTGTTCTAAAAGTGCTAAAAACTTAGCAAGCTAACAAAAACAAAATATCCACATTCTTATTAACGTTACAATGCTTGTCTAATCGATTTACTGTTCCCGATCAGATTTAAGTTAATATAAACACTAAATTTGCTGTTGTTGGCACACTTTGTAGACAAAAAATACAAAAAACACCAATGCCTTCACAAAATAACGACAGAGAACGGAAAGAGAGGCTTTTAGCAGCAGTTCAACATTGCAAACATGGATTCAAAGCTCCATCAAGCCAGCAGGTAAATCATATTGAATATTAGCAGATTGTCACACTTTAATTCTTATTATAATTCCCATTATAATCACTTGTCTAAGTTGATGCTAGTAATATAACACATAATATTTATAATACTTTATTAAAACCATAATAATAGTACCACCCCCCATAGTGCCATTTTTGGTTTGGGCCACTGCCCCATCTAGCATTTTCTAAATGACTGTTCTCATTACAAATATATTCCAAAGAAAAGTGAATGGTTTATAAATAATTTTGGCATTGAGGCAAAAGAAGTTAAATTAAATTAAAGCTTTTCAACCTATAAGGCCAGTGGGTTTTGTTCAGATGTAAATTTGTGTGTATAGTATGTACAGTATGAGTGTGACCTTATGAAATGTAATTTTCACAGAGCTGTGTGTTTCTCTGGTTTTCTTGCTAAACAAACGAATTAATCGGTTTGTTAAGTTAATTTTAACACAATTATCAGCACACTAAGGTTTAAAAAAAAATTATCCGGTCCGCACTTCATGGCGTTATTTACCATCCGGCCCACAGCCTAAAATGAGTTTGACACCCCTGCCTTAGAAGCTTCCTAAAAACCTCTCTCAGATAGCTCTATTAGGGTGGGGGATTTTAAACAAGTGGTTTTGCACCTATTTGGCTCCCCCTACTGGCTTACTTGCAATCTCATTACTGATTGGCTGACTTTGCTGCCACTCAAAAAATGTAGCCAATTATTTTAAAGTGGAGGGGCAGTTAGATGCCTGTGATGTCATAAGCATCAGTTTTTCAGATTGGGCTGTTTTCTGGCTGACATTCCTAAAAGAGGAATTTCTATGAGACTGAGATGTTAAGCATGTTTAGCACTTTTTGTATGTTTGTTGAATAATGGTAGTCTACCCACATTCACAAAGACAAAGTAAAAATGGTTTTTCATTCTCTTTCCGCTTTAAGAACACCAAAAACTTGGCTACAAAACGGTCAAAAAGACCTGGCAACACTGCAAGACAGCGCTCTGTAGACTCGGCGCAGCCTCACAAATGTGTACAACACACAATGCCAAGACAGTGGTTTATTACAAAACAAAACGCTGTAAAAATAATTTTTATCAAAGCTGTGAGTGATAAGCGCGTGATACGGCAGAACGTTGCTATTGTTATCTCTGTGTCAATCATCATATTTTCGGAAAATAGTCTTCTGTACAGACTTAAATGCATTTGTCACTCCCAAAAATTTGCAGTGTGTACGAGGCCATTTCAACAAAGGTCAAGTAAAACTGTTATAGTTGAAATAATAGCATGTTTAAAGATAAGGAAAGGTCCTCAGGACATGGTACATCTGCTGTTTTGGATTGCATGGTCACGTGTGTGAGACCATCACGGTCACGTGTGTGAGACCATCACGGTCACGTGTGTGAGACCATCACGGTCACGTGTGTGAGACCATCACGGTCACGTGTGTGAGACCATCACGGTCACGTGTGTGAGACCATCACGGTCACGTGTGTGAGACCATCACGGTCACGTGTGTGAGACCATCACGGTCACGTGTGTGAGACCATCACGGTCACGTGTGTGAGACCATCACGGTCACGTGTGTGAGACCATCACGGTCACGTGTGTGAGACCATCACGGTCACGTGTGTGAGACCATCACGGTCACGTGTGTGAGACCATCACGGTCACGTGTGTGAGACCATCACGGTCACGTGTGTGAGACCATCACGGTCACGTGTGCGAGACCATCACGGTCACGTGTGCAAAACACACTACATCTTTGTAATACCTCTACATTTTCTCTCAAATTGCCTTTATTTGCTAAGCGTTTCAGTTTGTTTGCGAGTTGAGTTTTCCGTTTGCAAAGCAGAAGTAGTTTGTTTGCAAAATGCTGGATTTGTTGTATAATTCTGGCACAAAATTCACTCCATAACGATACCTCAGGACAAGGTCTAAGTCCACCTGCCTCCCTTTGTGTAAAGTTATAGCTGATGTTGATTCTGACAGTATTGCGGAGAAATCATCTAACGCATTTACTGTAAAGTGTGCATCATGGCACACTCACATTTTACTTTACTAAACAAAACCGTAACCAAGTGCGATTGTCCTGAGCCCCAGACTGGCTGACCTGGCTGCATGGAACACATGCACACACACAAAAGCAAAATGTCTTCGCATTGGATAAGAACACGACGCTCTCTTATAAATCAGGGGTGTCAAACTCATTTTAGGCTGAGGGCCGGATGGTAAATAACGCAATGATGTGAGGGCCGGATAATTTTTTTTAAACCTTAGTGTGCTGATAATTGTGTTAATATTAACTACACAAACCAATTCATTAGTTTGTTAAAAAGAAAACTAGAGAAACACACAGCTCTGTGAAAACTACATTTCATAAGGTCACACTCATACTGTACATATTATACACACAAATTTACATATGTACAAAATCTACTGGCCTTAGGTTGAAAAGCCTTCATTTAACTTCTTTTGCATTATTCCTTAATGCCAAAATAATTTATAAATCATTTACTTTTCTTTGGAATATATTTGTAATGAGAACAGTCATTTAGAAAATGAAAATGCTAGATGGGGCAGTGGCCCAAACCAAAAAGGGCACTAAGGGGGGGGTGGTACTATTATTATGGTTTTAATAAAGTATTATAAATATGATGTGTTATATTACTAGCATGTGATTATAATGGGAAATATAATAAGTAAGGGATAATGTAGAGGCAGCCGGTAGTTATTGGGAAATAAGCCCCGACAGTGTGATCAGGACCCGACGCGAAGCGGAGGGTCTTGTATCACACTGAAGGGGCTTATTTCCCAATAACTACCGGCTGCCTCTACATTATCCCGCTTATTACACGGCTACTTGCCACATAAGAAAAAAAACTGGACATGAATATGAATTTGAAACATTTTATTGGCATATTTGTTTTAAATTAACATTTTTATCCTTCCGCGAAACTTTGCACATATGCATAAAATGATCGTAATACCTTATTAAAATCCTCTGCTTCATACTTGTCTGTCTCCATTTTTTTCTCTTTAACCAGTCTTTGAGAAGTTTTAATGCCCATTCTGTATTTTTTTGTGTGTTGGCTTCGTAGCTGTCATGCTCTATTTTGTCAAGTTCAGTCTCTCAGTAAGCTCTCTGTGTCTTGTCGTGGTTGTCGAGTGTTTGTCACAAGATGGCGCCAAACAGACAGTCATCTTTATTGATCTTTATTGGCGCGGAGCGATTTTACTCGTGCAAGTAGTCCGGCTATGCGTTATTATTTTGGAGCGGTTATTTGAAAAGAACGAACCTGCAAATGTCTCAACTGACCAATCTGAATCAAGCATTCCAGAGAGCCGTGTAATAACAAGAATTAAAGTGTGACAATCAGCAAAATATTCAATATGATTTACCTGCTGGCTTGATGGAGCTTTGAATTCATGTTTGCAATGTTGAACTGCCTTTAGCAGCCTCCCTTTCCGTTCTCGGTCTTTATTTTGTCAAGGCATTGGTGTTTTTGTCTACAAAGTGTGCCAACAACAGCAAATTTAGTGTTTATATTAACTTAGATCTGATCGGGAAGATTAAATCGATTAGACAAGTATTGTAACGTTAATACTAAGAATGAGGCTATTTTGTTGTTGTTTGCTTGCTAAGTTGTTAGCACTTTTAGAACACCGACAGCAAATCATTACCGGAAGAAATACATAAACTTCCAAATTACTAATTATGTTGTTTAACAACTGATTTAATGTTATGAATCTACCTGTTAATGCAACGAACTTCGGAAACCGTCGTCTTCGCTCTCCAGGCAGAGAGTGCACAGAGATGCTGCGGAGCGGGCGGGAAAACACGAAGTGGATTACCGGAATCAGTGGATCTTTAGTGGAGCAGTAACAATAGAACAGCAAGATTTTGGGCACCGTGTTTAGTCTATGTTCCGCGTGTTGCTGCTTTCCGCAAGTCTCTCATATTAAAAACGAACTAGACACCTGCCTGAAAGGGTTTTTAAAATATGTATTTATTATTTAATACTGTTTAAATCATCACGCGGGCCGGATTGGACACCTTTGTGGGCCGTATGTTTGACACCCCTGTTATAAATAATAACTAGACACAAACACGTCATCGACGCACTATATTGCTTTGCCATGTCACAGTCAATGACGTTGACACGATATGGAGTTTAAACCAGGAAGACAAAAATAGAACAAAATTAACTAGTTTCCTCCAAATGTTAAATTTAACAAATGCTAACACGGTCTTCTATGATGTGCAACACAACTAACATTGTTATCATCTAAAAAAAGTTGGTTAGGGTTTCATGACGCTTTAGTAAGCATTCTAAAACTGACTGAATCATAAGTTATCCAGTCAGTGTTGCATAAAGTGCTGACTCGCTCCTTCTGCAGCTCGTAACTCCTTCCAAATTATTTTGTACATTATCAGAAAGAATCAGTAAAGCTGATCTGTCTTTTAGAAATCTGATAAAACTAAAGAATCTTTGGAAATATGAAGGATGTAATACTACTCTATTAGGTACTCCAGATTAACATCAGATACGAAAAAGCTTGTGTTCGGGACGCAGGAGTAGAGCAATTTTTTTAACATTTGGGCCCTTTTGAAGCTTGAAGTGTTCACCATACTTTCCCATTGTAACCAGAAACCAAAAGCAATACTTTGGAGTTTTGAAGAACATAGAAAAACAATGGGGCATCAAATGACATGAGGCAGAGTAAACAACAAAGTTTGTCTTTAGATGAACTAACGGTTTAAAATAATGTCATTAGCTGCGTTTCAGAACCCTTCAAATTATGCAAATTGAAATGACAAAATGAAAATGTGCCCAATATAAACATAGCCATTTCACAAAAAAAAACATATAATGCAAAAAAGTTTAAACACTCAAGTGAGGTGGTTTTTAACTCTTTCGCCGCCATTGACAAGATATCTCGTCAATCAAGAGAAAACGCTTCCCTGCAAATGACCAGTATTTCCGGCTTTCCGCAATTCCCTTCCGCAACTTTTTAAACCCGAAAGTATTGCCCTATGGCAAGCGGCTGCATGTCCGTGTCTGTTTTAAAGATGGCTCTGAATGGGATCTCTATGAAAAGTCCGTCACAAAAATGGAATTATCTAAAATGTGGTGTTTTTGCAGAAACCTAGCCATATTCAAAAGCTGATAAAAAAACATTTCATCCTACCTTCAGTAGTTCTTTTGTATTTTTTTGAAAGCAGAGGGTCTGTTCTTTCATTTGGTATATTGTATGTTTATATATTTAAAGAAGAACATTTTCTGGAAGGCATTAAACTTTTGTGAAAATCGTGGAAAACACTGGCTGGCAACTTTTTTTAAACGCTGGCGGTGAAAGAGTTAAGGTAATTTGAATAAGGAATATATAATCGCAAAACTGCAAGGGAAACAGTTTATTCGCATTTACAGGTCACCTTACATCGTGTCACATGATAATTTTTGGTATTTTTGGTTGGAGAACAAAACAAGAGAGGTGGGTTTGACTTCATGTCGTGTCAAAAGAAGCGAATGACTTGAAAATACAGCAAGAGCAATTCAGGAGTCGACTGCTCTGTATGCCTTCATGGTATTTTTATGTCATCTGAATGTCGGTCAGCGCAGTGCCATATGAATTCAACAGTTGTCATGGTTTTTGGAATGACTGATCGCAAGACAACAAAATGTTTTAGGTCGCATAACCACGGTTAATAAAAACGGCATTATTTTGCAATAGTTTTTGTCTTAACATTTAGAAACTAACATTTAAGTCTAGCAAAAAAACCAAAAACATAAGAAAACACATCTACTTGCATCATGCACATCACATATCTATAACAAATTTTTTTGGTTTAAAAAAAGACCCTTCAATCAAGTCTGTTTCTGGATGTCTGTATGTTGCGAACAGATGGTTCAGGCACCAGAAGTGTTAGAGAAGAGTCTGTAAGAACAAAATACCTTCATTAACAGTGACACTGGGGTTTTTTCTCCACCGCAGGGTCTTTCTCAGCACAGCGACTGTGAAGCCAGAAAATCTCTTACATAGCCGCACACAGCATCCCCACATTGAGAGCAGTAGGCCTGAACACACACAGACTCATATTAAACACACTACTGTACCAGGTAAAGATGCTTAAGTGATCTCATTCACAGTCTGTCCTGATGTCTTGAACACAGTCAGTGACTGGAGACCAGAAACATCTCTTCCCATCAAGGTGCTGTGCAAATAAACGGTGCAAATCTCATACTTGTGCAAATCTCAAACCGTGAAACATGCTCAGTGCATTAACAAAACGCAAAGTACATTTTATTGTTACAAGAGTGATTCAAAGATGCGTGTACAATTCATGTGCAAAAGCATGCTGCTGCTGACTTTATGAAACATCTACAAGACCATGAGAAAGCAGGTGTATAAAAAAAACTTTCTTCAGTCCAAAATCAATTAACATCTTGGATTGGGGGTGAATTAATTATCTTATAAACGTGAACTAGCCCTTTAAAGCACACAGAAGTAGGGATGAACACCAGCAGCAGGCTAAACATTTTATTTGCATTGTATACTGCACATCATATACAGAAACCACAAAACCCATCCAGAAAGAAAACCACGGTGACAGCAGACGATGTGAATTACATAAGAGAGGAGAACCTGTGGTTGATACCTTTAAGCAGGATGCATTTCATCAGCAGGGTGAATATGTAAGCTACATAGGTAGCCATTTTCCTGCTGTTATTAATACACATCTCCGACAACACCCTCAACACACCTGCAAGCACAACGACCAAGTCCGCAGTCCTTCAATATTACTCATAGCCATGCAATAGTTATTGCAATATGCAATATTTATATGGACACATGCACATTTTCTCATGTATGAAAGTAAAACAGAACTTTATATAAACATGTTAACATTTACACATTTGACAGACGCTTTCCTCCAAAGTGACTTGCAGTGCATTAAAGGTATACATTTTTGTCAGTATGTGTGATCCCTGGGTTCGAACCCATGACCCTTTGCACTGCTAACGCAAAGCTTCAACACTGAGCTATACATACAATTATTACACGGCTCTCTGGAATGCTTGATTCTGATTGGTCAGTTGAGACATTTGCAGGTTCGTTCTTTTCAAATAATAACCGCTCCAAAATAATAACGCATAGCCGGTACTACTTGCACGAGTAAAATCGCTCCGCGCCAATAAAGATCAATAAAGATTACTGTCTGTTTGGCGCCATCTTGTGACAAAAACTCGACAACCACGACAAGACACAGAGAGCTTACTGAGACTGAACTTGACAAAATAGAGCATGACAGATACGAAGCCAACACACAAAAAAATACAGAATGGGCATTAAAACTTCTCAAAGACTGGCTAAAAGAGAAAAAAATGGAGACAGACAAGTATGAAGCAGAGGATCTTAATAAGGTATTACGATCATTTTATGCATCTGTGCAAAGTTTCGCGGAAGGATAAAAATGTTAATTTAAAACAAATATGCCAATAAAATGTTTCAAATTCATATTCATGTCCAGTTTTTTTTCCTTATGTGGCAAGTAGCCGTGTAATAAGCGGGATAATGTAGAGTCAGCCGGTAGTTATTGGGAAATAAGCCCCTTCAGTGTGATACAAGACCCTCCGCTTCGCGTCGGGTCCTGATCACACTGTCGGGGCTTATTTCCCAATAACTACCGGCTGCCTCTACATTATCGCTTACGTAACGCATATCGGTGAAGTTCCTTTTTTGCATCAGTGACATCTTTAAAGATTTCTCTAGACAAGTGCTGTGTTGCACAAAGCCCTAATATGGAGCTGGTTTGGTCGTGGTTATGCAAATTACTAACCTCAACCATGCTGAAGTTCATTTTAAAATATTCTCAATTAATCTACTATACATAAAAAGACTGGATGCAGTCCCTCTAGGATTTCGCAATTTATTTTTGCGTACAAAATGTGCAAAATGTTTAGATTTTTTACTTTCTAATTAAGTTACCAATGCTTGTTTAATTTTAAATTATCATTGAGAAGTTAAATTAATTAAACAAGTAAACAGGCAGTGAAAAAATAAGAACAGAGAAACAAAATGAAAATAACAAATACTTCTAGATAAACAGTTTTTTGATTAACATAGTCAGCGGTCACACAGTGGTTTCAAAAACTGGATCGGCAGGATGATTTAAGGAAAATGTTTTTAAAATAATTAACCACTTCAGCTGCATAAATGTTTAAAAAAAAATTTGATATTAAGAACATATGAATAAATCCTGATCGGCAACAATGAGAGAGGTGTGTCACGTAAACTTGCATTTATCTTTTTATAGGTTCACTCTTCAAAAAGTTTGAAAATGACTGACCTACAGTAATGCACAATAGCCAAAAGTCTAAAACCACAGTTTCCCTAAACTGTGCGTTTAGTTGTGTGTTATTATGCTATATGTGACCGTTCAATTGCAAAGCGTGAAAGGAAAACAGTATGGTCCTCACGCGCTGAAAGGGGACATGCACACGTATGCTAATGCTAAGATAAGATTATAGTGGACAGATGCCTTTTGTTTGTGTCACAAGTTCCCGACAACTTAATAAGCACTACAAAACAGCAAATTGAAATGCATTATGACTTCACCCATGCATTATACTAGTTTACAATTAAAAACTTCAAAATTAAAGAAGAGAAAATGTGGTGATATGTGCTCAGGAGATTGTGACTGATTGTTCAAGAGATTGTTCAAGTGGTTATTAAAATAAAGCCAGAAATGTTCACCAAGTTGTGTGCTTCATATCATGGCAGAATATTAGATTCTTTTATAAAAAAATTGAGACTTTTGCAATTATTTAGCGAAAACCAATTATGCTGGATCGCAACATAACGCAGTATTTTCTTGATTTTGCGCTGTGTTCCGCGATCACAGAATCACAAATAACCGAAGGAATTGAATATACGCAGTTATTAGTGAATGAGACCCCCTATCTTGCTGCACTTGGACTGCATGTTTGCAGAGTCGGAATACAATATAGTGGTTTATAAAAGTCCCTCACTGAATAGTGAGCCAAAAGTGATGTTAAGATAAGACTGAACTGATCAGTAATCTTGTTATAAAACTGCAAGAGATTCTTCAGATGCATATGCAGAGCGGCAGGTGACGCATGCAAGTATACAGCAAAAATGCTGCAATAGACCGTATGTAGCACATCAGCATTTAATTCTGAGCACACGCTTACAACATCCATGCATCTCTGCTGAAACGAGCACAAATGAATCTTAAGAGACACATTTCATGGTGTATTCTCTCACCTGTCTTTTGTCTTCGATTGTCCCTGCAGTACACTGTAGTGTTTGAGGCAGTAGGAAATGAAGCAGAGCTGGGCAAAAGTGCGAAAGACGCTTGATGCCCAGCATCGGTGTGCCGGACTGATGAGGTCAAGGGAGAGCCGTGGTTCTCTCTCCTGTCACTGCTGAAGCTGCAGTCTTTACAGTTGTGCTCATTTTGTGCGTTGGAGGTCTGTAGCTTTGCCTCCACTGCACTGTGGTGTCCCCGGTCTGAAAAAAGCATCAAACAAAGTTCAACCACAAAAACTAAACTGGTAGAGAAACTCGTAATGACGCAGCGATTTTATAAAAATCATAATCATTTCATAACAGCGACTTCTCTGATTGGCCAATTTCTCCTGATCTACACTCATTGGTAATGCAGTTATCAACCAGGTGCAAGTCTGTTCACTAAATTATTGTGTTAAAAGCAAGTTTATTTTACACTGACTTTTGGCTTTGACAGAAGCGCAAGTTTCCTCTAAAGAGTTTATGCACCTTTATTAAAATTAATATCACCTTGAAGAAAATTAAATGGTTGCATTTTCATTAGAGCTTACCTTTGATATCACCATCCTCATCCCAACCTAATTAAAACAAAATATTACAGTTAGGGCTCGGGATGTTGATAAATTAGCATCACATAAGGGTAACTCAAAAGTCTGCTCCCACTGACCGCAGAAGCTGTCGACGAGGGTACGTTCCTGTACGTACGATTCATCCAGCAGGGAGTACAGCAGAGAGGCATCACTAGGTACACCGCTGTTCAGGGTGCTGTTATGGGCCTGCAGGAATGATGTTGAAGGCCTTGGCGTTTGCGCAGTCGACCCAGAAAAAGATTGATAAGCCCTTCTGCTCCTAAGCCTATAGAAGAACAACAGAACAAAAAAGTATGAGCAAACATTATAAAAATTATAATTATAACAAATTCAACAAAGATGCTCATAGCTTCAAAACAGGGCTCATTTGGTCATAAGTGGATTAGGGACATTATAGAAAACTGGAATAAACTTAAACTTGATATTTAGTGCACTACTAGTGTGTTGAGCTTTAATGGTACAATAAAGAGGTTGGAAAACATTAATGGGATAGATGAGCAAATGATGAAAATTACCCAATGATTTACTCACGCCATCAGAGATACATATGACAATCATCACAATTGAGTAATTTTATAAAACGTCCTGGTTATTCCAAGCTTTATTACGGTAGAAAACAGGGTCCACGACATTTGCTATATGGGGCAAAACTGCATTCATCCTTCAGAGACACAATCCACACATCTCTAGTGGGTTAATAAAAGCCTTCTGAGGGGTAATCAAGCCGTGTTGATCATTTCTGTGAAGAATTTGTGCACTTTTTTGGGCTTGAACGGCATGGGCCCGTTTTCTACCGTTATAAAGCTTAGAAGAGCCAGGACATTTTCTAAAATAACTCCAATTGGGTTTGTCTGGAAAATTATTGACATATGCATCTCGGATGGCTTGAGGATGAGTAAATCATGGGGTAATTTTCATTTTTCCACTGAACTATCGCTTTAACAAAGATCTAGCTTTATGACGCTGTGGAAAAGAGTAGAATGACAGGAGTTATATTTTTCACCTTGATCGGCGATGGAAACAATCCAATGTGACTCACAAATCACGTTCATGGATGACATAATAAAATGACATTTGATAAGTTACGCTATAACATGAGCTAAATAAATATGATTTCTGCATCTGCGCAGAACAATAGACCCCTTCACGGTTCACGTCACAGGCGGTTCCCACTGCGCATGTCGGGGTCAGAAAAGTCATTACAGCAGATTGAGTTGCGTATTATTCGGTATCGTCAAAAATGCTTACTTGCGTCGTGGGCTTTGAAAATCGCATCAGGTCTTCCGTTACGTTTTCGCGATTCATGCAGAATCTCAAAAACAAAAAAATACAACATCTGCGGCTGCAAGCAATTAACGTGCAGACTGGGACAATGCAAATATCAAAGAGGCTTGTGTTTGTAGTGCTCACTTCATTTGAGGTAAGTCATCATTATTCAGCCCTGTTAGGTTAAATTATAAAGCCAGGATAGTATAACAGTTTGACCCCATGCTGCGCGCGCACCCGATAATCATTCAATGTTTACAAACCTTGAAGGGGTCTATTAACACATCATTATAGTATCACGTAACCACTCCACAGTACTGCTAAGTAATCGCTCTCATGATACTTTGATAGGTCGATTGGTCTGGAATCACTTGTCACTTCTTGTGTTTTGCTATAAGCATTAAACAACTTCTTGTGATCCCTATACTCTGTTGGAATCTCTCTAGCTACTTTTGAACATAAGTGCACCCCAAAGCATTTGAGTAATTCACTGACAAGACAACTTTGATACATTTCTACTTACTTGTCATCTTTGCGGCAGTAGATGGCACTGGGGTTAAGTGACAAGTCAAACAGATTGTTATCTCCATAGTGACTTGTGTCGGTGTGCAGACGGAGACTGCGTCTGGACATCCTGAGAGATTCGTGGCCGGAGCCAAACCCGAACTCCCTCTCAAAGTCTAGTGCTGAAGATGAATAGCTGGAACTGACAGAGATAAAGCAATGTTAATTAGTGCCATCTACTGTATAATACATGCAACAGCCTATTAACATCCCACTATTTTTCAACAGTACAAAAAAAAAGGTCACTGACACCATTAATCATGCCAGATTTGAACAGTTCACATGAAGCAGTACTTTTATGATAAACACACTGGTAACAATATTGTATGAGTACAGTATGTTACACCAAATAATAAATAATGTTAAATAACCATAAGGTTCTGAATTTGTTCACAACTTAACACAGTGCACCTTTCAAAGTTATGTTATATTAGACAGGGCTCAACATAAAGGACTGCCCGGTGGCCCAGGGCAAGCGTGAGAGATGTTCGGCCCACTAAAAAGTATTGTCACTTGCCCCGATTTGCATTGAGACATATCACAATATAAAGGTTAGGGGAACGGCAGCGAGAGCTGAACCTTCACCTGTTTATGCGGTCATCTTCCACTTCGCAATGCGCGCCGAACTGACTGCTGAGCATATGCTTTTTTTTGTAAAAGAAAACCCAGTTTTTCATTGGTTTGGAAAGCCAGTGTAATATATACTTGGGGTGGGCATGGGAAAATGTATCGGAGTAAAAGGTAAACTTTTTCTTTAATATTGTAGTGGAGTAAGAGTAAAAGTAGATGCAAATAAAACATACTCAAGTAAAGTACAAATCCCCGAAAAAAAATACTTAAGTAAAGTAACAAAGTATTTTTACTTCGTTACTTACCACCACTGATTATTAACAGCCAAAGTAAAAACGGTGATAAAACTTTCTTTTTAACACCATGCGAGCTTCTATGGCTGTGTTAATGACGAGAGTCAGGTTTAATTATTTGGAATAAAACTAAAGTTGTCTAAGATTACGGTGATCAAACATAACTAAGAAAGTAAACTGACTATAAATCAGAATTTTTTTTATTTATATTTATATATTTAATTTATTTAGAATAGGGCTGGGCCGGTTTGGATTTGTTTTTACCGCGGTCGGTAATCAACAAATACCCGCGGTTTTGCGGTTTATTGGCAAGACAATGAGTTAAATAACATGCATGATTTATTTATCTTTAATACTAAACACGTGCAAATTACTTAAGGAACATGTAAAGTGAATTTTATTTCCTTCCACATTTCTTCAATTTCAACATTCAACAACTTGAACAATTAGTATTATCAGTTAAAAAAATTTTTAACGCATTGCGTGTCCACACGTGCCTACAGACATTTCGCCACTTTTCTATCCTTAATTTGTGAATAGCCTGTAAGGACGCAAATTATTGCTGCCCTGATGGTCTGGTAAAATAAACATTTGTATGAGAAATCACTTGTACTGCATATGTGTCTGTGCTTGAGTATAGCTGGGAAGCTGCACGGAGACGCGTGTGTGTGTGTGTGTGTGCAAGATGACGCGGTCTGTCTGTCTCGCGCGCGCCTGGGCAGTCCGCCTCTGTTGCGCGTGCTTGGACAGACCGCTTCTATCCTCGACCCTTACCATAAACATCTGTCTTTTTCCACAAACAGAGAAAGAAGACGCAAAAGCAAAACTTTTTGAAATGTGTCCTGCTTTAGAAATTGCCACTGTTGTAGGCTAGATCAGAGGTCCCCAACCACCGGGTCGCGACCCAGTACTGGGTCGTGGACAAGTTGCCACCGGGTCACAAGAACGTCCCGAAAAAATGTGTATAATAGCCACGTAATAGCTTAATCGGGTATTTTGTATTGTAAGAGCCGACTTCAAATAACATCAATCATTTTCACATTTGAACAGAGCCGCGCTCTCTCTCTTTTTCTCCGCCTCTCTCTCTCTACCAGCGCATCAGCGATCACATTGCTGTCATTAGAGTTTGAGCATACAGTACTTTTAAAACACAATCGATTAAAGAATTGCGGAGGTATGACTTTATGAATCATTTGCAAATGTACGTTGCAATGATGTACATAAGCGGAGACGTTCAAATGTGTGACAGCGCAAATGACTGAGAAGTAATTATTTTATTCTTCTTTAAAACAACTTCAGAATTATCCATCGATCGTAGCACCATGATCAAAATAAACTATTAGGCTAATAATATTTTAACGGCTACACTTTTAACGTAATTTTGAAAGGAACCTAAATTTGTCAATCATCATTAATCATGGTAAAAGATCTGCGCCCAGCCGCAATTCTTCTGGCATCTCTCCTCCTTCACTGCATTTTTCTTCTGTTCTTTTACTTGGAATTGGGTCTCGAGCCCGACCAAGATTCGAGCTGCCTTCGAGAACAGCAAGTCAAGTTCGTTTAGGTTCCATTAATTATTAAGACTAAATGGGCAGGCAAACTAGTAAAAACAATGAAAGTAAAAAACAATCCGCCAAAATATGGTTTTACACGTCTATAGAAAATATACTATAGCCTAAATAAAGCAATTATTAATTTATCTAATGCATGGTTGTTATCTTTACTTCCGTAAAAGGAGCATTCTCAGCACGTTTGAACAGCAACTCTACTTTAAACGAGTGACAGACAACGTCACCTGTATTTCTACTCAATGACAATTTAATATTAAAATCATATCAGTTCATGTTCAGTTAACAAGTTGCGGTTGTTAACAAGCTGCGTGTATAACATCCGCACATAACACACAGGTGCAGGCCAATGTTTCAAGTTTAATTTTTTTTTTTTTTTTTGCGGTTATGACGGTGAGGAGTTCAGACCCGCGGCATGGGTCACGTGACCGCGGTATGGCGGTAATCCGGTTACCGCCCCAGGCCTAATTTAGAAAGCTTACTTTCATTAATTATTGGGTACTGTCTTTTTGCATAATATTTTTTAATACATTTCTGTACCACTGACACAGTTGATAGCAACAACACAGAACAGAGAAAAATAAAACAAACACCCTCAGCGCTGAAACACACACACACAATTACTGCAAAAAAGCTTATATTTCCACTTGGTCCAGCCATGCTTTCTGCACTAAGTGCCTCCAACCAGCCAGCAGCACCAAAGTAAATCCACAACAATCCCAGCATTCACGCCTGTGAACTTTGGAGCCATCCTGCTTGCAAGAAGTCTGCAAGTGTGGCAACGACCAATCACAACAGCAGCTGGTGAGCAAAGTATACTATTACGCTAAACAGTAACTTAGCAACGTATGATTAACTTAATTTTACCTCTGCTGAAGTTTTTTGCATTACACAATCCCATAAACAACACTGACACTGTGGCTAATGCTTTAAGGAAATACAACCACACACCACCACGCTATACGACACACGCAAAGAGTAAGTAAAAAACAGAGGTGCGATACACACAGCGCCGTCCAGCCCCAGCTCGCCAGACCGTACGTGTCGTCACAGTTCATTCCCTGGATGAATCACATTACTGCGGACGAACACACACACTTCCTACAGACTGAAGGAGATCTGAAGGGATCAAGCGCACTAAGAGGGTTTGATCTACTTCCTGTGTTCAGCTCCTGTAGATGACATGTGAGCCATAAACACTCCCTCCATACAGTACCTCGGGATCTTTTATCATCTGTGCATTTTATAAAACACCTTACTGCACTTTAAACATGGAATGAATTATCAACAAAATAAGGCCTGGTTTACATCAGTCTCAAATAATCTGAAAACAACTGGTCAGTCAGACATCACAGATTACAATTACATTAGAGTGCAGAAATGTTTCCCAAATGGGCCTTCTGTGATAGGATTTGGAGGTGAGGGTCTGTCGTTTCATTACTGTATATTAGAGCACGACCGATTTATCGTTTTGCCGATTTTATCGGCCAATATGAGCCTGTCGCAGATATGTCTGTATCAGCGGTTAAGCTGCAGATATGCAGACGATATGAACGTTTCTTACAGAACACATTAACTGCTTTTGAAAGATGTAAGTACTTGTTTGTCCAGCAGAGCGCGTCCTATTGGTTACTAATAGTGACCCAGGTCACTCACTATAGTGACACCAGCCAATCCACCACCCCCTTCACTTCAGTCAGTGATCTCTCAGTTCAGGTGGTGGCAGTCACGCAGTGTCTCTTCACAACATTTTTACACGTGGTATTAAAGCAACACCAAAGAGTTTTTTTTTTACCTTAAAATAACATTTCCAAAAACGTTTCAGTGGTTCATCCACTCAAAACAGGATGAATGGCACTTTCACATTCGCTTTGCAGCCCTCTATCGGCCAAAACCGCAATAAAGAAGTTTCCAACCGTCGGGTAGTGGTCCTGTAGTTTGAGTGAAAACTACAAAAACTTGCTTTATGGCAGACCTACAATCCAATCAAAGCCAGCTATGCTGCAGTATTTACGACGGGGCTAATGAACAATTACGCGTCTAACCTCTAGGGGGAGCAAAGAGCAGGAACTCTTTAGTGTTGCTTTAAGACGTGCTTTGGTCAATTGTATTTAAAGTGGACAAGGGAGACGCATTCCCGTTTACATTCGGTGCTTTTAATCCATCTCTGTTGTCGACTTGCGAGTTATTAAAATACAAGCGGGAGAAATAACACGAGACGGAGAAATTACACATTTAAACTACGCGCAGTCGTGCACTTATATAAAGGTATATTAGATTACAGCTGCTTGTGTTGTTACTGAACATGCTCATTTCAGAGCAATTGATTTAATAAGCACGTGCAACTTTACACCCTCGCTAAATAAAAGAGGCGGAGAGAAGACGCTTTAGTTTTATAAAGTCTAAAGTTGGTGCCGAACACTGTGGGTTTGTGTTATAAAAATGTTGTGCACTAAATTAAACAATAACCTACATCACTTTGTTGTCCGTCAAGGCTTCTTAATGGCAAGTTTCTAACTAATTTGTTAAGTACACAACTTACTGTAAAGCTAATAATAAACAATGACTTCATAAGTTTCCCTTTTCAATATAAGTCCAAAATAACGTTACGTTATTCTCGTCAAAACTGCAAATGATGAAAGTTTTGTGTATTTTGTTCTGTTTGTGTTTTAAAGTCATTGATATCAGTGCACTAAACAGTAAACTTGACTTATTATATAAGACTCATTTTGAATAATAAAGTTTATTGTTAATTTCTTGCCTATAGTATCTTTGTCACGTCATTTTAAGTGTTTGATCACTACATTTGTGAGTGATAATTGCATTGCATTTATTTATATATAGTTTATTTTGTTCATGTATAGTGTATTGTATGGTACTTGCATAGCCCCTAGACCTTAGCCTGGTATAACCAGACTCTCGTACATTCATTTCATTTGTACTGCTGAAGCGAAATGAAAAATAAGCGGAAGCACGTAGGAGGGCGGAGTCAGGCTACCTAGACCTCAGTTATCATGAAAAAATTTCAGTTTTTACAATGTGTGACCTTTAAAATATCTTCGTGTTCACCAGAACAAAGAAAATTATTCTGTTTTTCATATAGTCTCACACATGAGAGTGACTAAATTTTTAACTGAATCATGACTTTACATTTCCATTGAAACACTGAAAATTGTCAAATATCATGAATCATCAGAACAGAATTGTCGATGTCAATTTGAGTCCTGCGGTTAAAAAAGTGCTGTTATTCTCAATTAATATTGACATAATGTTGTAACCCGAAATGATGATGGCATGCGTCTTGAATGAGGACCAAACCTGACAGGTAAACATTTTGTTAGCTGTATTACAACGAATCAAACTTGGGTAAATATAAATAACTTAGAAATACAATGTGTATGATGAAGAAAACATCGAATATTACATGTAGGCCTACGCAGGATTCATCCTCACCGTGCTGTCCAAATATGTGAAACAGAAAAACACGTGACTTACTCAAACGTGCGGCGTGACCTCCAACCTCACGCAATCTTAACCTACTTCAACATTAAAGTAGCAAAAATAATCTTCAATATTCCCACTAAAACATCATAATTCATTTGTGATTATTATTTTGTAAAATAAATGTATTCAAAAATGTGACCATGGTCTACAAGTGAATCGCGTTCAGGAACTCAAATATCGCATCATGAACCGAGAGCGACGAATGAGAACCAATGAGAGAAGAGCCCGCCAAATACAAAACCACATAAACAAGTGACTTTTAAATAATCAACAGTAAACAGTAAACACTAAACATTAATCACGACATGGTATTTCACACACTGATGAATTTTTGTCGATTTCGGTTAGTAAAACATCCTCGAAATTAGCAATGAGATTTGTTAACACCATTGAACAATTTACCGCCACGTTAAACGTGCAAACATACCCATCCGTTTATGATCCGCGTGTAACATTAACATCGTAACGAGCACAGCAAGCGCTACAATCTGATTTTAAAACAACTTAACTTACCTGAAGTTAAATGTCACTCGGATGAAGAAACTCGTCGATATATTAACTGCAGTGCAGTTTCTTAAAGTACATCCAGGCGTTAGTTGTGTCCTCTTCTCAGTTTTAGATTTAGCGCTGATATAAACGTGCTAGCCCGAACGGCGTTTATCTGGTTACTTATCACATTTTACTAGGCTAATTAAAAATCACGTGGCGTGGCGTTACGTTTACCTTGAAGATGACGTCATATCCGCACAACTATTTGGGGAGCTACTGCTAATCAGCAATTTTTTTTATATGAAACAAATTAAAGATTGTAAAGTTGCGCGTTTTTTTTAAAGAATTATAATGATTGTGTTTTGTTAAGCCCGCAAAAAAGTGCATTGCATGATTTCGGATGAGACCACCAGCGCTGTGGTTTAATATTGTCATTAATAGAGAATATTTTTGAATACATTTATTTTACAAAATAACTTTAGCAAGACACTAGCTGCATTTTTTATTTATTTATTTTAGAAAAAAAAATAAACTATGTTGTGTCTACTTATACAATCAAGTAATTATGGCTAAAAGTTTGTGTTTTGGACCGATAAATTAAGAATCTTAATTTATTTAACACATAAGCATACAAAATAAATATATCTAGCCTATATATATATATATATACTCTTTTTACTCTTTTAACAATTAACTAAAGATATCAAGTGTTATGAACTGAAAATTATTATTTATAAAAGGCTTTGGGACATACCCATAAGCCCCTTTGCCTGGATATTTTGATAATGTATGCTTAAAACTGATGAGACATTTAAATTGAGGTCATAGAGGTTGAGGCTCTTTTTAGTATTGTTTTCCGTTATGTACTTAGATGTTTAGACCTTACCTTATTATTAATAGGCTAAGTTAGGACGAATCCAGCTTAGGCTATAAGCATTTCAAAATACAATTCCTTCCAGACTTTTTAGTATGTTATAAAGTCATAAACAAGTCAAAAGGCAATCTTTGTCATCACTTAAATTTTGTTTAATTGGTTATTTTTTATAGTCAATAAAAATGTAATAATACTAAATGAATGCAAATATCAAATTTTTATTCAAAGGTGTATTGGGCTCACTGTACCGGGTAGAATTTGAGTCTGAGATTTTATGTATTTGTATGTAATGTATGTCTGCAAAGTATGCAAGTGCAAATCTGTACAGTAAAATACTGTAAACATTAGAAATTGTGTAATCACTGAAGAAAAATGCACATGAATGCATAAATGATGCAAGGTGACTATGATTTCTTGTTTTGAAGATAGGCTGTCTTCTTCAGGTACTTTACCCAGGCCAGTATACTTTCATTTACTGTGCAATAAGCCATCGCTGCTGTTCCTGCAACTCCTGGTGGTTCTACATGAACTTTTATAATTAAAAACAAACACATTCATTCAACAGAAAATCTGCTTGCTTAAAAAAAAACTCACACAAGAGTTTTTTTCAGATAATTTCAAACTTATATTTGGAAAGGTTAAGCAAAAAACGCTTTGTTACTGTTGTCACAAACATCCAGTGAAGCAAAAAGAGTAAAAACCTAAGTGCAGCTTTATTTCACCAAACAAATAAACAAACACTTGAACGGGCATTAACATGATAAAACACAACACATTGGCACAAAAACTTGACCAATGACATAGTACATTTTTCAATAAAAGAATTTATCACTTTTACATTTTTCACTGAATTCTAGATCTCTCATGGGTCAGATTGATAATATACTGTAACACCGTAGACAAAGAAATCTGGAAATTCAAAGATTTAACAAGAATTACAGTATATATTTACAACACATAATTTCAAGATTTAAAGAAAAGCACAGAACTGTCTGACTTCCGCTTTGTGAAATTAAAAGTAATATTTAGTTATTATAAAGAGAGAGAGAAGAGAAATTCTTGTCTGCAGAGAACAAAAACTCTTCATCCTTTAGTTTTACAATAAAATGTACCTGTACTTAATAAAGGTATAAAATAATGTCAGTTCTGCTTACTGCACTGTTGACAGTGATTCTCTACTCTTACCTGTGACTGGACCGGAGATGAAGATTTGAATGAAAAAGACTCATGATGAAAACACTAATTCTGCACAGAACAGTAAGCCACTATAGCTGTACATAAACAGCACTGCATAAACAGTCACGATTATGTAATGTGTCTGACGGTTAATTGTCTAATTTGTGTTGATTATGAAGAATTGACTTTTTTATTGCGTTGACATTTAATCCTCATACTTTTTTTGTTTGTTCATGAAATAATATTTACACATTGTTGCGATTATTTAAATTAAATCTTAAATTAGAAACCTATGCAAGGTTTACCTGGCAGTAAATATTAATACACATAACACGTTTAATTATTTAATAAATATCTTTCGATCTATCGTTTTCATAAGAAATAAACACAATTAAGTTATTGAAAAATAACTGAAAATAAAAATGCAATCAAAATCAAACAGTAGTCAATCCTACTAAAATCATATTAATACTAGACCACATGTCTGTAGTGACTGCAAAAAAAAAATTCTTTACAGATCCTTAAAAATAACATCTTTCCCTTCCCTAAATTTGGAATTGCTAGTTATGCAGCGCCATCTGATACGGTCTCGTTCACACAGGCACTGCAGCTCCTCCTTGTGTTTTTTAGAGAGATGTGCAATCATTCCGGTGATCTGAAACTAAATTAGACGATTACTTAAACATTGTGACAGCCCTAAACAGCACCATGGTAGATTGTTTTGTGCTGTTTATATACAGCAGACTTTAAAAGTGCAGGACCCCCCCCACACACACCTCTAGATCCACAACACCAAAGATAAACTGCACGTGCTTAATAAGGCGGCAGATGAAGGTAAGTGGTCGCGCAATTGACATCTCTCCTTTTGAATCGCATTCAGGAGAGATTGCGCTCACACTGTAGCCTTCCGCGCCTGAGCCCAAGTGAACCACGCTCCAGCCCACCTCTGCAAGCCGGCCAGGGCGCGATTAACCAAACCGCGCCTGGGCGCGGTACAGAGCGATCACCAGGGGCGTCAGTTTGTGTTGAAAAGTGGTGAGGACAAAAGATCACATGAGAAAACATTACAGCAGGACGGGAAAAATATTGAATAATGGCGCATAAAAAAATGGGCATAGCATAGGCCAGCCAACAACACAAAAATACTCAGCATAAAACCCCTAACAATGTCGACTGCACATGTAACAGTCCCTGCAACACAAGCAGGTTAAGTTAAGATTAACAACTCACCTGACTCTCACACTCTCTTCAAGACCTTCTCTACCCTTCTTTGTCCCCCTGCCCCCCCACCTTCATCCGACTTAACGGTTGATGATTTTGCTTCCTTCTTTGTGAAGAAAATGGAAACAATCAGCAGTCAGTTCTCCGAGCCACCGCTTCTTGCGCATGCTCAAACCTCTGAGACATGCTCCCTCCCCTCCTTCTCTCTTCTATCTGAAGCGGATGTTTCCAAGGCTTCTAACCATCCGACTACCTGCCCGCTAGATCCCATACCCACCCATCTCCTTCAGGCCATCTCTCTGTCAGTTATCCTTGCTCTCACCCACATTATCAATTCATCCCTTTCCACTGGCACCTTCCCCATAGCATTTAAAGAGGCTCGGATAACCCCGCTGCTGAAGGAACCCACACTCAATCCTGCTATGCCAGAGAACTACAGACCCGTTTCTCTTCTTCCCTTCATTGCAACCAGCTCTCTTCTTTCTTCACACAAAATAAGCTCCTGGATGGCAATCTGTCTGGTTTAAAAAGCGGTCACTCCACTGAGACTGTGCTGCTCTCAGTCATTGAAGCCCTAAGGCAGGCAAGGGCAACCTCCAAATCTTCTGTGCTGATCTTACTGGATCTATCTGCCGCTTTTGACACGGTCAGTCACCGCATCCTCCTCCTGTCGACCCTCATGTCTATGGGTGTCTCTGACACAGCCCTTCTATGGTTCAAGTCCTACCTCTCAGGTAGGTCATTTTGGGTATCCTGGAGAGGTGACGTCTCCAAACCCCAACGTCTCGATACCGGGGTGCCTCAAGGCTCTGTGCTTGGACCGCTGCTCTTTTCGATATACATGACATCCCTTGGCTCTATCATTCGGAAACATAGCTTTTTCTACCACTGCAATGCGGATGACACTCAACTCCACTTGTCGTTCCACCCTGATGATCCCCCGGTTTCTGCCCGGATCTCGGCATGCCTGAGGAACCAACATCTCCAGCTTGACCTTGCGAAGACAGAACTGCTTGTCATATCATCTGAACCAAAGATTCAGCACAACCTTTCCATTCAGCTAGGTTCCTCGACTATCACGCCTTCCAGAACGGCCAAAAACCTGGGAGTGGTCATTGATGATCGGCTTAGCTTCACAGAGCATGTTGCCAGCTTGTCCAGTCCAGGCTGGACTACTGCAATGCAGTACTGGCAGGGCTTCCAGCCTGCACGACCAAAACCCTTCAGATGATTCAGAACGCAGCGGCAAGAGTGGTCTTCAATGAGCCAAAGAGGGCGCACGTCACTCCTCTCTTTGTCAAGTTACACTGGCTTCCTATAGCAGCCCGCATCAAATTTAAGGCTCTGCTCCTGGCCTTTAAAACCACCACTGGGTCAGCACTCACTTACCTTCACTTACTTATAGAGCCTTATGTACCCTCTCAATCCCTTTGCTCTGCCACAGAGCGACGGCTTGTGGTGCCATCTCAAAAAGGGAAAAAACACTAGCGCGTACCTTCTCAGGAGCTGTTCCACAACTATAGAATGATCTGCCGGTCGTGACACGGTCTGCTGACACTGCAGCTGTCTTTAAGACTCTGATAAAAACCCATCTCTTTCGCCATTACCTCACTTCCTAATAACGGACTTATCTTTCTCTATTTCCCTTTCTCTCTATCTCTACATTTCTAAAAAAAAAGCTACTAATAATCCCTTGTCTATGTATACTGTGTTGGACTTGATGAGACTATTTCCACTTATATATTGCTGTTCTTGTGTTGCTATAATTGCTTCTATTGTTTACCTCACTTGTAAGTCGCTTTGGACAAAAGCGTCTGCTAAATGAATAAATGTAAATGTACAGACACTAATGATAAATACCTTGTTTTTGAACATCACCGCTGTTGTTATATAATAATTGACATAAGTTTTTAATTTAGAGATTATTATGGGTCTTGTAAAAGGACCCAAAAATCAAATGTAAAGGCCACATTTCCCCCCCAAAATGAATCGCTAATAAATACCATTATAATTAGGGTCCTTTCCTGTTATGTGGGTGGGAGGGTGCCAATATTTGCCAAACAATATTTAAATACATTGATTTTAAACGTCCCCTAACCATTTTTGATGTATCTGTTCATCTCATGAGCTTTATTCCTTATTTATGGTTATAAATATTTGTCTTGTATTCATTTGTTTTCTTCTGAGTTGAATATTTTTACAGGAACTTGAATGACATTGTTCATCGGAGGAAATGGAGCTGAGAGCCTTTGAAGGAGAGCCTGTTTTGCGTCTCACAACGTACAATAAGACAATTAGTTGAACTATTCAGTATTCATCACAAACCCCTTTATTACTTTTCAAATCTTCAGTAAATGTTGAAATGTGCTGTTGACTAACTTGACATCTCTTGATTTTGAAAGGCATAACAAAGAAATAAATGCAATTGGCTGAACTTTATTAAGTGTGTTTCACAGTTTTCCACACACCCTAATCTCCACTCCACTAACCAGCTGTGAAATAAATATTTTGCATAATTAAAAATAAAGCATAATTTTGGGTTTGAATTTTTTTTTGTTTCATTCTTTAATAATAATAATAATAATAAGTTTATTTTATATAGCGCCTTTCAACAATCTCAATGACTCTTTACAAAGATGAGATGTACAATCAAACAGAATTAAGGCGGTTTAGTAAACATCACTATACGTAAGCATACACATACACCAAAGGAAACAAAACATAAAAACATCCCAGTCAACAAGTACATTGGAGCAATACAGATGGTACATACAATACAGAAGAGAAAATTAGAGAACACAAAACCATGTCAAATGCACTTGAGAATTTGAATAACAAGAAGTGAAAAGATACGTTTTCAGATTAGTTTTGAAATCCTGTAAGGACGCCAGATCTCGAAAGCTCTGGGGGAGAGAATTCCAGAGGCTGGGAGCCGCAATATAGAAGGCTCTACCACCAATAGATTTAGCCTATAACAAGGAACCTCTAATAAATTAAGAGTCAGAGGACCTAAGTGCACAGGCAGGGGTATATGTGTGAACGAGATCTGTGATATATTGTGGACATGGAGAGCTTTAAATGTAGTGAGCAGAACTTTATATTGAATGCGGAAACTAATTGGGAGCCAATGTAAACTGTATAAGATTGGGGTTATGTGGGAGGGTTTCTTTGTGTGAGTTAGCACACTTGCTGCTGATTTCTGGATATATTAAAATTATCTTTAAAATGAGACAATCGCTACTTCTGTTTCATTTCGACTTTATTAATACTTGATAGAAGTGCGCTATATAAGTTATGGTTCTACATTATAATTTAATGTGAATTAAGTAAAAAAAAAAAAAAAAACTTAAGAATTGAAAAAACAGAAACACAATTTAAATTTTTATTCTTTTTTTTTTAATTTTGTTCTCCTTAACAACTAAACCTTAAAATCATCTGAGGGTTTAATACAATAAAAATTAATCATTTTTCACAATAGAAACACTTCATGGTTTGTGAACAAACAGCTTTAAATATCATTAATTTTTGGAAAAACTACAGTGTTAAATGCATGATTAAAGTTTAACATGTGCTTAAGTGCAATCAGGAGTGAATCCCTAAACAGCCGAACGTAACACAAAAGAGTAAACACTGTATTGATTTATGTGTACATTATTAAAAAAACTAACATTTTATAGCAAACATATTCGTGTTCTTGATGACTGCATGAATAATAAAATCAAACTCCCGTGGATCTCATTGGTAAGGTTTTACAATTTTCATAGAAATGTAGTTCTGTAAATAAAAACACAAACAACACAAAAGATTACAAATTACAACTCAAAACTTATAAGAATCACTTTTAAATGCAAACTTTTAAAACTTTTTGTTTGTGAATTAACAGATCTCAGATCTCTTACTTACCGGTAATGAATACAGCAAGATTCCAAGGAAAAGCAGCACTAAAATGAGCAAAACGAGGCCGATGAACAGCCACTTAAATTTACGCCACACAATGAACTTGCAGGTCTTGCATGGATTGGTGAACCAAAAGAACGAGGTTTCAGGTCGCCTGAGAAAACAAAGAAACAAATCTCATTTGAGTGTTTTTCTGTTTTCGATCATAATATCTCAAAAGTGGGAAGTGTTTTACTTTGGAGGATCCAGCTTTGGGTTCATATTGGGCTCATCTCTGCCTTTTCCAGCAGGTCTTTCATCTGCCTCTTTCTCATTCACTATCTCCACAGTTAACTCAACCTTCCCCTGAAACCAGCAAATAAACAAAGTGAACACAACTCTTTTCTGTAATGGCTTTCTTAAATGTTTGCTATCAAAGTCATAGCTTTCAAGTAGCAAAAAAATGAAGATTTTGTGCATTAGTTGTGCTTACACCCAGTTCCTTCTTCCCATCTTTATCCATATAACACGGCCACCATCCTCTCACTGACTTCTGGTCAAAAAGGGACTTTGATTGGTTTGATTTTGGAGAGCTCTGCACATCAGGTAACATGTCAAGATTACATTTCTCTGATGATTTGGCAGGATTGATGAGGTTGTGGAGATCAAGTTCAATAGCACCTGTTAAGAAAAAATGTCATTGGATTAAATATTAAAGCAAGTAACAGATTACTTAAAAGAAACTTTTAAGACAAAACATGACAAGAAACCATTTGTTAGGTTTTAAATTAAAGTTTAACTTAAAGTCGCAAAAAAATTGAAAAACTGTCATTTGTTTTAAGAATATTGTGGTATTTTTTTTTACAAATGACTTATCTGTGAGCTTTATTATTTAAAAAAAAAAGTATGTGCCCGCAACACAAGACGCAAATCTCGTTGAAACTATAGGTGTGTTTGAGTTCATGCTGTGCAGACTGAATAGTGAGGTTTGCTGCTTGTAGTCAAGGGAGGACGGACACCTGCTGCTTGCTGTAGTGACATGTGCGCTGTGTTTCTTCTTTTTTTGTGAATAAAGTGAATTAGAGTTTGGTCTTTTGCTTCTTTTAATTTTTATTTTATAACATGACACAATATAACATTTTCAGGTATATTAACAAGTTTTACCTGTTATAAAAACATACATTTATAATGTTTATTAGTGGACTGAAGGTTGGATTAAACGTGAAGCGCTTAAGATCATTGCCATCAGTGAGGCGACCAATCACAAAAAGCTGTCACATTATCAGAACTCCATGCAGCGGCTCTGGCAGCGGTGGTTAAGCCAGCTGACTACTCTCGAAATGTTCTCGCAGTACTTTAAAACCATACTTCACATGCCTTCAGCACCAGCTCAAGTCAAGACAAAATTTCTAACTGTCAAGCACTGCCACCGATCGGTCTGCACAGCACTGCATGAAGTTAAAGGAACAGTATATAAGAAATTTATATCAATTAATCATAAAATGGCCCTAATATGTCACTAGACATTAAGAAATCATTTTTATTTCAAATACTTATATCACTGACAACAGTGGTCTGGTCAGGATATTGTCATTTAAAAAGTGGAGTTGCAGCCCTCAACTGATGTTTATGTTGTCATTTTGTGTATTGGCCACCAGTTGTGTGATTGCATTACCAGTTTTGGCCACAATCCTACATACTGTTCCTTTAACAACACTTTATTTCTCTTAACTTCCAGTCATATGGTATGGCAGGTGTCCAGAAAAAGAACTTGCATTGATTGGCAAATAGCAACATGACCCAACTACAAACGATCCAATCAGTTCTCGATGGACGAATTCAAGTCCAGCCCTATCCTACCAGTCCACATTTTCATTTCAGAAGCTGTTTTATTCGGATAAACGTCAACCTGGGAAAGTAAGACAATGACAATCGCTACTTCCACTTAATGCCGACTATAACAATGACTGTTTTCCAAACTTGGGTTCAAAAACCCCTGGTGGTTCGTGAGGGAATTTCAGGGGGGTTCTAAAAAAACCTATTAATTACAATTAAAAACTTAAGAATGTAAATAAATAATTTAAAGAAAAAGATGAGTTTTATTTGTTTAATCTCAATGTCATGACCATTACACAAAACTATCAGAAAACTGAGGAGCTGAATGTACGAAAATGTGTTATGCACCAAAAATAAATAAATAAATAAAACAATGAAGGTCAAATAACAGGTAATAATAACAATAACTATGTAAAATACTACTGATAAAAACTAAATGTTTTCCAAGTTAAGCATGCGACGTGCTATTAAAAATGTTTAAAATGTTAAGTTAAATTGTCAGGGGCTTCTTCAAGAAATAATTTAGATCAAGAGGGTTTGGTTGACAAAAAAAAAAAGAAATGCACTATAAACTATTGAGACAAAGTTTAGTTTAATTGCCTCACACAGACGCGTATCTCACCTAAATAATCATCCATAGAGAATTTGTCATTGTCCCATATCTGAACAATCAGTTTCGGTGGTATCCTAATCTCAGTATTGTCAAGACTCCAGAAATGTTCCTGTTGTATAGAAAAAAACATTTTAATATTTCTAAATACATTTCATAGAAAGTTCCGGTCAATTTTTACCATTACCTTTTTAGAGACAAGACAGAGTTGCTCTGCAGGCAGGTATTCAAATCCAAACACGAATCTCCAGTTAAAATTGCCATCCCCATCCAAAGATCTGTAGTGAACATCTGTCTTTTGTTTATTTTCCTCCATACCTGGCATCCACCTAATCAATAATGTACAAACACATTAAATCACCAAAAAATGCTATGAATATCAGCAGTAAAGTCAGCAAAAAATCTTTTGTGTACCCTTTCACATAAATGTCGCTCATTTGTTCTCCAGTAACGCTGGTTTCATCTAAAACAACGTCGGTTGTGTTCCAAACAATAACACGTAGAAAGTACCTGAAAGAAAGATTAAACGTAAGACTCTCATCAGTCACAAACTTTAGGAACGCATCTAAAACAAACATTTCTTCTCACTTTTTGGCCTTGCGTGGAGATATGTCAAAAGGAGGTCCAGGAGGTCCAAGACTTTTGGGGAAAATGTCAACCCACATTTGCAGTCTTCCCTATAAAACACAGATTAATCAATAATGTAGATTATTGACCAAAAAAATGTATAACGGGACAGGGAGATAAAGGCCAAAATCAAACCTGAGGGAGATTTGGTTGGTAGCTTGTGTGCAGGGTCCTGGTCTCCACATGTTCTGGAACCAAACCTTGAGTTCGGAGGACATGCAGAGCAATCCGTTCACTCGGAGGACCCAGGTGCTGATGGATTTCCTTGTTTGTTTCTGAAAAACATTACTGTTATAATGCATTGTTTTAATATACTGTAGTATATTACATCTTGTAAAAATGGGCATTATAGGTGTCCTTTAACATCATAATGCTCAAAGAACAAAATGTTACGCCAATCACCAAAGTCAGAGAGGCAATGGAGTCGACTGTCGAAGGTTAACGTGTTTCCATTGTCTTCGGTCCTGGGTGGACTCAGTCCTTTCAGACGTGCGTGATGTTGAAGAATCTGAGAGGGTTTGAGTTGATCGCGCCACTGGTTTGGTCCAGAACTACGTAAATGAAAAACACAACAATCATTAATGTCTCTCCCAATGCCCTTAAACACAAGAAATTATCAAGTTTTCATTGAGTGACACGGTTTGGGTCTCACATGCAGTACGTCTGTGGTAAACCGCAGTAAGCCCCGAAGTAAGAGAGGAAACGATTTTCCAAATCAATCACGGTCTCCCCGACCTTCTCATCACGGCTGAGCAAATCAAAGTCATAGACGGAGATCTTCAAGTCTTTTTCTTGAGGGAAGATGCAGGTCGTTTCAAACATCCTGTTCAAAGACATGAAACAGTGAAACTCTGATCATCTAAAAAAACCGAGCATATATTTAGTTTATCTTTGACATTACCTTCCAAACACTGGAGAAAGGGTATTTGGTATGTAATTGTCTCTGTCATCGATAGACTTTCTCCCCAATGTGATCTTGATATAAGGGTCACACTGAAAAAAAGTGTTTTCCCATTTTATTAAACAGCACTTTGAACTTATATTTGCTTTGAGATTTTCTTAAGGGGAACAATACTACATTACTTTGCCATTGTTGTCTTTGGGTTGAAGCTCCATGGCCCGTACCACATAGATTCTGACCACACACTCCTGCGGGACGCTGTCAGGCAGCTCTCTGAATTGTTGGGGTGGAGGTATCACATCTGGATCATCGGACAATGGGTAGACCTTAAACGAGCCCTATACACAAACAAATCTAAAATCACCACGTGCTGTGGACACACATTAAATGTCTTATGGATCAAACACAAATTTAAATGTCTCACCTTAAATTCACCGACCACTGTGGGGTCTTCATCATCGCTGTCATTTTTCCCACGATACAATTTGAAAGTCTTGCAGAAATCTGTAAACCCCATGAACTCCTTCACGTCTTCAAGCTCATGTTTATACACCTTAAAAAGAGAAAATTGTGGTCAAACAGCAGATCTTGTCAAATTTAAAGTTTAAATGAAAAATCTCAAAACATTGGAAAGCATTAGGAGGTGGTGCTCCAAGGAAAACTCAACTTACCTCCAAAGTGTCATAACCTTTATCAAGGTATGGGCGGCATTTGTCACTCTCTCCAATAGATGCATAAAACTTACTCCACCAATCAACCGTCTCCTTTTCCTGAAAAGCAAACCCGATTCAGACCATCTGATGCTCATGTTGAGAAAAGATTGTAAAGCTTTGCTAAAGTCCCCATGACGGGAAGTTGCAATCGACTTTACTTCCATATTGTGATGTATATCCAAGTAAAACATTATATATTGTGAAGAAAATAGCGGGTGTGGCTTGTGTTTTCCACTGTGAATTGTAGGCGTTTTATTCAGAAATACGTTAACGGATGCGCTGACCAAGCTGTCAAACTGACGTCATCAGAGAACGATCGCCTCAAGTACATTTTCAGATTGTGATTAAAGTTTATGAGGACATGTGAATTTTATAAAAGTAATGACCTACACGGATAAATTGTTTACAATGAACACTGAACATTCTTGTTTTTTAATGTAATATTGCAGTTTTGATTTTATGAGGACTTTAAGTGAAAAACTCGTAGACTAAACACAGAACTCACCTTCTCTTGCTGCAGAAAACATTTTCACACCATGAAGAACACACATGGAACAAAAAATATTTCAAGTTAGACATTTGTAAAAAGATAAACCCATTATTAAACCCTAACCTGTGATTATACAGTCTTATAGAAGAGAAAGATGAGTTAAGTCCAGGTAAATAGGAATTTCTACTAAACAACTAAACAATGTAACAAACAAATAATTATACCAAAAAGTTGTTATATGGCTCCAAATGTGTTATTCTTATTTAAATACATCCTGTCCTGTATATCCAGGGTGTGATGTAAAAAAATCAGTGGATGAAATGTTTCTAAAAACGTTTCATAAAATACATCAAGACCCACAGAGGGATTACAGTATATGAACTATAAAACCTAAATCTTGAAGCCCAAGTAACATTTATTTAATATGATATTTATTAATTTGTGTTCAAAAGATGAACAAAGGTCTTACGGCTGTGGAATGACATGAGGGTAATTCACAAAATCTTTATTATTAGGTGACCTAACATTCAATTCATACTTTGTTTCATAAAAACCCAGCACACAAAGTGAAGTTAAAGGAACAGTATGTAAGAAATGTATATCAATGAATCATAAAATGGCCCTGATATGTCCCTAGACATTAAGAAATCATTTTCATTTCAAATACTTATATCACAGACAACAGTGGTCTGGCCAGGATATTGTCATTTAAAAAGTGGAGTTGCAGCCCCCAACTGATGTTTATGTTGTCATTTTGTGTATTGGCCACCAGTTGTGTGATTGCAGTACCAATTTTAGCCACAAGTTTTGTGATTGCAATACCAGTTTTGGCCACAATCCTACATACTGTTCCTTTAATCAAGAAGATGAAAGGGTAAAATGTTGATTTGCTTTTGAAAATAAACAATCAGATGTTAAATTCAGAGAGCCATCATCACAGATAATGAATATCTAATCAAAAAATATATATGAAATATGATTATGATTCCAGAAACAACTGGAGATGCAAAAACCACATGAATAGTACAGGATCAACTACTAATCCGAGTTTTGATCACAAAACAGAATTTACATCATTCATGAACTCTGTAACAAATCTTTCCCCAACTGAACCCATATGCAAGTAAACTGAGGATATAAATAATCAACCTCTATGGAGACCGACTAACTCGTAAGGTGAATTGTGTCATTTCTGCACTTGTAGTAACACCAAACAAAATATCGGTCAGTTGCATCTGCATAGTGCTAAGATTTGGTAATATATCTTTATTTTTTCCAGCAGGATACGGGATGAGACAATCCGCTTGGATCTGGAAACAGTATTCCTTACCCCATGAACAAGCCTCCACTCATTTCAATAAAGGATATTATTTAAACGGCTGTTATAAGCACTATTTATTATTATCACACATTTAAGCAAAAATGTATAAACTCTCAGTGCACTGCAGTCTTCAGGCTCAAGGATTACAGACAGCAGATATTAATAATTACTGAAAAATCAAACCATGTCCATGAGTTCATGTCTGGTAATCCCAGATTTTGTTATATCATAATGTGTTTTGCATTATGATACAAGTGTATATTAGCGTGATTTTTTTTATTTCCCTATTGCCTTTAAGATCGGTTGGTCACGCTGCCGCTTTCAGGACCGGACCAGAAGTTGTGGTTTAAAAGTGCTATTTTTCCTGGTCAAAAATGACAATCGTTTTGCTAGATAAGACCCTTATGCCTCGTTTGGGATCGTTTAGAGTCCTTTGAAACTCCGTTGAAAAAAACTGTTAAGTGTTGAGTTAAGTATTAAGTGTTGGGGTCCATTAAAGTCCATTAAAATGAGAAAAATCCTGGAATGTTTTCCTCAAAAAAACATAGTTTCTTCTCGTCTGAACAAAGAAAGACATCAACATTTTGGATGACATGGTGGTGAGTAAATTATCTGGATTTTTTTAAGAAAATTGACTAATCCTTTAACAAGCAGATACTGCCTTTTTCTGTAGGTCATTTCCTGTTTTATTAAATTTACAAGTAAAACTAAATTTTTCTTATGTAAATCCCGAGAGTGTTTAACGCCAAAGGATGGTCTGTAATAGCACAAGCTGTTAATAAAATCTGCCCCTAAGGTTATAAAATACAGTAAGTGTATTTAACCACACACCCCTTACCAGCACTTTTTGGGAATCAGATAACTTGCATTAAAATGTTTGCACATTCGCAGTTGACATAATTGACGTCCCCACCGCTTTATGTCCAAGTTGATTGTGTCCTGACCACTTATTGAAAAAATTGTTGCATAACATCTTAAACACATGGAAAATGAAGGAAGTGCTGTTTTCTTCTGCTTTTCAAAGCACTCGCCTGTGAACACAAGTTTTTTTTTCAGATGCGTCTATATTTAAGTGAGCTTGCCGCGCATCTAGATTTAAAATAAACTTGAGCACGACTTGATACGAACGGCCTCTAAAAGGAAAAGATTGCATGTTTCCTTTGTTTTTAGAGTGTTAAATGATGTCTGTGCACATAAAAGATCTGTAAAGTTGCAAAAATTAAAGTTTCAAATCCAAAGAGATATTCTTTTTAAACGTGAAGCCTCATCCACGGCCACCTAAAACGGCTCGTTTAACACGCCCATGCAGTTTGACGTCATACTGGTTTGAACATTTTCATAACACCGCCCTCATATATACGCAAAGATAGAGGGTGTAACTTTCAATCACGCTGTTGTATTGTTTTTTCCGCCATGTCGAGCAGACGCTGTGTTTCGTTGCAAAACTACTTTGGTTGGCATTCCAACAGAGTAAATATTAAGAAACCAGTGGTTAGGTTTTATTTACAACACAGTTTCAGAACAGTACAGCCCAAATGTTCGATTGTGTGCTGCACATTTTAAGGAGGATTACTTTCTAAACATCGCGGAGTACAACCGCTGGATGTACACAAAGGCTTCGTCTAAAAAGTGGAGCAATTGTAACTTTGCAACTACACTGACATCCTGTAAGTAGCTGATGTTTTCATATTTAAAGAGTAACTAAACCCTAAACCAACTTTTTTTAGTTAATGATCTGTAAGAATGATGCTTTATTAGTGCTGTTCATTGATTTTAGTAAGTTTTTTGACATTTGGATATAAAGTGTTTCAATTCTACAATATATGGTGTAAAAACGTCTGAGTGCTGCCCTCTTCAGGTTGAACGGTGGCTACTGCAGTTGAATTTTCCTATTGGATGTTGGGTCGGAGAAATAACTTGTGACTCGTGTAAGCAGGTTTAAGCTCACCACGCCCTTGTTACGATCTCACCACACACTTAGTTCGTCCCCTCTATCTCCGTTGGGATCTGCCCACTTTTCTTGCATTTTTCAAATATTGCAGTGGGTGGAGTCAGGCTCTGACCAGGGGTTTAGTTAATCTTTAATACATTTCCTCACTGACGATTCAAAGATGAGTTTGGTGCAGAGACGCGCCTGTGTTTTAATGCATTTCCTAATGATGATCAAAACGCGAGATTTGAGAAGTGCAGATTAGTGATTGTTTGTTGTTTCTACGTTCACAAATGCAAACATGGTTTATGTTTTAGTATTCTTACCTTACCATCTGTTACGTTCTGCTAACATCGCGCTGGTAAAGTTGATCGATTAGCTTAGCCATCCGTGTTTTCTGGGTCCGATTCAGGCTCGTGTTGATAAGGTAGTAGTAAATATGATAGTATCTCGTGGCTTTTATTATTGTTTTGGGAGCTCATCTTCCAAAACTTGGCAAGGAGCGTCATATATCCGATTACGTTACTGAGGTATTCAGCCAATCACAACGCACTGGATAGCTGGCCAATTAGTTCACACCCGTTGACACCGCGCTTTCTCACAACGATGAGCTTTGTACCAAACGACCTGTTTCAGATGGGCGGGACTTAGAGGTGCTAAAAAAATGTATGGTATGTGGAAAATACTGATTTTTTTAACCATAAACCACACGAACACATTGTAATACACCAAATATAAAAAGTTTTTTAGCCCTATAATATGACTCCTTTAAGTGAAAGATGTAACAATAAATCATCTATGTATATTTATTATTCACTGTCTATTGCAAGAGTAACAAAAATCTATTTGTTGCAAAACCCATCTCAGTTTAATGGAAAAAAATAAGTTTCATATAAATATGATGTTTTCTCAAGTAAAACAAGTCCATTATATATTTGTTTTGTTTTTTGACACAAAGGCGGCCTGTTTCCCCTGCATACTTGATAAATCTTGCTTGTGTGTTGTATATCAGGGGTTTCCAAACTTATTTTTAACCCAACAGGTCATATCAAGACTCACCATTCTTTTAAAATAGAAATATAGGGGAACACACATTCACATTTGTTTCCCTTTTAGTAGTTTTTGAAGTTAATTTAAATTAAAATACCTTATGATAGGGCTGCACAATTATGGCAAAAATCATAACTGTTTAGGCTATACTGTATTATATTATTTTAAAGGTCCCGTTCTTTCTGTGTTTTTGAAGCTCTGATTGTGTTTATAGTGGGCAATATAACATGTGTTCATGTAAAACGCGGTATTTTTCACAAAATTGACTTATCTGTATAACGCTGTTTTCACTGTGCTCAAAACGGGTTGATGTCTTCCTTGTTCTATAAAGTCCCTCCTTCAGAAATAAGTAACGAGTTCTGATTGTGTAGTTTGTTTAGTGTGTTGTGATTCGATAGCAGCTTAGCTTGCCGTTAGCTTAGCTGGCGACATACGTATTCCTGTTTGAGGAGTTTAGTCAAAAACTGATTTACTGACATCATTAAAGCAGGAAGTAGAGGGCTGTAGTCCAAACCGGCCGTTCGCTGTAGGCTTTGAAAGGCGAATTCTGTTAAAGAAAATATATCGCCTGGCAGTGAACTTTGAGCTTTATCATTTTACAGGAATTATTTATGCTCTAACAGCAACATTACACACTAACTAAATATTTTTCCAAATAAAGTGCAAGTGCAGAAATCTCACATTTGACCTTTATATCTGAATGGTGTTTAATTGTAAAATTCAGGCTTTAATACCATACATACTTGAAGTGGACTAGCAGTGGTCATTTTGTCAACAGCAGCTGAGATGCCATACATATACTGAAATTCACAAGGTTGAAAGTAAAAGCAAATTCACACAGATGTAGTGTATGCAGGTGCGCCTTACAAAGTCAGACGTGTGCTCTTCAGTACCTGAGCTTCCAGAAGACGCTCTCTGTTGTCTTCAATGTTTACATGGAGGTCTCTGGGAGCCCCTGCCATCAAAGCCACTGGAGGAGAGATTAAGACCTTGTTCTCTTAAATGCTCTCCAAAGAAAAACTTAAATGTGAAAGAGGAAACATACTTTTTGAAGATAATGAAACAGCAGATACAACGGCAAAAGGATCGCATCGAAACTCCTCCAGAGATGAAATGGTGCACTGTCCCACGACAGGTTTCCGGCCGAAAGGTCTGTGGTCTATTACCTTTAGCACTATAGGGGGAAGATACATCTCCTCCTTGGGTAGAAGCTATAGACAATAAATTGAATGCTTAGAATTGAATATTTGGACACTACAGGTCTTACTTTTTCTGCATTGAAATATCAAACTGTGACAATTATTTTAAAGGGAACAGATGCTCACCACTTTTAATAAAAGAACGTTTCCGGAGAAATTCGGGCATTTCTTGATGTTTTTAATGACTGTGGTCTGAACTCTCTCTTCTCCACACTCCACCACCAGACTGGGTGAAGTAACTGGAGCCAGCTGATATGTCTTCATGTTACGCAAACCCCACGCCAGAACCTACAACACACCAAACCAAGGCAATTAATACAGAAACATTCAAATACTTAAATTAGAAATACATAAATTATTTACATGTTAATAAAATATGGCGACATAAACAGGGCGACACTGACCTCTATTGCAGTGAGCTGCACCACAGGACGAATCCCTTGAGGAACCATATAAAGAGCATCTCCTCTTTTGGGTGGAACGATGGGAAGTTCAATGTCAGATCCCTAGGGTAATGTGCAGATTATTAGGCACGACTGCAAAAATCATTCATCAGCTTACGCTCAATGATGAAGAATACCTTCAATATGAGCTCAGCAGCCACCAGCACTTCTCCTGCAGGCTTCTGCTTGTGCATCACAGGATACCAAAGGAGTTTAGGAGATGAATCCATGCTCGAGTTTAACTTCACCACAGGCAGACATGAACTCCTGCCCATCATTTCATCTTTACCCTAGCACAGTAAAACAATTACAAATCATACATTTACTACTTCAGAAACATTGAGCCCTATTTTAACAATCTAAGGGAATTGTCTGAAGCGCGTGGTGCAGATGCACTAAGGGGCTGTTTACACTTGGTATTAAGATGTGTTTTTATCGATCGGATCACAAGTGGACTAGAGAGACACATTACGTTTACACCTGGTATTTAAATCTGTCTCTTTTGTCCACTTTCGACCCCTTCTGTCCTGAATACTGTGAGGGGACGGTCCGTGAGACGGTGGGCGAGTCTCTCTGCTGTCATTCAAACACGAGCGGGAGTAATTATGAGTTTATATGGACGCAAACGAATATTATGTCGGAGTCCGCTGCTTGTTTAGCAAGTATACATGCTGCACAGTGTTTTGCACGTTTATATGTTGGAGCTTTCTCTGAATTTTCAGCGCAATTGATGAAATAGGATCGCGCAACTTTCACGCTTTCAAAACGAAACTACGGAGAACACCCGCAGTAGTTTTATCAATGAAAGGCTAAAAATAGCGCTGTTCACCGTATGTTCACGCCAGAAGTCAAAAAAGACGTAAAACTTGGGTTTAATACCTCAGATTAGATAAATTGGCGGACAGAAGGCGGTCGCGTGTGGCTGTTCGAACACATTCAACCACATTTGCGTTCCGCAACTCCAAAGCGATCCGATCGAAAGTGGTTTTGACTACCTCTGGATGTGGTTGAAAGTGGACGTGTTCAAAACGTTTTGAACACCGTTTACACCTGGCATTAACGTCGTCCACTTGTGATCCGATCGACGAAAACGCATGTTAATGGCAAGTGTAAACAGCCTCTAAGGGCTTGTCCGAAAAGACTTTTGCTAGTTAAATGACGAAAAAAAAAACTGAAACTTGAAACTGTGATTCGTTGTTTGACTTGATTTGTCGGTCAAACGGCCTCATGGGCCCATCACAGTGACAGCAAGTAGACTTTTGAATCTAAAATAATGAGTGGATTAAGGTTTTGTTATCCCTGCCATGGACCTGTACAGTAAATCATTGCACCGTTTCATTCTCCGGCTGTTCTGTCCAGCGTGTGCCTTTGCCCAACATACACTCAGTGCTGTCTTTTGTTACATAAGCATCGTCTTAAGTTTTTTTAAGGTGAAGAAATGAATATTTGCATTTTGCGCGACAATAGATGATCCATTCAGCCAAGACACTTTTATGTGTCTGGATGTAAATGAAACGGTTTTAATAAATCAGATAGCTATCGGATCAAAGAAATAGCATGAAGTGACCATGTGTAAAAAGCCCCTTAGATGTTAGATTTCATTAGATATTCATCACATTGTAGAGGCGAATGTTATTTCATGTCGACTTGAAGAGATGTTGTTGTGAAATAGAGAGAAATAAGGAATGAAACCCACCAATTGATCTTTGTCAAAGATTTCCAGAACCACTCTGGGTGGATACTGAGCCACAGTCTGAGGGTCACCGTATATGTCCACATTTTTAAAAACTAGAGTCTGATCCCATGTAGGGTTCAGGGTGCTTTTGATCGTCTCTGTTGTCTGACTCTGATGCATGAACGAGACATGTACATACGGATCTGCAGTTTAAAAAAGATGTCGTATTAAATTAAAATAATCAGAAAGTGATTGAAATGTAACAGATCAACATCAAAACCGCTTACAGACCTGAGAAGCTGTCTTTATCCAGAGCTAAAAGGTTTTTGGCCTGGTACGCATAAACTCTCAGGTGATACGAGTACAATCCTGGATAAAAACAAAAACCCAACATTAATAAAAAGTTTTCTTTGGAGGTATTGTCTATGTTTGAAATATAAAACAAACATTCTGCTCTTATTGTTTTTGTATACAATTCTATGTCCCATAATGCAATGTACTGTACTTAAAGGAATATTCAATTTTCTTAAAAGAAAAATGCAGATAATTTACTCACCACCATGTCATCCAAAATGTTGATGTCTTTCTTTGTTCAGTCGAGAAGAAATTATGTTTTTTTGCGGAAAACATTGCAGGATTTTTCTAATTTTAATGGACTTTAATAGAGCCCAACATTTAATACTTAACTCAACACTTAACAGTTTTTTTCAACGGAGTTTCACAGGACTATAAACGATCCCAAACGAGGCATAAGGGTCTCATCTAGCAAAACGATTGTCATTTTTGACAAGAAAAATAAAAAAATATCCACTTTTAGACCACAACTTCTCGTCTAGATCCGGTCGTGATGCGCCAGCGTGACCCCACGCAATACGTCATCACGTCAAGAGGTCAAAGAGGACGAACGCGAAACTCCGCCCCAGTGTTCACAAGTGTTGAGAAAGAGGACCGTTCCGACGTTGTTGTATGTCAACTGATACTAATTAATGTCTTTGTGTCAGTTAATTGTTTACAATGGTCCGCAAATGTGCGTTTTATATATGTAACACGTGACCTCCCTACGTCACTACGCATTTACGTTAGGTCGCGCTGGACCGGACCTAGACGAAAAGTTGTGGTTTAAAAGAGCATATTTGTTATTTTTCTTGTCAAATATGACAATCGTTTTGCTAGATGAGACCCTTATGCCTCGTTTGGGATCGTTTAGAGTCCTTTGAAACTCCGTTGAAAAAAAAGTATTAAGTGTTGGGCTCTATTAAAGTCCATTAAAATGAGAAAAATCCTGCAATGTTTTCCTCAAAAAACATAATTTCTTCTTGACTGAACAAAGAAAGACATCAACATTTTGGATGACATGGTGGTGAGTAAATTATCTGGATTTTTCTTTTAAGAAAATGGAATATTCCTTTAACCTTCCAATATTAGTATAAGCCAAAATGTACTATTATTATTTATTTTAAGATAAACCTCACATGCCGTATTTTGTAATGCTTTGAAAAACATAGTAAGCTAGCATTTCATAGTAAACACTCACGGTCAAACGTGCACGATACCATCGGTGTGTTGGCTCCAAACTGTTTAACAGCAACATCTGATTTGGTGCTTTTATCTTCACCTTTTGATTCCATGTCAACTCCCTGTCGAAGAAGTCAAAAGTCAGTTTTTATAAGATCAACGCTACTAAAATACACTGTTACTAATACTAACCATCATCCCCTCTAGTCTGAAAATGGCTGACGCTCCAAGCAGATCAGCCGGTGCCATCTTTCTTCTCCAGCGGCGTCGTCTGAATGTGTCAGATGATCGTTCCAGCTTATGAAACTTCCAGCCAATGAGCGAGGAGTATTCCCAACCCTCTGGATCTCCATCATCCTTCTTCTACTCATCACACAAAAACAAAATAAAGCTAAGAGGTGCATGTCAAATTCTAGAAATAAAAGAAATAAATTTCTAGTTCATATACACATGTTGAGTCTATAAACTTGCTTGAGCGGCTGTTATGGCACCAGGAATCTTTTTGCGAGGTCGGATCATTCTTCTGCGACGATTGACGTGGTATAACTTCTCAGTAGCCACCCAGGATTTGGGCATGTCATCAACAGTGACTCCATATTCCCAACCTAAATTCACAAACATCATACACTCACACAACACAAACTAGATTTTTCAATATGGTGGCACAAGTTACATCTTAGCATTAGAGGTTTTTGAATCTCTATTTCTAGTAATCGTAAACCTCTTTCATCAACAGCCCTGTTGGCATCAAATGACCAGTTATCCTCCCACTGCCAGCCGGCTGGACATTGAATTTCAGTGGGACTCTGGACTTTCTCTCCATTCTGCAAAAACAAAACAGGATCATACATACAACTTTAATGAAATACTGCAAAACAAGTTTTCTGCTCAGTCTGGCATGCAACGGTCTGACCCGTCACAGTCTGGCACACCAGAGTCTGGCCTGATTTGATGTCAAGTATGCTGGATATATTTACCACATCAGTGTAAGGTTCAGCTGCAGGCTTCCATTCTCCTCCTGGGAATCTGCTCTCGTTCTCATACACCTCATCCAAAAACTCTGTGTGTCCAGCATCCGCCTCAACCAGCAAACTACCCCATCCCCCCAAAAATCTGTTAAAACTACATTTGGACATTTTCTGAAAAAACACCCATCACCATCATAATGCTAGGGCAGTTTTGTGATATATTCCTTCTTCAAATTGCCTGAAAAACCACTTCACCGATTATACTGATATTAGAGGTCGACCGATTCATCGGATTTGCAGATTAATCCGCACCGATAATGATAACAATAACTATCGTGCATCTGCAAAAATTCTGACCGATAGTTTTTTTCGGTTGCATTTATTTGCGTACTCAACTCAACAGGGAAGACAGCAGGGAAGCTCTGCTAATGATCTGAATAAAAAGTAGTAGAATGCCCTCTACTGGCAAAAACTAACACCATTAATGCCTCGTGCTGGTTGTTGTGACAGGTGATGTGATACGCAACGCAGAAACAGGGGATTCCACGTGAATGTAAAACCAAGTAAAAAGGTACAGTACATAAGTTCACGTTGTCATATTATCTAACTTAAATGTTTCCCAACAAGGCTGAGCTGATGCTAACATTAATATGCTACCTTAAAGGCGCTCTAAGCGAATCTGTGAGACATCACTTTTTGTTGATGTTTGAAGTGTTTTCAAACAAACGAAGCGTAGCTAACTCCACTCCCTCCCCCTCCCTTCCGTGCTTTCATGAACGTGCACAACCCCCACCACCAAATCCTTCTTGTCGTTTATTGGCTTGAACACTTTTGTCCGGTTTCCCGGACAGGGATTAGACTAGTCCTAGACTAAAACATTTTTAAGAGCTGTCCAAACTGAAAACAACTTGCACTGACATATCTTAAAATACACCAGTGCCCTTTGTGTTGCCTCAATATGCACACAGGTAATGTTTTAAGTAAGGCATGTTTGTTAAAACTAGTTATATTTCCTAATTAAACTAAGGCCTAGTCCTGGATTAAGCTAATCCCTGTCCGGGAAACCGCCCCATAGCTATGTTTCATGGTGCTAGGTTTGGCCACTGTGTTTTCTGCAGTTTGTGGAGTCTGGGCTGTCTACAGAGATAGCGTTTTTTTTACAGTTTGTTCAGCGGACAGGAAGCAAGCAGATAGTGAGGAGATGTTTGCTGTATGTAACAAAAATATTTTATGGTCTAAAACTCGTGACTTCGCTTAGAGCACCTTTAAGCGTAGAAATAAACACCACCACACAAATACAAAACAATATGTACATGTCTTGAGTTTTGCTGAAGTTAATACCAATCACGTTTTTTAACATTTGTAATAGGCTAAATACATTTTTAAAGTGTCTGATTAGAGAATGTCATTTAGCATTCATGCAGCCGAGAGAAAAGTAACTTACAAAGAGTTACGGTCTGGTTTTAGCTGATTTTTATCATCATTGAAAGAAATCAATTGTTATTTTAATTAGATTAATGTGCTCTTAACTCTTTCCCCGCCAATGACGAGATTTTCCGTCTTTCCGCAATACCGCTATTATCTATTATGCATTCCGCAACTTTTTAAAACCGGAAGTATTGCCCTATGGCAAGCGGCTGCATGTCCGTGTCTGTTTTAAAGATCGCTCTGAATGGGATCTCTATGAAAAGTCCGTCACAAAAATGGAATTATTTCTGCTTTTTGCTCAAAATGTGGTGTTTTTGCAGAAACCTACCCATATTCAAAAGCGGATTACAAAAGAACCACTGAAGCTAGGAAGAAACATTTTTTTTTGTTTGAAAGCAGAGGGTCTGTTCTTTCATTTGGTATATTGTATGTTTATATATTTAAAGAAGAACATTTTCTGGAAGGCATTAAACTTTGGTGAAAATCATGAAAAACGTTGGCGCTGGCTGACAACTTTTTAAAAAAACGCTGGCGGTGAAAGAGTTAAGGCATTCTGAGAAATCACAGGACTAGACAATGCGTTTGTTTTTTGTCATAAGCTTGCGTGGCGTCTTTTTTATACACCGCGAGCAGCACAGATACACGGTTTCTTTATACATTTATAAAGTCAGACGTGTCTGCACAAACTGCGTGTCCTCTTCTATAAAGTGCAAACTTGAGGCCAGTCTGATCTGAACAGTGCGAGGTTTATGATCGCTGTGCACAGCACAGTATAGTCAAACAGACATAGCCTGCTGTAGATTTTTCTATCAAAACTAGGGTGACCATACGCACCATTCTTCCCGGACGCTTACTGGAAAGGATTTCGATGCGTCTTCCGGAAGTCATACAATCTTAGTTTAATTCTTACCTTTAAATGTAACGGTTGCTTTTCTGTAATAATAATAATAATAATAATAATAATAATACTCGTATGCGGTCGACAAATACGACTTCCGGAAGACGAACCCAAAATCCTGGCCAGGACGCGTCCGGGAAGAATGGCACGTACTGTATGGTCACCCTAATCATAACTTAGTTTTGATAAATAAATAAAAAATTGCGTACTGCCGTTATTTAATTTGTAATTTTTTACAACAGTTCATGCTATACAGTTTATATAGTTTGAATCTGTTTTTATTGTTCTGTGGTGTGTTACTTTGGTTTAGTATTATTTTAGTTTGCTTACTCTAAGGTTTGTTGATAGTTAATATTCATATTTACTTTTTACTTAAAAGTACAAACTATGTTGTCAATTCTTTATTCTTACTTGGTAATAAAGTTCAACACAACTTTGTTGTGTCATGTTTGAACTCAGTGAATGAGTTATGAGTGTTGTGTTTGAATTCAGTAAATGGTCAAAAACTATTGGGTAATTTATATCGGCAGTTAGTGACCACCTTGGTTATCGTTATCGGCAAAAATCCAATATCGGTCGACCTCTAACTGATATATGGGAGTTTATGCGAACTTGCAGTGTTTCCATTGGGCACATTTTTAATTTGCCATGTACATTTTCAATTTGAAGTTTAAATGTTTACACTCAGTCTTTCGCCGATTATGCTTAGTAAACAGATACCACGTAATGTTATGTAAAGACGTAAAACATCTTTTCTCTTATCTGGGAAAGGTCATAAACGTCAAAATCCGATCGGCACAGGTAGATTTCCATCCATACCCCGACTTTACAGTATGTTACATGTTAACACCTTAACCGACTTCTTTGCAGTTTTGACCCCATGCAAATTAGGGGTGTAACGGTTATCGTTAAAGAATCGAATTGTCCTGTGTGTATGTGTGGCATGGACCGGTTAGCACGGCAAGCGAAGGAGAAAAGACGCTAATAGAGGCACCGTCAGCTTCATTTCAGTCTATTGCAGCAGCGATGCTCAAGAAAACTTGGACAAAACTGTAAAATTCGTGAGTGCCGTATGCTCAAGGCAATACATCTAATATGACGACGAGTCACTTATTGCGGCGTCATCACCAGTGTGTTGTTGATAGCATGCGATCACAGGTGAGACAGAAACAGCACACATTGCCTTCTGTATTTAAATGCTAACAAACTGATCTTCTTGCGAAAAAACTTAAAGATAGTGGCATAGAATATAAAAAGTAACCCAGTGTTCTAAGCTATTTTATGTTCATTTTGAAGTGCACAGTAAAGTTGGTAACGTTACATGTAGTATAATAATACAAGTGCTCTAACGTGAAAATTTTGATTTTGACAGAGGTAAAAAAAACGGCTTATGTTTGTATTTTTGTAAAGGAGCCTGTTGTGACCAAAGTGTACCAAAGCGTAACCAAACCGTGACTCTTAAACCATGATACGCACCGAACCGTGAGTAATTTGAACCGTTACAACCCTAATGCATATGTCTTCGAGTGAAATATTGAAAGAAAATCGTGTGAAAAAATTTAACTCACGATTTCTCTGGGTCGACCTTCCAGTCTCCTTCCCACTCCCAGCCAACAGGGGGCAGAAAATATTCCTTCTTCAGCTTCACTGTGCCTGTAACATCAGAGAACTTGTTGCGACTCAGCAGGCCGGCGGTGCCCCATTTTCCCAAAACCTGAGCCTGGTTCTCATACTGTAAAAGACACCATCAGAAAACATTTGCGAGGTCTTTAAACGTAAAAGTCTCAAAGCATGACAAACCAACCTTACCAGTTCTGCAAACACGTTGAACGTCCCCTCCGCAAAACGATTGAACTGCTTTTCATCTTTGGCCAGCCCGAGCCACATGTTCACACGAATCTGCACCGGAATCTTTGAACCCTTGTTCTTGTCCATGGGATACTTTTGGGAAACGCAGAAAATACGTAAAGTACATGTGAGCATAACCATATCTATGAAATGCAGTTACAGATTATATTTTGAATAAAAACATCAGAGCTCAGCAATAAAGATGAATTGTAAAGTGTTGATGGCATGCTTCAGTATAAACTCTCATCATACCTGCATCAGGATTGTCTGAGTCTTCCCACAGTACTGACCACAGGCCTGTTCACTGAAGGTTGAATAGAGGATCTGATGGGCTGGGACGCGAGCGTACGCTATTCTGCTCTCTCCTCGCAACATCCAGATGATCACATCCGGCATGCTGTTCTGAGGCTTCAGGAAAGATTCAAAGAAAATTTGTAGTTATAAGCTGATTTTTAATGTGTTACTTTAAAGGGTCAATAATACAAATATGCTGTGATAATTTGCATAATAATTTTGGTAATTATCAATTCAGTTTGCAGACATTTCTTGATTAAACTGAAGATTAAACTAAATGTTAATCTTTATTTAATTCCCCCCGTGTCAAAAGAGCTGAACCATAACTTCTTGTTGCGATGACATGCGTGTCCTTACTACGGCACGCCCTTTGGGTTCACACAGAAGCCTCTCTGCCAATTTTACGGAAATGTTCTGGGACCAAGGTGCTGTGTGAATGAGGTTTTAGACAGTTGAACATCTGTTATGAAAGTACTGAAGATTTACCTCCTCAGCCAGCTGCTTCAGCTTCTCCAGCCAGCTTTCAATGAGGCTCACACACTTACAAACGTCTGTGGCCACCTCTAGCAAACATCTGGCACCGCCCCTGATGTTCTTCAGAGTACGGTCCCGTATCTTTTTCAACTGGTAATCCAAAGTGGTGAGATTGGGCCTCCCCTCCAGATCAGGAATTTTATAACTGAGGACATACATTTGAGTAGTTTTAAAAAATGTGTTATAAGACAAACATCATCAATCAGATTAAATCTTTATAATTGTTTCACAAGCCACATTTAATAATACATATACTGACATTGATTTTACATGATTCACTAAAAATGCTTATTAAATATGGGTTTTACCTGCTAAGATCTTCTAATAACTGGTTGATAAGCTTCATCCAGATTTCTACTTGTCTCGTGTCAGAGGCTTTGGACTGTATCGCAGTCTTTAACATATTGAGGTTTGTTTGCTGCGGAAAGATGTGTGTTAAATGTTTAATGCACATTGAAGGAAAATATCATCATAAAATAGCTTTTAAAACAGGCGGTTTATTGTAGAAATATTAAAAAGTGAAAACTGTATTTGCAAGAGTTTAAAGGTTAACACATTGTGTGATATAAAACATTTACTTACCAAGCGGTCAGAAATATAAAGGAGAATGTTCATGGAATCTACTCGGTGACTGATGTCCTCCCAAAATGAAGTGATGGCCACCACAGGTTTAGTGTTGCCCCAGGGCAGAAAGTAATAGTTATTACCTGCAAGAACCATAAAACATACATCAGTCAATGAAGTTTCATATACTGAACATCACAAAAAAACAAAACCTCTTTAAAGTGTAATAATTTTTTAGAGGTCTAAAACATAAAATATATTAAATGGCACCTCATCTGCCAAAGCACATTAATAGTGCAATAGTGGTTATTTATTTACATTGGATAAAAAAAAAGGACACACATGATATAAGGATATTTACAATTGCAGTCCAGAAGGTCCCAAAGCACAACAAAACACAGAAGAAAAAAAACATTAAAGTTCCCCTGTAGTTGATAATGTTATCACTTAAAACTCTTCTTTGAGCATCAAATTAAGTTTTGTAAAAGCTTTTCCTGTGATAGGAATTTCTTCATGCTTAAAAACAGCTTGAATGTAACCCTACACACCCTTGCCTTTAGTATACGTGGGATCTATGAATATGCAAAGTAATCCATGCCTCTACTCAATCGCACAACTAAAGCCCGATTTATAGTCGTGCGTAGGCTATCCGTAGCCTGTGCGTAGCTCTGCGTAGCCTGACGTGCACCTCGCAAAATTTTTTACAGCGCATCAGTTCTACACGGACCGCAAGAGCTGTGATTGGTCCACCAGAACCCCTCCCGTCAGGTAAAAAAACTGCGTCATAGCTATTTCCGTTTGCCACGGTGAAAACAAAGAATGGTCAAGTTGAGGAGTGATTTAACTAAAACTGCAACAAGTGTCACTGTTTATTTACTTCCATCATTGCTGGTCTTCTCAAATCATAAACAACAAGTTGCTGTTTCTTCTTTGTTTGTGGGTTAACTTGCAAAGCTTTTTTTTTGACTGTCGTGCTGCTACTGTGGTTACACGCGTGGATACTGCCAACCAGCGGTCTGCGCGTGTGTTTGTACTTTGACGCGGACGACGACGCAAAAGTATAAATGAAAACCAACGCGGAACCTACGCCGTCGCACCTACGCACAACTATAACGAGCCCTTAAGACCATAGATATGAATATGCAAATTAGTCCACGCCTCTACTTAAAAGCACAAGTGAGACCATAGATATTAATATGCAAAATAGTCTGCGCTTCTACTCAATTTCACCAGCTCAGACCATAGATATACATGTACATAGATGCTACATTTTGCAGTTTCAGCTACGAGCTACGTAGCTGATGGTTTCACAATGCATACGTGAGCTGTGTATTTGCAGTAGTAATTTTTAGCGCTGATGTTAACAGGTTGTGCTATTCAAAGTTGTCTCGCTATGCAAAGTTTTTAGCAGTTGTTTGCAATTTAAGTAAATGGTGGCCAAACAATTGGCCGTATTTAAGGACTTGCATTATATGAATGACGTGGACCACAATTTAATTTCCATTTAAAGGGGACAGAGAATGAAAAACCTTTTTTACCTTGTCTTTGTTGAATAAAGGTAGTCTACCCGCATTCATGAACATAAAAAAAGTGCTAAACATGCTTAACATCTCAGTCTCATAGAAATTCCTCTTTTAGAAATGTCAGCCAGAAAACGGCCCAATCTGAAAAACTGATGCTTATGACATCACAGGAATCTCACTGCCCCTCCACTTTAAAATAATTGGCTACATTTTTTGAGTGGCAGCAAAGTCAGCCAATCAGTAATGAGATTGCAAGTTAAGCCGGTAGGGGGAGCCAAATAGGTGCAAAACCACTTGTTTAAAATCCCCCACCCTAATAGAGCTATCTGAGAGAGGTTTTTAGGAAGCTTCTAAGGCATTACAGACCCAAACAAAACATTTTTTGTCTACATGTCACATCACAGAACAAGGATAAATACCCTGTTCAATCATTCTATGTCACCTTTAATTTTTCTTTACTCAACTGAAGCAATAATGTCACCAACAACTTTGAATGACCCGAGGCTGAGTAAATTATTAGCATTTTTCCACAATAAATTCTCTCTTACTCAGAAGCTTATTGGTTAACTCTGTATTACAAAAGATTAATCCCTTCTGAAGTAAAACTCCCAAGTTTTGGGTTTCATGCTTTGTGAAAGGATTTTTGCAAACAACCTTTGAATTGTCTTTCATTTGGGGTTTAGCTAGATGTGGACCGTCGTGGGCCAAAGCATTCATCAGTGTGATATCACAAAGCTGTTTGCAACTTTTTCATCAAACAAGTTTTTATCCTTGAAAAGATCAACTTGATTTTATATAAAACATGTTTCCAAGGAGCTCACCGTCAAACACTGCACAGCTGTATTGGGTGGTAGAAGCCAGAGGTTTGCATGTTAAGTCCATTTTGTTGCCATAGTTGCCAATGCTAACTTCAAACTGAATGGGTTCTCCTGGTTCTTGTATCAAAGTTGCACCATGAAACACTGCACACAGACAGAATTTTCTTCTGCGCTGGTATTTCTAATAAAAAACAAAAACAACATCTGTAAATGAAGTTATCTGGTGAAAAACACATCTACAAAGAAACTCAAAGAGCATTACCTGAACAACCAAGATGTCATCACTTGATATTTCATCCACAGTCTTTTCCGCTTTTCCATCCAGTGTAGTCGAGAGTTCAACCAGAATCCTGCCTCTGTAAGCGGCTCCTTCACCCTGTCATTATTTACATGGATTACAATCTAGTTAAAAAGCAGAACGTTTATGACCGGCGGGGTGGATAAATATGATTGCCAGTAGACTAGCCCTGCCCTAGAGAGTTTAAAATTCAATTAATTTCACTTAATTATCATTGTTATACCACAACTTAACCACAACTGTTATAAGTAAAGTGTTAACTAGTGGTACCAAACAGACATAAGTGCCCCAGTTGAGCCAAGCATAACAATACTGACCTAACCAACTAATGAGACCAGAGGCACAAGACGGGGCATTTTATTTTTTCCTTCTTTTGAGTAAATGAATAATAATTTCTTTATTACTTTTTATAGTGTCAAAGCTTTTTATGGCCCTATATTTCCTGCAAATAAAATCTCAAACAGATACATTACTGGGTCTTACCTTGCCCAAATTTAGGTCTTCATATGGATCAGCTAAGCTTGTCATCTCCCTCGGGCTACCATACAGATTTATATAGCAGGGCCCAAACATGGGCAGAAAGCCTATCTCAGATTCCCCAGTCTCTCCTGTAAACAACACAGAGTTTTTCAAAAATGTTTGCAATGAGACTACAATAAACAGTGAGAGTGTTAGAAAGGTTAATCTCATACATCATTGGAGGGTTAAAACAAGAGTTATTCAGCATTCAAGTCTCTAAAATGGATAAAGAAGTGTTATTATGAAGAGCAGAAATTAACGTCCATTGTCATTAAATATACACTCTGATAATAGGGAACATGTTAGTGAACATGCCAAAAATAGCATAAGTATTCGGTGCTTATGCTAATTTAAAGAGGGCATGCAAACTATAGACTGAAAAAAAGATGGCGTGGAAGTTGGACACATGCATGTTTGATACATAAAGAACGTAACTGCAAACCCTTGGTACCACATTTTTTTCAATACAACAAATAAGTTTGTAGTAAAAGGGAGTATATAAGCTGTGAAAGAAGAAATTTATTTAATAGATTTAATAGTTCACCCAGAAACATTTTTTTCTGTCATTATTTAGTCACTCTCTCACGTTGTTCCAAAAACAAGTTTTCTTCTCTGTAAAACACAAAATAGCACCAGCACAAACAACTGTTCAATCACCTTTAGTGTTTTACAAAAAAGAAAAACAGCATCTCGCTCAAACTTCTGTCAGTATTACTGCACCCGAGGTTGAAGTGCTGCAAACTAAGGGCTCTTCCACCATACAATATACTTTCATTTTTTTATCCGCTTAAAAAAAAATTTGCCACGTTTTATTTTGTCCCACAATACTTACTCGTATAACTACTCTTTAAATAGGGGACACATAGTATGTTGTGCTGTGCACAAACAAATGGAAAGAGAGTGAAATTAAGATTGAACCACTGCAGACTACTATAACAATATTTTTACTGCCTTTTTAAACATTGAACGCGGGAGTCGGGTTGCTGTTAGTTGGAATGGGGGTAGTCAGAAATCTCTTTGATTTTATCAAAAATATCCTAATATGTGTTTTGAATTAAAACAAAGGTCTTAAAGATGTGGAACAACATGAGGGTGCGTAACTAATGACCAAAATTTCATTCTGGAGTGAACTAACCCCTTTAAGGTCTATACTGGCGTATTGGACACAAGGGATTGCAGTGATGGGGTCACTAGATCTCATAAACCTGTTTTTGATGAAATTCCATACTCTTCAAGATCCTCTATTACAAAGAAAACAATAAAATCAATGAAGATTATTATTTTGATTTTGTTTGTACAACATGATCTTATATACAGTAGGGCATAAAAGTGAGGTGCATTTGAGACTCATTAAGAAATCGAGGTAAAATGGAGTAAAAACTTGACAATTAAGGGTGAAGTGTATCAATTTGTGTATCAAATAGCAATGTATGAAATTAAGTATTAAACCACATGAAGCTGTGTGTTATACAATCATTTATTACGGATGTTTACGGTTGCCAAGCAATTCAATGCCTTCACACTGAATGTGCAGACACATCTTTAAATGTGGCTCATCCAATCAGGATTTTTTAAAAATCTTCAAACCTTGCCCAACAATTACATTTTTTTTAATGATACACTTCACCTTTAAAATTATGACTTTACTAAAAAAAAGTCCCACTAGGATAAAAAGTTGCATATTAAAAATATTTCCACATAATCATTTCATATACCTTCAACTTCACCACCAGAGGATGCTATTGTGGTCAGATCCAGATATGCAGTGCCTACGGCATCATTCCCAGAGAGGCGGTCCCTGAGGAGGAAGGGGAAATGAGAGATCAGTTCCAAAGTTACAGTGTGTCAGAGAAAATGAGTCCAGCTTAGGGGCCTTGTCAGTTTTTCCACTGTTTCCAAAGCAGCCGCGGTCTGGCTTTTGGGGAGGAATGTTTGTGGGAGTGGGTGGGACAGCTGTGGAATGACTCATAGAGTCTGTGTCCTCCTACCAACTCAAAACATTGACCAAACACTAACCCCAGTTCACATTCCAGGGAATAACAAAGATAATTTCCACTATACAGATTGAAAACGTAAGTATGTGCCATCTCATAAACATCACTGCTTAGATCCTCACCAGTCAAATACAGTCAGCTTAATTCTGTCGCACATAGACGGGAACTGTAAAACAAAAGTATTTCCAATTAGAAACCTCATGGGACCAAATAAACAAATCTTTACCAGCATCAGAAAGCTTGGCATTACCTTAACCTGTAGATTAAGCTGTTGGTTCCACTCCGGGTTTGCGTTTTTCTCAATGATTTGTGTACAGAGCTGTAACGACAAACATATAATCAACGTAGAAAAATTTAAAAGAGAAGAAAATCTGTGCGTACGTGTTAGGGTTCAAGTACCTTTTTGCCAGCAAATGAGGCCTCAACAAAAGGATCGACCAGATTTTTCTTATTTGCATTACCTCCAAATACTCCCTTCAAACTTTGGGTGATGGAGTCGTCCACTGAAATCAAATAATTTCCACATTACCACTGCTGTACTCCTTTAATAAGACCACAGGATTCAGATTTTGTAGTGTTTTGGCTATGTGTGTTTGCTTCTAGACAATCAATTTACAAATGTTCTTGCATTTACATATTGAACAATATTTAGAAACCCCAAAAGTCTGTGGAAATTCCCAAAAAGTCTGTGGAATGGAAAAACAGACTGAAACCTAAGGGTTCATAGAAATATTTATCCAATGAAAGGCTATCATAAATAATAATATACCGGCGAAATATGACTCTCAGCAGTTACATTATATATTAACTCTTTCCCTGCCAGCATTTTTTTTTAAAGTTGCAGGCAAGCCCCAGAATCTTTTATGATTTTCAAAATAGTTTAAAGGAGACATTTCAAAATACTTTAAGATGTCAAATAAATCTTTGGTGTCCTCAGAGTATATAATTATGTGAAGTTCTAGCTCAAAATACCATATAGATAATTTATTATAACATGTTAAAATTGCCACTTTGTAGGTGTGAGCAAAAATGTGTCGTTTTGGGTGTGTCCTTTTAAATTTAAATGAGCTGATCTCTGCACTAAATGACAGTGTTGTGGTTGGATAGTGCAGAATAAGACAGTCTTATCCCCTTCTGACATCACAAGGGGAGAAAAATGTCAAAAGCGATTGAAGCACTGGGGACACAAATATAGCACTTAAACATGGAAAAAGTCAGATTTTCATGATATGTACCCTTTAATGCTTTCCAAATATTTTTGTTCTTAAAATATATAAACATACAAAATATCAATATATATAAAAGATTAAATAATTGCATTTTGTGAAGGACTTTTGTTATAGATCAGATTCAAAGCGATGGTCAAAACATACACCTGTAGATGCTTTAGAGTTTTATAAGTTGGGTAAGAGCACAAGCTAGTGGAAAATAGCGGAAATATGGATTGCCTTAAAAACTCGGCAGGAAAGCGTTTTTCTTAATTAATGAGATAACTCGTCAATGGTGGGGAAAGAGTTAATTATTCAAAATTTCCAACCTAAACTATGTCTCAGTATTTTCTTAAAACATAAATGGTACAGTCATACTCTGAGGGATATCCTCGGCCCGAAACACTTTGAGGTTGAGCGTGACCCATCTGACAGCGACACCAGCGGGCAACAGCAGGTTACTCTCCACGTCGTCTTTATCATTGTCCTGTTCCTTCTTCTCCAACTGCCAGAAACAAATAAAAGCTACAAATACAGTTTCACATAACACTGTCATTTTTCCTATTTCATCCCAAAAGTACATTCAAGTCAGACAGCGTCGGGCGTCGGGAATTGTATCCCTGAATCAGGAACCTGGCTTTGATACTGACAGCTCTATGAGCTAAGCTACAAAAGCTATTCTACTATAGCAAACTTGATCCTTCACATGTGATTTTCATTTCACAAATACTGTATGTAAATGCACTTGTAATGGAAATTTAAATCTTTACATCTTCAATGAAATATGTGTTATGGATTGTAATAGAAATGTATTCTTTATGCATTTATTGTTTTAGTATTTGTATTCTTTATATGATTTCTCTGTTATGTCTGGCACGATATTTTTATTTGCTAAAACAGGAAACAGGATGTCTGTGGGCCAGCTAGAGATGGATCGGTTTTTAATATAGGTGTGATGTGCTTAGCAAAACTAATGTTTGATCTGCTTAGATAGAGCAGACAAGTAAAATAATTTTTAAGCACCCAGAAGGGCCTAGGAACAACACCTAAGAAGGAGTTGTTTTGATAGAATAGCATTGAGGGGAGGTACAAACTTAATGTCAGTACATAATGGGAGGAGATTCAAGTTTTTTTCACTTCTTCGCATATCGTTTCATGGTCGGTATGCGTTGAGTCCTTGTACAAGTAAATAAATCATCTCTGATGGACAGATCCTGGTATAAGTATTATTTTTCCACGACACACTCAAAGAAATGAGATGAGAAGAATGTACCGGTTGTTCATCTCCTGCTCCCAAGACAAACATGCTGACTTTGAGATAACCCTTGGCTCCTGAGCTTGAGTCATCTGGGTCACTCAGAAGAACCCATTTCTTCATGATACAGTGAGCTGATAGGAAACATTCAACCATTAGTATCACCACAGATTGAATGATTCACATATTGTGTGACTATGAGAAAATTACCTGGTTCATCATAGATGTAGCCAATATCAAGCTAGAAACAGATTACAGATTATTTTAGAAAATTGTGTTACATCAGGATTCTGACATTAAAAATAGTAAGAGAGACTCATAGGATTTCAATGAAGTACCTTGAATTCTCCCAAAAGACTGTCTGCTCTGAAAGATGATGCGTTATATATCTGTAGATACGGTATGAAGAAAAGACACAAACACATACACAGAGATCAAATACTTGCTTCGTAAAATTCAGGGTACTTAAATCTGACCGCCACACTTGTGCCCATGAACTACTAGGGCAGGGGTGTTAAACGAGACCTTACAAATTATTTTATTTATGTGGCCCGCGAGAGCTTACAAATTATGAGCAGAGCCCCGCATACAGGCACTTTCCAAACTAAGCACAGTATCTGCTCTCTCTCTCTCTCTCTCACACACACACACACACACGCTCATTTGCGTATTCCTCAAAACAGATACAGAATGGATGCGTCCGAAAGCTTAGGCAGCTGACTTGATGCCTCGCTGCCTCATGAGGCGATGACTTCAGCGGCATAAAGGCAGCTCTGGGAAACACATTCGTACAGCCTTCATAGGCAGCATAATGGAATTCAGTTTAAAATGTATACAGATGGTGCCTTTTTTAATAACTAATCCCATACTTGAAAACTGCAAAACTAATTTCTTGCTAGAAATCAAAAGATGTAAAAAAAGATGTAAAAAGTAAAAATACAACTTTATTTACACTTAATTTGTGCTCCAGCTGCTTTCTTGGCCACAATTTTATTTTTCCGAACTCGACCAGGCTCGACCAATCACATTTCCGTGCACCCCACGCATAGAATTGTGGAACAAGATGATGAAGGTATCTCAGGAGACAGGAAGTAAACCAAAAACATTGGATTCGGACATGCCTTGATGCCTTTTGACATTTTACAGCTTTCGGACGCAGCCAATGGTAAAAGTCCTATCCAGCGAGGAAATGTTTTCTGTCTCCTTTTCACAAATGTTTTGCGATGTCTAGCAGGGATTAGCACACAATCCGTCTATTTCTGCTAATGTTTGATTCGCGAACGAATGACTCATTTGAACGGTTTTATTTTAATGAACGATTAAAAACTACCGATTTGTACAACACTGAACTTATGAGACGTCTGTAATCAGTCACTCAAAGTCAGATAAAAAAACAGCAACTTGAGAGCAACTGTAATGCTGATGTGGCCCGAGATAAAATTAACTTTGACACCACTGTACAAGGGTACCTACGGTACATAGATGGCTCTGGAACACAAAACCAGTATAAAACATATGGTTTGTTAGGATTTGTACGAGATACAATTATTTGAAAATCTGGACTCTAAGGGTGCAATATATATTGAGAAAAGTCTTACAACACATATTACTAATAATAAATACATTTTTATTTTTTTACGGTAGGAAATGTACAAAAACAATCTAAATAGAAAATGATCTTTACTTAATATCCTAAGGATTTTTGGCATAAAAGAAAATGTATAATTTGACCCATACAATGTATTGTTGGCTATTGCTACAAATTTACCCAAACAACTCATGATGAATGGTTTTGTGGTCAAGGGTCACATATGACACGAAAAAAGTGCAAAAAATATCCAGAGAAAGTTTAACGGGTCAATTTACAACCCTAGGATTTTTCCTTTGAATGAAATGGTCTATTTTTTAACACAGCAGTCACAACTTCGTTTTCAGCATTTTAACAACTTTGTAATTAATTTTATGTGTAATTTAATGTTGGGGCATACATCTCAACTGTGATGTCACAGTCTGTGTTATGTTGAGATTGGTCTGTTTTTCAGCAGTCTTTTGCGTGCACAAGGTTAACATAAAAATGAGGAAACAATCGCGTTTCATTACCATGTACAGAACTCTTATTATTCATCTATGCCTAAATACAGTTTTTTATTCCATGGCACCTTTAAAATACGTTTACATCAGAAAATATGAATTTTTGAAAAGGTTTCATCTTACCCGCAAACTTATCTGCTCATCAAACAAATCCGAGGGCAACATATTGACATTATAAAAGAATAGCTGTAAAGAGAAATATGAACAATATTTTTGCATTGATTTTAAGTAATTAGCCACATAAAAGCCATATAAAATGGTAGATGACAAAAACTTTAAATGTAAATGTGCATATCTAGTAAGAGATTTTTGTCATAAATACACCAGCATATGGACCGTCTTAAGGTAAAGCCACAAAACTTTTTTACATAAGCAACTTTGCTATACCTCATCAAAGTACGGGTTATTTCCTTTCCTTATCCTGGTCCTGTGGGTTTCTCCACACACAAACACTTTCACCACAGGTTTGATGTTATTTCCAGGCAATTGACGTCCCTCGATCACCCGCACACGGATCTTAACATGGCAAAACAAGACATCATTAAAATACTAAAAGCAATATCCCAGCTACCCATATTTGGTTTCCAATATGTTCCTCTAACATTTACAAATCATTATTTTTCAAGGTTTGTTTTTGGTTATACAGGAAAAGTTATTTTTTGGTTATTAAAACATTATCCTAACCTTACCTTAACATTACACTAATGTTTCTTAGTGTGGCCGATAGATAAAAAACATTAAAGGTTTGTTTTATTTTTATAAATTAACAACCTGTAAATTTATTGGAACGTTATTATTTGGTTCTCAACAAATAAATAAAAGGGAAACAAAAACGTTAGGGGAACGTTATTGTCACGTTCGGGAACACGAGTAAGGACACAAACGCAGGGTTCACACGACATTTAATATAAATAACATGAAATGAAACACGAGGAACAACACGGGCAGGTAAGAACAATGACTGGAACACTGGAAACAAACATGACATCAGCGACAATCATCCGGCGAGTGAGTACAACACAAACAGGGGTATAAATACAGACAGACTAATGATGTGCAGGTGTGATGAGGAATCAATGAATTGTCCAGGTGACGTAATCAGGACAGACACAAAACATGACACGGATTTCACCGTGACAGTTATGTGTTTGCTGGGATAAAACATACACATTCAATAAAAGATGCATTACTGAGTTGTAGTTGTACTTGTAATAACAAATAAGTTGCTTTACCTGAAAGTCCTGAGGTTTATTGGGCAAATTGTGACGCTTCCTGGTCCTGGTCTTAAATCCCTGTCCAGACTCACCAGATGTGACGCCCCTCCCGCCCCCATCAGTGGCGTCTACATCTCCTGCCTCACCACCCGCTGCCCGAAACATTCACACAATAAAGGATTACTCCCATTTTATACTCAAACACATCAAATATGTAAGACTTGTAAATAACATATCCAAAGGTAAACCTAAATAATTAACTAACTGATCATCAAAAGATTTTGTCTTACTTTATATCCATTTCTTTTATGTGTTTAATTGATAATTGTTTTTTTATATTTCAATAACCTTTGAAACAAACAATTGAATCATTTTATAATGGAGAGTGACTACTACATGGATATTAACAGTTATAACCTGATCATTCATTGTTTCAATTAGATTTTCAAAAGACAGTTGGATTTCAAAAAAATTAAAGGAATACGCCCACATTTTGGGAATTTAGTTTCCATACATACCTTTCTCATCTCCGTTCGTGCCGTAACCCTGTCTGATGCAGCCCCTGCTAGCTTAGCTTAGCACAAAGACTGGAAGCCAATCACTCTTTGTGCTAAGCTAAGCTAGCAGGGGTTGCGTCAGCGTTACAGCACGCATGGAGATGGGAAAGGAATGTATGGACTTCTCTAAATATGGGGGATACTGTGAATAAGCTAAATTCCCAAAATGTGAACGTGTGCCTTTAAGAAACAAATCAAACATTTGATCTGTATGAGCAAACATCACTCATCTCACCTGTGTTCCCTCCTCCATCCGGTTGATCAAGTGGGTTTGGTCCTGAATTGGCAGGTGGATCGTAGCCTATCACCATATTGATGTTCGCCTACATACAGATCATTATAATAATTAAGCTTGACTGTACATCTAACGTGTTAATATTGACAGAGATCCTATCATCATGAGAGAAGTTGACTAAATGTTATCAGATGTTAAATATAGTGACAGCCCAATTAAAGATGACTAAAATATTTTTGTTAACGTTTGAATACTTTCTTTGTCTACAGTTTAGCACATCCGCCTTCTGTCTACTAACTCATCTCAACAGTCTGAATATGACCAGATAAATTAGCACAACTTCTGTTAATATAAGGGCACAGATTTTGTAAACGTAGTCACATTTTACTGTATTTACGGTCCAATCCTTTGGTATCACAAGCATACTCTCTTCTCATCGATCTACAACCCTGCCGCTAAAAACTATCAAAACTATTGATCAGATGCCTCTTCCTGTATAGTTTTTTGGTCAGTTCTGGTTCTGGCTACCTGAGACACAAATTTTGTAGGCTTAATATTTCCCTTAAAGATGTAAACACTGTAACAGCAATAAAAAAAACAATAACAGTAATCCTCATCCTTTACCAACCACGTGAGCAACACCTATAAATGATAATAATAAAAACTGGTAGCTATAAGCATGATCAAATTAAATTAAAACGACACATTAAACAAATAGTTCACCCAAATATTTGGTCTTCATTTACTCACCCTTATGTTGTTCTAGACCTGTCAGAAATTATTTGTCCTGATGAACACAAATGAAGATATTCTGATAAATGTTGCTAAGCACACAGCTGATTGACTTCCATAGTAAGATAAACAAATACTATGGAATTCAATGGATACTGGCAACCTGTTTATCAAAATATCTTCTTCATCATTTATAACAATACTTCTATAGTATTTGTTTTTCCCACTATGGAAGTCAATATATATATATATAACAGAATAGAGAAACTCATACAGGTTTAGAAAAACATTAGGGTGTTGAAAATGATAACAAAATTGTCATTTTTGGGTAACTAAATGTGTTCAATAATAACACAAGAGGGTTATTATCAAATTCGGCAGAAATCTTTTCAGTTTTTTGTTTTGTTTTTCTGTATCATTATATTTAACACTCACTCCTATGTTCTTGCCACTTTCGTCCAGCAGAGGTAAGTTTTTCACCGGGAGAGATTTTTGACCACCAGCAAGATCTTTCAGAGAGACTTTTGCAGACCCAATGAACCTAAAACAAATGTATTTAAAAAAAATTTTTATTTTATTTTGTCTGATATACATGTTACTGTAAAACATGATTTAGACTCACCTAGCAAACTAGGTTTTGATATTTAAAAGTAATTTTATTTGCATATTGACTTTCACAACACACATCATTTTATAGTTTTTAAAGGAACACTCTACTGTGTTGAAAATATAGTTTAGCATAACCATTAAATCTGATTAGACCATTAGCATTGGGCCTAAAAAATAACCAAAGAGTTTAGATATTTTTCATATTTAAAACTTGACTCTTCTTTAGTTACATCGTGTACTAAGACTGACCGAAAATTAAAAGTTGCAATTTTCTAGTCAGATATGGCTAGGAACTATACTCTCATTCTGGCGTAATAATCAAGGACTTTGCTGCCGTAACATGGCTGCAGGAGGTGCAATCATATAACGTAGTGCCCGAAAATAGTCCACTTAGTAACTTTCAATGACAGGGGAGTATTTTCGGGCACTGCCTAATATCACTACGCCTGCTGCAGCCATAGAAACAGAGCGCAGTTATTCGAATTTGAAAACCACGCCCACCGGGGGGAAAACAATCCAACCGGCTCCATTGACTTTGTATTGCGAGAAGCCGCCTCCTTGTCATTTCTGGCTTATAGCAAAAAACAGAATAATGCCTAAAAGCTGCTGTGTGACAATATGTACAGCTAACAAGCCAAAGAACCCAGAAATAAGTTTTTATAAGCTGTCGAGCCGTAAAACCCAGCCTTTAATGAGACAAAAGTGGACCGCTGACTAAGTTTCCCCCTAGTGGACGCAGTTCTACTAATAGGAGTACTATGAAAAGTTGCCTGTTTCCACTTTTGTGTCTTTAAACGCTCGTTTTTTGAGGTCGACAGCTTATAAAAACTTATTTCTGGGTTTTTTGGCTTGTTAGCTGTACACCTTGTCACACAGAAGCTTTTAAGTATTATTCTGTTTTTAAGTTTAATCTGTAAATACGTTTTTATAAGCGGTTGACCCCAAAAAACGAGCCTTTAAAGACACAAAAGTGGAAACAGGCAACTTTTCATAGTACTTCTATTAGTAGAACTGCGTCCACTAGGGGGAAACGTAGTCAGCGATCCACTTTTTTCTCCTTAAAAGCTGGGTTTTATGGCTCGACAGCTTATAAAAACTTATTTCTGGGTTCTTTGGCTTGTTAGCTGTACATATTGTCACACAGCAGCTTTTAGGCATTATTCAGTTTTTTTGTTATAAGCCAGAAATGACAAGGAGGTGGCCTCTCGCAATATAAGTCAATGGAGACGGTTGGATTGTCCTCCCCCCCCCTCCCCCCCCCCCCCGGTAAGTGTGGTTTTCAGGTTATGACGCGTTGCGCTCTGTCTCTATGTTACAGCAGCAAAGTCATTGATTATTACACCAATATTTTTTGAGTGCGATGCTAATGGTCTAATCAGATTCGATGGATTATGCTTAGCTATGCTAAAAGTGCTAGCGCCAGACCTGGAGATCGGCTGAATGGATTCCAAAAAGGTATCAAATGTTTAACTCTAGGGGAGCTGGAAAATGAGCAAATTTAAAAAAAGTGTGTCCCTTTAAGAAATAAAATTGCATTGTCTTAATTTTCTCATTCCTGTTGATCAAAACAATGATCAGGTATTCGGTCATCAGAAGAATCACATGTCATTTTCAAAATTAAAGCCTAAACAAAGCTATACAGTACCAATACACGAGGAACTCAACATCTGAACTTTTCTTTTCCTCTGAGATCAGAAAAGGGATCTCCATCTCATCCAAAAGCAAATAACACCACCCAAGTTACAGCAGTGTGATTGCACACAGCAGATCAACAGAGTTACAGCTCCTTTACCCTGGCCAGGTAAAGAAATATTACCTATGAACCATGTGATCACAACAGCTACACAGTTGTTTTACATAACACTTCCACTGTATGAACATATTCAAACACGTACATGTACACATTTGAGAAGTGGTTTCGGGTGTTACCCTTTCACATTGATGACAGTAAAAGCATAAAATGCATTAATAATACATGTGCAAAATTCATTTCTGTGTTAACCTTATACACAGAGCAGTCAAATAGACATGAGCAATGAGAAATATAAAACCAATGTATTTAAACACTGTATATAAAAACAACATTTATACAGCAACATTCCTCTCCAACTAAATGTACAAACCTTGAAAGTACCGTAGGTTAAGAAAAGTTAATGATAAAGCAAATATTTGAAGCAAAAGCAACCCCACCCTCATACATCTCACATCATCTTGATTCCTTTTCAAAACCAGCAGTCACTGGACTCTTAGATCAGTGCCGTGTTGCTCCCACTTTCCCATCACTACTGCTTTCACAATGATGCTTTTGTTATAAACAGAAAATATGTGTGTAAACAACATGTGCCACCAACAACTTCACTTCTGTTTGTGAATCTATCACTAATCCTGGAACAATACTGTTACCACAGAAACACAGTCGTGACATTTCCCAAACTATGAACTTCCTGTTAAATTAAAGGGAACTAATCGATTGATAAGAATGATATAACGCTCGAATCCAGCCTCGTGTCTAAGCATCTTCTTTCAATTTAACATCTGGGAATACTATTCTAGGATGGACAAGGATGTTGATCCAGGAAGATATAATTTTGAGCAAATTCACTCTTGGTGTCCCATGGTCACAGCAACAAAACCGGTGAAAGACAGCGAAACTAAAGACCATATCTGTTAGCTTTAAAAAACATATACAAATGACTCAAACCATTTCCCTTCGGGTAAAAAAACTATTAATGACTCAACATGCACTCCAAATTTTGGTCCAATTAAATTCTCCCTTTAACACAGTGCTTAATTTTTTGAAAGCAGCACCTTTATGTTTCTTTAATGGTTAATCTAGCAGTACAGTATATGTACAGCTATTAGGGGTGTGGTGGTGGTGGTGGCGGCAGTATTTCACCACTGCAGTTATGAAATGTGTGTGTACATGAAGGCTTATACAGTGTATAACGCATACATTTTGAAATATAAAAATGTAAACGAGTGTCGGATATTAGTTTCTTAACAAACATTAGTGTTTATAGGCGCAGATTTCTTTTTTCCCCGGTGGGTGCTCATCACAACATCAAGCAATGCTTGGGTAACTTCAAGCACTTGTAAGAGGAGGAGGAAAGCGTGCAGATGAAAGAGAAATCAGCCTCCAAGCCAGCGGGTCATTAATGACATAATTTGCTTCCTCTTGCAAATAGTGCGCTAACTCTGAGTCTGCTGGCCATCGGCAAACTTCAAGACATCCTGCTGGGCTATATTTTTGATCACTACCGCTGGTCACACTTCACTACTGTGATGACGCTGCGGTCATGACAACCATCACAGCCCTAACTGCTATTGACTTTTCTTAAAACATACAACCCCACATCTAACGATTTGGCCTTTACACATAAATCTGAAATTGCACTTGAAATAACACTGAGATTCATGGGAAATTTGTGAGCTTTCCTCATTGAGCAATCAGGGTGTTTTATATTTACTCTGCACAGACCCACAGGTTAACTACCACTTATGTGCAATCCTGCACCTTCAGTACACGACTAATCCTCATTCAACACAAATACAGTAGATCAACAGCTGTAAATCAAGAAATCCATCCGTGACATTAAAAGACCAAGCTGTAAGTTGTAAGAGGAACTGAAGAAACACGTCAGACTGGATCAGAACCATCAATTTCCATTGTATTTATTCTCTACAATTATTTTGCCTTACAGAGCGCCAATGGTCTGATTCACGTTTTCACATTTCCTTTGGTGTGTATTAATACATGTTAACAATGCAAAAAGTCAAAGCCGATGGTGTAGTGGACAGTGCTCCGACATATGGTGCAGACGCACTTCCGGCGACCCGAGTTCGATTCCTGGCTCGAGGTCCTTTGCCGATCCCATGCCCCTCTCTCCACCCTGTACTTTCCTGTTGTCTCTTGATTACTGTCTGTCAAATAAAGGCAAAATGGCCTCAAAAAATAAAAATAAAAAACTATGCAAAAGGTACAAGTCCTAAAGCAAACACATGCATTGTAGGCAACAGTTTCTTCCTGGGACTGGGATGTAGAGAAGACCGCTCTACCACTGAGCTATAGAAGCACTTGTAATTAAAGGGCACCTATTTTATTGCTTAAAAAAACTTGCTTTTTTTGTGTATTTGGTATAATACAATGTGTTTACGTGGTTTATGGTTAAAAAACACATTATTTTCCACATACCGTAAATTTTTATAGCTCCAGATTTCCCTGTCTTCATGAAATGCACTGATTTTGTACAAAGCTCATCGATTTGAAAAGCTCTGTGTCCCTGATTGGCCAGCTAATCTTTATGATGTCATTGGTCTGAATACCGCTGACGTTATCCAGAAATGTGACGCTGCTTACCATGTTTAAAAGATTCGCTCACAATGCAATGCTAACAGGAGGTAACTTGTAGGCTGAGTCCAAAGCGGGAGAATTTATGATATTGTCGGTCTTTACTACATCACCAATCCCAGAAAGTAAACTGTTGCCTACAATCCATGTGTTTGTGGTAGTCCAAGAAAAGAGATTTACGTTGGAGACAATAACTTGCGTCATCGTAAACTTAGGGGTTTGTACCTTTTGCATATCATTAACATTGTACTAATACACACTTACACACCAAAAGAAATGTTAAAGCGTAACTAAACCCCTGGTCAGAGCCTGACTCCGCCCACTGGCAATATTTGAAAAAATGCAAGAAAAGTGGGAAGATCCCAATGGAGATAGAGGGGACGAACTAAGCTCATACCAAGTGTGTGGTGAGATCGTAACAAGGGCGTGGTGAGCTTGAACCTGCTTACGTCACGAGTCATTTTTTGGACCCAACATCCAATAGGAAAATTCAACTGCAGTAGCCACCGTTCAACCTGAAGAGGGCAGCACTTTTTACACCATATATTGCAGTATTGAAACACTTTATATCCAAATGTCAAAAAAACTTACTAAAATCAATGAACAGCACTAATAAAGCATCATTCTTACCGATCATTAACTAAAAAAAGTTGGTTTAGGGTTTAGTTACTCTTTAAATCGTGAATCAGAACCATATGTGCCCTTTAAATTAAGAAAAATCCTTGAATGTTTTCCTGATAAGCCCCCATAGTGCCCTCATGTTGATAAAATAAACCCCTAAAAATGATCTCCTGAAGGTAAATGTGCAAAAAAGTCTTTACATGTCTAAAACAGGCACAATATACGAGCAACTATATTTGCATGAATGTAAATTTCAGTGGGAGTTCTGTGTCACTCTGTATTCAACACAGAGAAGAACTCCTCAAATGCAATTCAGAGTCCAATCTGCTGATAAAGCAGTTTAAGATCCATCATTAACGCCCCTTTATCTCCGTTCACGTCATTACATCTACAAGAAAAGCATTTCAACAAGCAGCTAACAATCCTTTATTCATCCAGTAATGTGAAGCAAATGCCTAGTCTGTTTCAACCCTCATTGCATTGCAGAACAAGCCTGAACAGAGCAGAGAGGGTGTGTGAACCGTAGGGCTCGAGACTGTTAAACTAATAATATCAACATACAGCAGACAGACTTAACTGTGACTTCATCAAGACACAAACTTAACAGACAATAGTCGAGTTAAGTCAAGCCTGACTATACAAATGCAAAACTTTGCAACTTCCTCAGCAACAAGTTTTAAATATGGGTTGATGACACACAGAGTCCACCAACCTTACTGACATTAAGATTATAAGCTAAAATGCATATGAATGGACAAGCATACAATATATCTAGGGTGATAAGCAGGTCCACTATACAATCATTTTCATTCGCCCTTTTACATTACAAGTTCGTTTTAAATAAGACATATAGTGTGACCACAGTGTGACAAATGGGTGATTATATAATTACAGGTAAATTTGGTGTCCAAGTTATTTTTTTTTCCAATACCTTTTTCAAATAGTTTTATTTTTAATTATCTATCTATCTTGGTAAAAGAGTTTGACAGTAACAGAATATAAAATTTGGACAACAGGAAATGATGATTTTCACTCTTTTTACAGAAAACATTATATTGTTATGGCCTGTCACATCTTGTGATCCATGACAATGAATACCGAATTATTAAAATAATAAAAATAATAAAAATAAAAAAGCAGATAAACAATGACTAATGCACCTGCATTTATATACTCAAATATTTACATTACAAATATTTACATTTTTAGTGATAAAAATAAGGTATGGGCGAAATATGGCATACAGGATGTGACACTTCCCTAAAGGAAATTCAAGCGATTATATGTATTGTACAAAATTGTAGGTCTTGTTTGTATAAAAAAAGCCTTGACAGCAGCTTGATGATGTTTAGTTTCTCTAGTAGTCATACAACTTATTTGATAAGGGTGGGAGCTATTTGTCCTGAACTGGTTAATTTAGTTGACACAGGACTGTGAGCGGTTAAGCAACACTTACTTGTCCTTGCCAATAGTCTCGAAGTCTTTTACGATCACATCAATGTAAGATGATGAATCCAGAGGAGCACCTTTTAAATCAAACTCTAGTGTCTGAGAGGACAAAAGAAATATAAGATTTAAAACACAAGCATGAGCTGACTGAAGTCATTTGCCATTAAATACAATATGTGCTTTCACATATTCCCAACTTATACAATAAACTGCATCTTTAATCATTATTAATGATGATGGTGAAGTGTTTTCAACGCTTTTATTAACTATTTTCAACATGCATGAAACTCAGTGGATCTCTTCTTACCTCATTCCACACCGGATTCAATTCACTATTAATGGACTTTGTTTTCTTTTTCTCCTCTATAATAAATACAAATTGCAATCAATTTTAATTGGTCTGTTGATAGGAAACACACGAGCAGATAATAAACATGATCTTACCTTTAAACACTACAGATGCGATGGGATCTGGACTGCCGAGCTTCTTTTTAGGCAGACCTGACGCAGACTCAACCGCAACACGCAACATGATGGTGTTTTAAATGGGGTTAAAATAAGTGTACTAGTAGTTTACATTTCATACTGAAGTGTGTGCTTGTGAGCTTCAGAGGAGATGTGTGCTCACTGCGGTCCTCTCGTGCTTTCGGGACAGTTTAGGTGTGTGCCACTTGATTCTTCGCTGCGCATACTGATCGGCAAATGACATCACAGTTCCGCGAGAGTTGTGCTTTCGAATCGCTCTCGCGATACTCACATGTCATATGTCGCTCGATCTGCATAGCGACGCATGAATTCAAACACCTTTGTAAAGGGTGTGGACCTCAGACTGCCTACCTGCTTAATTTATTCGTGTTTCCGGAAGTGATGCGCGCCGTATTGACTTAAAATTTTAAAATATTGTTTATTCTATTTAATGTTAATGTAACGCAATCTATGTTTGTCCAGAATGCAAAACGTGCCTTGATCTGGTGAGTACCAACGCAATTTTAAAGTTTAAAATATTAACCAAAGGCGCCACCTAGCACCTAATTGCACACATTACACAGATAAAGATGGATGGATGAATATAAAGAAAAAGACAAATTGATAAAACTATATATGAGCAATCAAGCCCGAGGTTGCTGGTAATTTGTCTTAAACATTTAGACATAATTCTTGACCACTACCTCTGATTCTAGGTCAGTTGACAGAATCTGATCTCTGATATTTCTGTGCAACAGTTGGGGTCTCGTAAAGCTATACAAGCATAATCTGATCCATTCTTGTAATTGACTGAAAGGATAAAGCTTTGAAAGAATTTGTATTTGAGCAAAGGACTTAACACAGGCAGTAACAATTTGGTTTGTTGCATGGGTCTTCAACAGGCTGTCCAAAACTCCTTGGGGGTCCGTGGCAGTATTACAGGGGTTCTCCTAATATTGTTTAAATATTTTTTTTTTATTTGGCATAAAAACTGCATTAATAGGCTAATAATGAAAATTTAAACTTGATTAGAAATTAAGAATATTATGTTTACAGAAAAAAATCTATACAGTAAAATTTCAATGTTATGCTATTATATTAAATGTTAACAGCTTGTCACTATGTATAGCAACAATTATTATGTTAACATTGTGGTAAAGTTACCATCATAACAAAGTATATAAATCCAGTCCTAATTTCATACATGTTATGGTAGAGAAAGTTTGAGTGTTTTATCTTACAGATTAGTATAAATGTTTTATATGGTATGTTTTTAATGTCTACATGAATAAAGTTATTATCTCTATATACAGCTGGGCCTGGAGGAGATAAGGGTTTCCTTGGTAAGGATAGCGAAATAGTTGTATGATGGTGTTAGAGAACAAAGACACTGTTTGACCACCAGTGTGAGGATTTATGTATGTCTTGGAATGTTATAGAGATAAAGCCACAGCATCACCAGGTTGTCATGAGTTATGAGAAGGAGCTAAGGGGCCTAAAGGCAGGAGTCTGCTGAGCATTGAGATAGTACAGAGTGAAAGAAAGGCAGGGCTACTGGACCACTATATAATATACAGAAAAACTCAGAACGGGGTCATTGTCATTTTACCAGGTGTACACCCTATGACCAGTATTGTGTTTCAAGCTGTCTGACACAATTCTTTAATAAAATACTTTGAAGAGAATTTTACATCGCAACCGTCTCTGATTCTCCTGAAAAAATCCACGACAATGTACTGGGGTCCTTGCTCCTTTTCATAAATTCTTTATAATTAAACCTCAGAAAATTAAGGCTTCTAACTAACCTTTATGTTTTTATTCAGATTCTAAGTTTGAGATTGTTTTGTCATGAAAATTTTGGGTGGACTGCAAAGAGTCGTACAAAACAGAAAAAAGAAAAATAAAGAACAAACCTTGCAACACTTTTACGGTTTCATTTTATTGAGTTTACATTTGTAATTAATTGCATTTGTACAAGACCAACAAACATATTTTAATGCGTTGGAGAAAATGTTCCCACAGGACTTGTGGTTTGTTGCATCAAGTGCTTCGTGATGCAGCACCACATAACAACACTAAATATGAATAATTCATCAAACATCACATTTCAAACTGTTCTCTGACACTCCTCGTGTTATGTGGCGGTCTTCTGGCTCCTCTCAATGGCCATTCGCTCCAGTCTCTCAGTGTAAAAGCCATTGAAGTCCAGCCTAAAAAAGACATTTAGTATATTAAGAGCATGTTTTTGCTGAGGACACCGTACCAAACAAGTGTTCAAAAAAAGAGCTCAAAAGCTTTATTTTTACTGCTCAATATCTCATCATTAGAGTTTCCATCCTTCACCCACCTGTAGATGATGTTGATCATGCTGTGTTCACAGTCATTGGTGCTGTAAATGCTAAGTTTATCCAAAAGATCCATCAATAGGGTGCTGAAGTTGCTGTCAAACTTGCCGATGGTGCCTTCAAACCCCGAGTCGGACTGGAGGGCGTCCACGTGTTCAGCCAGGAACTGACAGGAAGAAAAATTCACAGGCTTAATGAAGTACAGTCAATATATTTCCTATGTACATACTTCATATACTTGCAAACTCTTTCGACATTGTCCTCCTTCACATGCTATTTAAAGTTTGTCTTCCTGTAGCTCAATTGGTAGAGCATTGTGTAAGCCAGGGGTCTCCAACCTTTTTGTGAGCAAGGGCTACCTTAATGGATAAAAACTGGAGGGCTACTTATTGATATTGTCTACTCAAAATGTTTTTTTTTTTATCGTTGATTTTATTTTATTTTACTTGTTGATATATTTTATCATTGTTTAAAATGTTAACATACATAAACCAAGCTAATGTAAAAATATGTAATAAATAAATATTACAATTGAGGCTATTAATCGAATGTGGTTTGGCGGGCACCCTCACAGACTCTGTCACGTTGGAGACCCCTGGTGTAAGCAGTACGAAGTTTGTGGGATGCATATTAAAATGTGCAGCTTGAATGCTAGTAGGTCACTTTGGATAAAAGCGCCCACCAAATGCATAAATGTAAACAAATGTTGCATACTTGTTATATGTGACACTGGACCACAAAACCAGTCATAAGTCGCATGGGTAAATTTGTAGCAATGGCCCCAACAATACCTTGTATGGGTCAAAATTATCTTTTTTTAATGCCAAAAATCATTAGGATGTTTCATGAAGATAATTTGTAAATTTCCTACCGCAAATATATCATAAATGTATTTATCATTAGTAATATGTGTTGCTAAGGACTTCATTTAGACAACTTTAAAAGGAGATTTTCTCAATATTTTACTTTTTTGCACCCTCAGATTCCAGATTTTCAAATAATTTTATCTTGGCCAAATATTGTCATATTCTTACAAACCTTACATAAATGGAAAACTTATTTATTCAGCATTTCTTATTATTTATTAAAGATAAAACTGACCCTTATGACTGGCTTGTGGTCCAGGATCCTATATGTGATGTTTAACTATTGAGGAGATTATGGTGTCAGTAGCTGACATTGACATTGCAAATTGACATTGCAAATCAAAAAAGTTTTTACACTCATACAAGGTGGTTTTTAGGCAATTCAGAAAATGATTAAAATCATCTAAAAAGGTGTCTGTTCCCAAGTATAATATGCTTTCCTTAGCAATAATGTTTGGATAACACTCTTACATCTCTTTTGATTTAAAATAATGCACTATTATTAGGGATGTGGTCGAATATTTCAATATTTGAACTGAAATAATAATTAGAATAGAAAAAATTTTATTCTAATGTTTGTTTGTTTTCTAACTCTTTCCCCGCCATTGACAAGTTATCTTGTCAATTTAGAAAAAAAAAAACATGTACCTGCCAATTACACTTTCCTGACGAGTTTTTACGGTAACCTGTAATTCCACTATTATCCACTAGATACCAAATGTATATAAACTGAAGCAAAAAATACTTTTTAAAGTATTTATTTTGATCATCGTTCGGAATCTAATGTCTTACAAAATTCCTTTACCTTTTTTTTACCTTTAAATCAAAGAGAACAATTGAAGTTTCCCCCGCTTTATTTGTTTGTTTGAAAGCAGAGGGTCAGTGCCCGGTTGCATGAAACTCCTTAAGTGAGGGTTTCCCTGAGGGAGATAAAATCCCTGAGGTAAGGGATTTATTTAAGAGCGTTGCAACAAAGGGCTTAACTGTCACCCTTACCTAAGTGTTGATACTAAGTATTTTACGATAGTCTCTGCCAAAACACGGCAGCAGAGAAGCGGTTGCTATAGTTACAAAATCTCACAGCGTAAACAAATCAACGCACCCAGCTCAACAGATAGCGGATTTGTGTACAATGAAACATCGCAAATAACAGACTGTAAAGTGCCGCATGTATAAAACCTGAAAGTAATTCAAATTTGAAGCACTTTAGATTGACGGACGATCAAATCTCCTAATAAATGCGCATCACTTTTCTCTAGGGACTATTTTGATCATTAGAAAGACACGTTTGTACTCCATTTTCTTAAATAACCATAAAATCAGCTATCGCGTGTGACGTTAAGGGACCTGTTATAGTCCCTTAAGTTTTTAAGGGAAAATGGTACTTAAGGACTTTGTAGCAACGCATAGCAGAACTTAAGGTAATACTTTAGCATTTAAGGTTAAATACTTATTGACAGCCTTAAGGTTCACTTTGGTTGAGTTTTTCTTGCTACCCAATTTTTTATTAAGGGTACCCTTAACCTTATATTTAAGGGATTTCTTAGCTTAAGGACTTTCATGCAACCGGGCACTGGTTCTTTCATTTGATATATTTGTATGTTTATATATTTAAAGAAGAAAATTTTCCTGGAGGGCATTTTTTGAAAATTCTGGCGGGCAACTTTTTAAAAAGGCTGGCGTGGAATGAGTTAATGCGCCACCCCAGGGTTATACATATGTTTAGAATATTAGCTTAGCTTTTTGTGGATATTTTCTAATTATAATTATGAAATTGTGACAAAATAAAAAATGCATAAAACTTAAAAACTTATGTCATAAATAACATATTTTAAATAAACAAATATTTGAATATTAATTATTTTATGACCTCAAATATTATTATATTACTTAAAATGCCCATCCCTAACAATAACCTCCAAGAAATCCATTTCTGCTCCTAAGTATAAGAGGCATTCCTTGGCATTAATGTTTGGAAAATACTCTTACGTCTACTTCGGCTAAAATAATGCCTAGTGCAGTGGAGGTGATATTAGTAAACCTACCAACATCAGTCAACGTGAGGTTTGGAATAACTTATTGCAAGAGCAAAAACTAAGTTTCAGTTAATGGTTAATGCAGATTAATAGCGTGTAACTCACTTTAGAGGTCACTCTCTTCTTCTCTGCCTCTTCCATCCGCTCGCTCGGGGCCGGACAGCCGTCTGTACGCTTCATCTCGGTGTCTATCTTCATGCTCTGAGTAAAGCGCTGTTGAATCAACAAAAACCCTCACATGAGGCCTTCAGTATGATGATTAAAGCTTCTCTTCAGAAGAACATCAGTAGATGTACCTGCATGCAATTAGTGAACATCACGCAGACGGACATCAGTTTGGAGAAGATCCTGAGCAGCTCCGGGTTGGTGAGCATACAGTCCTTCAGACAGTTGTCTAGAAAACTGGTGTGGTGACACAGCACGTCATCGATGTTGGAGGCCTATAAAGACAAAAAACTCAACCAATGCAGTTCTGGTTTCCCTATAGCATCTGCTTTGCTCTTTTAAAATCAAATAATTATGCACTTTAGAAACCCTCCAACTTACAGACTTCAGGTTGTTTTCCATGATGTGCCACGTTGGCTCCATAACTTCAAACATCATGTAGTACTGAATGTTCTGGACGAAGTTGAGCATCCTCTGTCTCAACGCGAATGCGGCTGCAAACCTACAATCGAGAAAAGTGAGCGAGTGAAGATCTTACCTGAACAGTGAGTCGGACTCGGTAATGAACAAACAAATCTCGATTCTCACCACTTGGCGGACTGCAGTGAATACTGTTTAACTTCTTTATTGCTGATCCAAACATTACAGAGGAGTCTTTCCACATGCTTACAGTAGAACATGTGTCTGAAGAGCATCTGATATCTTGTCAATGCTTTCCTACGACACAAAGCATCACGTTGAGATAGTCATGGCAATAATTATAGTCACCTGATCATAGTCCTATAGAGAAAAACTGAGTACCGGTTGATTATGAGTGACAGCGGCCACTTGACGATGTAGTCGAAAGAGAAGGCCTCCAGGCCGCTGAGCGACACCTCTGTTGGCTCTGCATTAATGATGGCTTTTTCCTGCTTGGTATCTATGGCCAGGACGCGCAGGAGCTGGGTGATGACATCATGGGGCATCAGGTCAATCTGGAGGAGGAAAGGAATAGTGAAATACATCATTTCCCATAATGACTTTCTGCCTGTATATACCAGCTGAAAAAAGTTAAAGGGCACCTCATATATGCCATTTTTACAAGATGTAATATTAGTTTCAAGTGTGCCCAGAATGTGTCTGTGACGTTTCAGCTCAAAATACCCCACAGATCATTTATTATAGCATGTCCAAAATGCCCCTATTTGGGTGGGAGCAAAAATGCTGTTTTCGTGTCTGTACCTTTAAATGCAAATGAGCTACAGCTCCTTACTCCCTTACCAACAGACAGTAAGTGATTTCGGTTAAAACAGATCTGATCTGTGGAATACAATCTGAGACAATAGTATCTTTAGCCGCATTAGTGATATACTGTGCTAACAAACAGATTTAGGAAAGATTTTAGGAAAAATTAACCAGTCAGTGGTTGTGACTTTGTTTGTGTGATGTCGCATTAACATGAAAATCAAAACAGCCTAATGAGACTGCTTTGGTTTAATGGTGATTTAAAAAAAATAAGTGCGTGGATTTGTTTCATTGTAGGGTTGTTGTGTTCACACACTTCCCACACACATTTATGTCCAGACACCTTGTAAAAGTGAATTTTGCATAATATGTGCACTTTAAAACTGAAATGTCACGTTCTTTTGAACTGATAACTGATAGTCTCACTTTTAGATCATCTTTGAAGGGGTCTGTGTTAGCGGTGCTCATCCTGAGAGCCAGTTCCAACAAAGCCTCCAGTCGCGGGGGAATGATGTCATCTACTGGCTTCTTTAGCTCCTCCTCCGTCAGGTCCATAAAGTGCACAAAGAAGTCTCCTTTATCCATTAGGAAATAATGCTTGATCGACCTGTTGCGAAAAAGAGACATTAAATTAACAAACAATCATGTACCTATATTAGAAACAATAACCACAGAGAGCTTCTCACCTCAGGCGTGAAACAAGTTCCTTTTCCTCCATTAGGAAGTCAAGCAAAACCTTACTGGCATAATAATAAGCTTTTTCAATCTGCTCCACGTACGCTCGCTCTTTAAGCGTGTAGAGGACCTCTTTGGCGTCTGGACACGTCACATCACGCCCGCACTCGCGCACCACATTTAAATATTTGCCTGAAATGACAAAAATTATTTTGAATATTCTGAATAAATGGGCCATTTAACTTTTGACATTGAGCTCTCTTAATTCAATTCAAATTTATATGTTGTGCTTTTTTACAATGTTGCATTGTTTCAAAGCAGCTTTACATAAAAAAAACAACCAAGTTGGAATATTATTAACCATTATGTGTTGTTGGGGATGTTTTCATCCACTAAGAAGACTTTTTAAGTCTTAATTTGGCCACAACTTTCTCTGTTTCAGCAAATGGAACGATTTTGGTGACAAACCTTATACTTACACATATTTTTCAAAAACACACCGTGGGCCCTTTCGTGTTGTTAGTGGATGAAAACATCCACTAAATTAAATGGCTGTGAAATGTATCAGATTTATATTTTTTTGCATAAATCTGTTAATCAACCTCGGTGCTGTTCAAAACTACCATATCTTTACAAAAATTCCATGATTTTAACTCTTTCATTGCCAGGTTCATTAGTGGTGTCACTGAATTTGGGGACAAAAACCCACAAAATGACAGATTTTCAGTATAAAAAGTGATTGTGGACTGGATTTTTTTTTACCTTTTTCACAGTCTTGGGCATGTCAAAGATGAGAAAAAACATTGGCTTTAATGCATTTTTAGTTTTTGTGTAGCATCAGTTTTTGTTTTTTTCTCCCCGATTTATTGAAAGTGTCTGTTTTTGCCCCATTGACTTCCATTATAACAATTTTTTGATTGAAGAGCCATGACACTGTAACGTTGTGTCTCTTTGCAACCTGTGTTTGATTTGTGTTCATGTATGCCTTTCTCCTTGTGTTGATTAGTGTCTCCGCCCCCTTGCTTGTCTCCATGGATACTCATTGTTCTCATGCTCTCCCCTTAATTGTTGAAACAATGTTTGTCGATTGTTGAGAAATGTTACATGTTGTCCCTTCTTATTTTCCCTGTGTTTATGTACCTTACTGTTTGTCTTACCTTTATTAAATGGATTAAGCTGCATTTGGATGCGGCTCTCATCCCGTTGCTTCTGCTGTAACAGACACCTTATAATCATGCATTCTTGATTGTTGGTGTTTTTCCTTTCCCCAAATCAGTGACACCACTTATACACTTAGCAATTAAAGAGCTAAAAGATTTGGTAGTTTTTTCAGTGCTTTGGTTGATTTTTTAATATAAAAAATATTCTTCCGATACATTTTTACAGCCGTTTAATTTAGATGATGTTTTAATCCACTTACAACACGAAAAGGTAGTACATTTGAACAATGCACAAGGGTTAAATATGTAGAATATATGAGGAGTTCAGATGCAAAACCCTCTAATCAAATCAATTGCATTTTAAATGCTTGAAAACGTGAGGCGGACAGCACTGCCTTATTTGATTGACTTCAGAAAATAGATTAAAAGATGAAAAGGTTATTAGTAATTGAAAAGCCTTATTTTCACAAATGTCACTTTAGTCATTTCATTTGTATTTAACAAATTTGACTGTCTTTAGCTGCAAAAAAGTGCATGCAAGCTTTTTGGCAAAAACCTCCACTTCTATAGAAATCCACTTTTTTGGACAAGATACAGTAAACAATTGCAAATGATGAATGTAAAAATTAAGAAACTGAAGCACACATTAGGGGGCGCTGTGATCCATGTGACTGCCACATACGGGTTCATACGGAGGAGGATAAGGGCCAAGGTAAAATAAACAAATAAAACCATCTCGAGATTAAAGTCATTAAAATGCGAGAATAAAGTCGTTATTTAACAAGAATAAAGTCGTTATTTAACGAGAATAAAGTCGTTATTTAACAAGAATAAGGTCGTTTTTTAACAAGAATAAAGTCGTTATTTAATGAAAACGAGCACATTCTGGGCTTTTCTGCTTGACATGCTTATTAATAATATATTATAGTGTGTAGTGAATTTAGTGTATTTATATCACTGTCTTAATGCAGTAAACAACGTAAAGAATAGGCCTAAACTAAACTGACTTCATTCTTGAAATTTTACGACTTTATTCTCGTTAAATAACGACTTTATTCTCGAAATTATATTTATTCTGTCTTTTTATTCGTTTAATAATGACTTTATTCTCGCATTTTAATGAGTTTAATCTCGAGATGGTTTTATTTTTTATTTTAGCTTGGCCCTCATCCTCCTTTGTAGATTCACATACTTTTTCTTGCCACTGTATAATAATTTGGTGGTGTTTAGCGGCATTTGCATCTGAGCTCTTACTGCAGTCAATGATTGGTAGCAATGTCATGTGTCGCATTAAGTTTATTTCTTTGTGTAAATGTCCCACCTGTGTTTAATATTTTATCCGCCATCTTCTGCAGAAAGGAAGGGATCCTGTGCTGGACGATGGTGTATCGTTGGTCCCAGTATTTGTCATTATAATCTTCTTGAATCTTCTCTTTCTGTAGCTCATGTTCCTCAACCATAAATTCACTGTGAAAACACAATAATTGATCAAACATGGTCATTACAATTAAATGTTTGTCATAAAAAAGCATCTTGTCAACTGGATCAGTGTTGAAGAATGACTTCATTAGCTCGCCACTCCTAGAGGATAGAGAACTGGAATATGAAGGGGACAGAAAGATTCATTAAACAAATTTCAGTTAAGACAGTCACACAAAAAACTCTATTAGTCCAGCACAACACAAAACATAACTAGAAAATAATGTGATTATCTTCCGAGGTCCATTAAGTGAAAGCTAATAATAAGAAATAAAAATTAATCTCTATTATTGATCTTTAAACAAAATTAATACTGATGATTTAATACTGGTCTAATCCAATGCTTTTGGAAATACTCCAATGTAGAATCAAATGTTTATGGGCAACCTGTGTTATGAATTTTTATTAAATTTCTAATTACTACGTCGTATTTTCTACCTCAATTTCAACAGCATCAAATGCAGTGACTGATGTGAAACAAAGAGGTCAGGGGTTTGACTTTACCTGTACGGGTCCTTAATGATGCCTCTGTAGATCCATTTCTCAAGTATTTCAAAGTACGGCACACTGGCTGCTTTGGTCAGATAAAGGCAGAGCTCTTGAGCCTGGCTGTCTCCGGTGTAATTGAAAGTTCGATCATGAAGGAGGCTGAGGGTCGAGCCGCCCATACACTCCCCTTTATCCACAGAGGTGGCTGGATGAAAAAAGCTCATTAGCAGACAAACAATACTAATGTGCCATATTTTCACTAATTACCTGCTGACTACAAAACGCCTGGCAAAACTAATATTTACAAAAGAGAAAGATTTAGGAAGCATCGGTCAATTTAACACATAACTCAATTCAGCTCAGTGTATCTCTCCTGAAAGTAAATGCACTTGTCAACAGTTTTACCGATAGAGGCCAGGATTTCCATGGTACGCATGGTGGGCTGTATGTAGAACCAAAGCTTCTGAAGGGACAGCGTGCCCTGCCGGTGTAGATGCTCCAGTTGAGTGACCAGGATGAGATATTCCTTCATCAGAGTTCTCATGGCTGAAGTCAGGGCATGATTCACTTGACCGTACTCAAATGATGACTTCTCCTCAGTGAACCTACAAGAAGAGCATGAACTTCAATTATGTGTTTATAGCATTTTTCCACTGCGTGGTTGCGACTCGGCACGATGCAGCTTGGTTTGATCGAGGATCACCAGAAACAGGGTTCCCTGTTTCTAAGCAAAATTTCAAGACTTTCAATCACAAAAAAGCTACATATCCAAGACCTATGTCCAGGATGCAGTGAGCCTGGACAATGTAGTGTACACCGTGAGCTTATAAAAATGTAGCTTAAATGCTTGAAATTAGTAAATAATGCCAATAAACTGCATAAGTTGAAATCAGTTGGGCGGAAACGGCATTCTTTACATCACAACAACTTAAGAAGCGGATGACATTTCAGCGATTAAAAAAGTTAGATTTCATGACTTTGACAAAAAATTTAATAATTCCCTGACTTTCAATGTCTGGAATAGACCTTTTAAAATTCCATAATATTCCAGAAATTCCATTACCCGTGGGAACACACTTTTTGACTAATAAACATTCATTATTTATGAAAACTTGATAAGTAGTAAAGCATTTATGGATATTGAACCCAGCAGACAGAATCTTTTACTGTACCCTTTACCAAAAAATAAGGTGCCTTTATCCTTAAAGCAACACCAAAAAGTTTTTTTTTACCTTAAAATATCGTTCATCCACTCGAAACAGGGTGAACGGCACTTTCACATTCGCTTTACAGCCCTCTATCGGCCAAAACCGCACTAAAGAAGTTTCCAACCGTCGGGTTGTGGTCCTGTAGTTCTGTAGGTCCTGGAGAGTGAAAACTACAAAAACTTGCTTTACGGCAGACCTACAGTCCAATCAAAGCCAACTTTGCTGCAGTAGGCTAAATTATTTACATATAAATAATATAGTGGATAAATATTGGTAAATATAGTGATAATGGACAATTCCGCTTCCAACCTGTAGGGGGAGCAAAGAGCAAAAACTCTTTAGTGTTGCTTTAACTCTTTTCCCACCATTGACAACTTAACTTGCCGAATTAACTTGTCAATTAAGAGAAAACGCTTCCCTGCCAATCGGTATTTCCGCTATTATACACCATGTAGTGCTCTTACCCAATAAAACCTGGAAACAACCCCTAGGGGCAAGCGATTTAATGATCGCTCTGAATCTGATCTCTATTAAAAGTACTTCACAAAAATGCAATTATCTCAGCTTGTTGCTCAAAATTTGGTATTTTTAAAAAAACCAACACATATTTGAGAGTTGATAAAAAGAGAACAAATAAAGATAAAGCTTGAGGGTCTGTTTTTTTATTTTATATATTGTATGCTTATATATTTAAAGAAGAAAATAATTCTAAGGCATTACACTTTTGTGAAAATCATTAAAAGACACTGTCGTGGAAAGAATTAAATGAATACAGACCAGTAGCACTTCATTGATTATGAAAACATTTGAGAAGATCATAAAGATGCTCTTTTCACAATGGTGGGAGGTAATTTAGATCTGTAACAATTTGCCTATAGGTCTAGCAGTGGTGTTGATGATGCCATAAAAATACTACTTAACACAGTTTAAACACATTTTGATGGGGTGAAGACTTTTGTGTGTTTAGTTTTTATTGATTTTTCTTCAGCTTTTAACTGTATTCAGCCTCATAAATAGACTAAAAAGGGCCCATGGTATTGATTCATGACTGATAGGTTGGCTTATGGATTTTTTTAACCGATAAACCTCAACGAGTGAAGGTAAACAGGGGTTTTATCGGATGTTCCACTTTTTTCCCTACTGGGTCACCGCAAGGATTTGTACTTCACACCTTTTATTTATGTCGTGCATTAACAAGTGTCAAACACAACTAGAAAGACATCATATCATTAAATTTGCAGATTACTGTGTAATTGTGTCCCTACTAAACAATGAATATATTGATCATGATTCTGTTTTGAAGAATCTTAACTTACTAGTGTAAATTATCCTTTTTTGGACATTAATGCATCCAAGACCAAAGAGATGGTTTTGGATTTAAGGAAGAACCCTACAGCCATCTCTTTGGTGGTCGTTGAGGATCAAGCTACTGAGATTGTACACCAATATAAATACCTTGGCACTGTTATTGATAATAAGTTGACTTTTGATGCCCATGTGGATGTTTTGGTTAGGAAAGCCCACCAGCGAATGCATTTTTTAAGGAAACTTAGAAGTTTTAATGTGCAATAATAATTTTATGAAAATGTTTTATTTTTGTTTTGTCGAGTCAATTATTACTTTCTCATTTATGTGCTGGTATGGGTCTCTTAATCTTAAAAGTAGAAACCGATTGTTGGTTCCCCTTTAAACAATTTAAATGATCTGTATAAATCAAGAATTTTGAAGAAAGCCCAGATAATTTGTCAGTGATCCTAGCAACCCTCTGCAGAAAATTGTTACCTTCCTCCTGTAGGTTTTATCTGCCCTTAGGTCGAACAAATTAATATAATCTAAGATTATTTTGTACCCACTGCCATTACATTTCTGAATGCTTTTATGTAGATTTGAGAGGATTTGTTTGTCTACTTTTTATTTTTATTATGCTAGCTGTATAACAATTTGTCCCTAGGGGTAAGTGCTACCTACCTATCTACCTACATACCTAGCAAGAAGCAGTTTTTAGCCATTCAAATAAATTGGAACGGAATTTTTTCTTAAATCTATTTTCTTTTTCAACTAATCTTGAATCAACTAATCTGTGTTTTTAATGGAATACAACATGAAGAGTACATCTTAAATTGAAGTAATATATCACAGTTTACGTTACTGTCTACTGACCGTGTGATAGTGGAGTAACACGATGCAACCGGTAATATCCGGGACACCAGCTCTTTGATGGACATGTCCAAGGACGGGTCCACGATAAAGGAGCGACTCTGTCTGCCGAGCACAGGCTGAGCACTGATGTCCCTGCCGTCCACACCGGTCAACACATACAGCAGATCCTCAACCAAAGCGTGTTCCTGTGCGGCTAGTGGCATTGAACCTGACAATGAACATAAACACTTTAACTCACAACAACATATAACAGCAACTGACTAGAGCATCTACTACTTTTTCAAAGCCACTTAAAAATGCCAAATTTATTGTATTTAATGTATTGCTTTTCTTGTTTTAACCCCGCCCAAATAATCCTGAACACAGAAATGAGGAGAAACTGTGTAACGGTTCAATTCCACAATTCAGTACTACATAGTTCACAGTCTTTGCAATGTGTCTCATTTCTTACATTTATGACACTTCTCTGAAATGACTTCACATGGACCTTCATACATAATAGTACAAACTTGCTCATGCTAACAAATGTACATCTTTTTATCGACTATGATTTTGGAAGGTTCTGTCACCTACCAATAGCCACGACCGGTTCTCCCACAGGGGTGGGGCTTGTGATGAAATCTCCAATCAGAGCAGGCCGGTCATACACCCAATTTGGAAACACAGGATTTGGTTGAGTGGGGTTCTTCTTGTTATGTCTGTCTCTCAGCATTTTACGGATCACCTCTGAAGACTGAAAGAGGCAACCAAACCATTGGAACCTTGTCTCCAAGCCGAATACCTGGAGACTCGTACGATCCTTCCTAGTTTCTAATCTGATCATTTATCATGTACCTGTGGCACGTTGGAGCTGGCTGTCACGTTCCCAAGCTTTTTCCGCAATTCCTCCAATTCCTGCATGGACATTTTGCTGCTGGTCGCAGGAATGCTGTAGGATGTGGCCGTGCTTGACGTCGCATTAGTTGACATCTCTGACCTCTCTTTGGCATTTTGCTGCAGGACTTTCAAAGTCTGAAAAGCAGAAGTAGTCTTAAAACTGGATTACATTAAAACATGTGAATGCCTAGTATTTCACATTTATAGTGTGCATTATACACTAAACGACTGATGATCACATCCTACAGTTACATGTACTTTGCAGAGATTTACCTTTTGGGCTTTTTACAAATATCTATTTCCTGAGCGCTACACGCTCAATTTCCATTGGCTGGACACTGTGTGACATCGTATGGAGTTACATTTAATCAAATGTATTCAATACTATAAATTTAAATATAATTACATTTATTCAATATTTAGTTTTTCAAGACCTTTCATGGAGATGATTTAGTTACTGAGATGTCTCCAGACATACTTTTGAGTAATTTTTAATTGTTACTCTCAATGTTGATTCTCATCACTGACAATCTAGGAAAAATCAAATAAGATGACCAAAATCTTTACTTATATGGGAATAATGCAATGCAGCGATATATTGTTTTTTCCCGCTTTGTTAGAACAAAAAAAATAGTGTTGTACAATTTTAAGGTGGTACAATGTTATTATTTAACTATTATAAAACTGCTAAATATACTACACTAATAAAAAATTGGATTACAGTAATGAGAATTTGGGTAGCGAATGTTTTTTAATAATTATTTTTATTTATCCTACAATATAAAGCATCTTTTAAATTGTGTGATTCACTCATGCATAATGATATATTTTCTTGTTTGAATATGAATAATGAGTTTTGATGAACTGAACCTCTTTGTCCTCTGTGAGTTTGGAGAGAAGATACACCAGAGGATCCAGAATGCGAGCATTTTTGGACTTCAGCTCGTCATATTTCCTTAAGAAGTCTTCGGGTGTTTTGGAGTGCTCTGCAATTTTGACCTGTTAGACAACATAAACTAGTCTAGTAGTGCATTCACAACTGGTTAGCTACTGGGAACCAAACCCCATCATCCACATGTTTACCTTAGCACTATGTGCAGATACAGTAGTGGTGACGTACGGTGTCCTGTTCTTCTGCAGTAAATCGATGTAAACCTCAGCACCATCTCCACCACGAACATTCAGCAGACCCAGAAGTTCATTAACATCATGATGAATCCTAAACTCACTCATGACTGCAGATGTTTATATCACCTGAAATGAGAAAATATGACGATCCTGAATAAACAAGGTAACATAGAAATAAAACTATTCATAGATGAAGTTACACAATCCAGATAAAAAACGACATGTTTTCTGATAAACGCAAAACATTTGATACACCTTGATCACAAAAAATAAACGCCTGGGATAAAAAAGATTTATCCTTATTATTTTATAGCGGACCACCGGACTTTTAATACATGCTAGCATAATTTTGCATACACTGTGTAGATAATAACTAAAGCATTTAACTGACATGTAACAACAGCATTTAATAGTTTACCTAGTGAAAGTCTGATATGACAGTTGTAATATCACTGAAGGCATCTGTTGATAATGCAACAGAGCAACTGACAACAACCAGCTGAAGGAAGCTAGAAACTGTGTGAAAACTGTGTTCGTAAATGGCCGCCAAAAGGAGCCGTTTTTCAAAATAAAAGTCCTTCCTTCCTGCCCAGCGGTCTGAAGCTATTTTTACAGTCTGAAGGCATTTGCACTAGGAAACTGGGGGAATGTAAATACCAGCCCATGTAAATAACATTTTAATAATACACTGTAAAAATAATATGATATGCTTTGTAGTGTTTTATATAATAGACTTATGTGTGTGTGACTTGAAAGCTTAGTTTGATTTTGAGTACAAGTGAAAAGGTTTTACAGTTTTTCTAAATTGCTAAAACACATTTTTTGAAACCATCACTCATTTTCTCAATAATTCTCAAGAATTTTGAGTTGTTGTGTTTACTCGATGATAACGGTGTTTTAATTGTGTTCAACTTTTGCCTGCCTGTGTTTAGCATTTATAAAACAAGTGCATTGCAGTGTGAAATGTGTGTTTTAGTGAGAAGTTTGTGTTTAGAATTTTGCAAAAAGAGTGCATGATTTGACAATCAGGCTAAATTATAGGGTTTAGGCCACTATGAATTTGGTTCAGAGATTGGGGTTTAGTGTTTTAGCAATTCAGAAAAACTGTAAAGGAATTGTTTGATTTTGCTGGAAGAGTCAGTAAAGTTTAACATAAAAATGCTATTAAATTATTGAAATATTTTCTTATATTCTCAGTGGTATTTCAAATAAATAATTTAGGTCAATGGGGTACGGCTGACAAAGATAAAATCAGTGAGAAGGGTCTTGAGATGAATTCTCAGATAAATATATAGTGTATTTAATGAAATCAAACAGTATACAGTTGTAAATATAGCAATATAAGGGATTTCCCCGTCCCTTACGACGTGACACGATGACATAATTCATTATAGAATGTTAAGCGTCACATAGAACGTCCGGTCTCTCAGGGAACCGAGGTTACTGTAGTAACCGATATGTTTACACTTTGTTGGGTTATTTTATGGTAAGAAGAAAAACAGTCAGGTGGCTCAACGGCTCCGCTAAAGATCCACTGATTTCGATGATCCACTACGTGTTTTCCCGCCCGCTCTGCAGCATCTCTCTCACAGTTTCCGAAGTTCGTTTGCATTAACAGGTGGGTTCATTAACTTACATTACTTCAGTTGTCGATCCGCTGAATTAGTAATTTGGTAGTTTGGTCTTTGTAATGATTTGCTCTCGGTCTTCTAAAAGTGAAAACAACTTAGCAATCAAAAAACAATAAAAATCCACACTTAGAATTACAATGCTTGTCTAATCAAATTAATGTAACCGATCAAATCCAGCTAAGACCAGCATAAGCTGGTAGCTGGTTTAAGCTGGTTTTCTCGGCAAGCTGGGAGACCATCTTAAACCAGCTCACCAGCTTATGCTGGTTTTAGCTGGATTTTTCAGTAGGGATCTAATATAAGTAACAAAAAATGTCTGTTGTTGGCACACTTTGTAGACAAAAAAACAAACCAACAATGCCTTCACAAAAAAGTAGACAACAAGAAATCTAAAATCCAAACCAAAACTTGGGTATTAGGAGGTTAATAACATTATAATCACTTATGCTAGTCATCTATAACACACTACAGACACGTTTTATTAAAAACATATCAATAGTACCACCCCCTTCTACATAACGTTAGCCCTTTTTTGGTTTGGGCCACTGTCCCTCAAACTGTCCGTGCACGGCCTTCAGTAAAGGTGCCAAAGAATGCATTGAACTAATATAATGAAGTAGTCCAGGGCCATATGCAGGATTTTATAAATACAGAGGTCCGTAAAATTCTTATTTCTCTGCTCTACATATATGAATTTTAATACATCAGAAAACCAAAGAATCAAATAACTATAGATTTCAAACCATGTCAGTATGCAGAAGACTTGTGTTGGTCATTAGAAATACATTGTAATCATTATTTTACTATCCTGGGCACACTGGGCAATGTCAGTAAAGTAAACATAGGCTAACTGATTATAGGATCGTTTTAATGAATTAACTGAAGGCTATCATCAATATTTAATTTATTAAATTAATTCACAATATGCACACACTTATTATATACTTAATATGCTGAAATACAACATCAGTAATGCAGTGGTGAAACTAGAATTGTAGAAATGGGTTGGCCAAGGCTACTTTAGGGGGTCCATATCCCATTAAAGAAAACTGTAATTATTAAAAAAGCATAAATGAATCTACGATCACTTCACATTACCCCACATTAGATAGATATTTTTCTTGCCCTGCATGTATTACTGCATGCATTATACCAACTGTAAGATTTATTTATTAATTTTAAACTTCTCACATCTGATTTACTGTATGTTAATGTAGCAAAAGGCTTCTTGTTAACTGCAGTAACTTTAGTAAAAGTTGTTCAGGAAATCAAAATTCCGTGATAAACCTTAAACTTACTTTAAATAGCAGAGCTCAACACAGAAATTACAGTCAGGACGATTGAGTGATTTTTTCTTCTTTTGTTAATTAACTTTAATGACTTCAACAGGTATTTTTGATTAGGCTTTAAGACAAAATTCAATAAAATGTTTAAGCCAAAAGATGAACATGGGCTCATTTAAACTTCAAGAATAAAAGGTTGGTGTTGAATTTTGTTAATAAACACGCTGAATAACGGGAAGTGAATTACTTGAGGGAGTGAAAGCAGCGCTTTAAATTTGGACACCCATGTGGCTCAGATGCAGTAATGTTTCTTGTCTTGTCACCTTGACAATCACTGCGGTTTCATATTTCTTGTCATTAAAATGCTGTATAATAGTTAGCGTTTCATTACTTACATCTTTCTTGCACATCCACTAACTGCGCATCTGACCTTTGTGTTGCACCTCTGTCTGCCTGGTTTGATTTTATTGGTCATCTCGGAATAATTTTGACTTTATCTTACTCAATGGGGTGCAGCGCAGACCTGTTGGCCTGTGACATCACACTACCGCAAGATCTATTTAAAAGCATACTGAGTCATTTACTGTTAAATCTAGGGGTGGGAATCGCTTGGACCCTCATGAATCGATTCAGAATCGATTCTTAGGGTCCCGATTCGATTCAGAATCGATTCTTGACGTACTAATTTGCATATCTGTGACGTCATTACGTCGCATTTGCTTTCAAAGCCAGGTTAATGTTTGCGCTTTTGCTAGTCTCTGAACTGTCATATACTGTACTTTAATGCAACTAGGGATAAATAATGTCATTCTTATATACATACATGTGTTGTTTCTGTTGTAAGACATTAAAACCAGTAAAAATATTAATTTAACGTGACATATTAATTCTATATGTTAACCGGCATTAACTTCCACGAACGTTAAGCGTCTAATCATCATCATTATACACAGTGATTGGCAGTATTACTGTATTTATATAATGCAGCGCACCCAGCGACTGAATAACAAACTATGTGCATATTTTTACAGAAGTATATTCATGTTATATCTAAACAGTCTGCGGATGGTTTAGGGCAGGGGTGTAACGTTACAATACGTCGATCGCAAAGGCAATGCCGGTAGATCGCACAACTGCTGCTCCACGCGCAAAATTGTCATTATGGTCTTTTGGAGTAATTGTGAAACATGCAGGTCTTTTTGAGTTGCTGCGCCTTTCTTCTCAAATGTGTTTTGCCATGCCACTGCAGCTCAGACCCGTCGCCAGACCTCAGTCTTAAGGGGGGCATATGAAATGCATGGGAGGGCACACTTATTATTAGCCTACAGTAGGTATACTTATAATAATATATACTCTATTCGCGCAGCACGTAATCATCACGTTAAACATAACCATCAGCAATATGATCAGATAGCCTTTAGCCTACACCACAGTACATATAGAAGCAATTTTATGAATATCCATAAATCTATACAACATATTACATGTAACACCAGAGGCATCTCTCAAACATTGCATTTTAAAGCAGTCAACAGAGGGCATTGCCATGAGACACGTGCGTGCGCGCGCGCACACACACACACACACACACACACACACACACACACACACACACACACACACACACATTCTGGTTTCCATGTTTTGTGGGGACATTCCATAGACGTAATGCATTTTATACCATACAAACTGTATATTCTATTCCCCTTACCTGCCCCATTCCCTAACCCCAACCATCACAGAAAACTTTCTGCTACTTCACATTTTCAATAAACATCATTCTGTTTGATTTATAAGCATGTTTCCTCATGGGGACATCAAAATGTCCCCACAAGGTCACAAAAACACTGGTATTCCTATCTTTGTGGGGACAATTGGTCCCCACAACGTGATAATTACCAGGTACACACACACACACACACACACACACACACACACACACACACACACACACACACACACACACACACACACACACACACACACGCACACACACACACAGACTTTGAACCTACGGTAATTGAGAGGAGGCAGCGCTGTTGTCTCTCCCTTCCCTCCTGTCAGTACAGCGGCAGGCGGCGTTTCTCCGAGCAGAACCTCCTCATTAATAAAGTGTCCACTCCGAATTAAACTTGTGAGTGAGGTCCTTTTCAAAAGCAAGCTGAATCACCGCAGTGAACAAGTCCATATCTTCTGAATGTAGTAGTCTGTTAGTCCCGGGGTCGGGCTCCACGGAGCTGGCATCAGGCTCAGGCTGTCGTCCAGGGTCTCCTTCTCCAACATCAGGCGTCGATGTCGTTTCAATTTTGGAGACTGTTGGTGGGCTTTTTAACCATTTGCGGATAATAGCCATCTTAAAGCAGTATAGCTAAGCGAAAACTCATCTAGTTTAAAAAAAGTGCGCTAACTGTTGAGCGGCTACACTGACGTAGGCTACGTCACGTACGTGTCGTATGTAGCCTCGTGATAGGCTGTTGCAGTGTAGCTAGATTCCCATCAATCAAACAAAATCACACCATTGTTTTGTATATTTTTAATGTTTTAATTATAAAGAATACAACATTAATGCAACACAAAATCAACAACTATGATCATTTAAAATTACAGTATTTTTTAAATACTAGGGGGGGCACAAGCGTCTTTGAGGGCGGGCCCGGCCCCCTATGGCCCGCCCATAGCGACGGGTGTGCTGCAGCTCAGTCGTCTTTAACTTCCAAAATTCACATGGATGCGCATTCTTGCCTCACGCAGTTCCTGATTCACACGCACGGTGTGTGTGAGCGAGCAAACGAGAGGGAGAGAGAGGCAGCGTAGCGCTGATTTGTATGCTTCTAATACTGTTAGTTTCACTAAACCGCATCTCCGCTATTTTAAGGAGTACTCGACATGTACGCAAGGATTTTTTTAAAAACTCCTCAAAAAGAATAGATTAATGGTGACAGCCCTAAATTCAATGTAGAGATATATGCAGTATAGTCCTACAAGCATTTAAAGTGTTCTTTCTCTTATGCTCTTGTAAGCTCGGCTATGCGCTCCTGCAGGGCGCGCTCTCTTAAGTTGTCCGTGTGCATCACCGCTCCCCCAGTTGAGTTCCGCCTTTTGGTTCTGATAACGTGACGTTATTTTGTAAACTAACATTTAAGAATCGATTCTTGACATTTGTGAATCGATTCAGAATCGGCCCACGTCCGAATCGCGATTCATCTAAGAATCGATTTTTTTGCCCACCCCTAGTTAAATCGTTCTCGCGGTGCTAAGACGTTACATGGCGATCAGTCTGCATGGCGCAGCAAGGAGCAAAACGAGCACTAAGCGTTGAGTCAAATAAGACGAGAGTCAGAAAATGACCAAGGTCCAGACCTCGGGGACCTCAATATGTGGGAATTTATCTTTGTCTATAAGCAAATAAAAGTGTCGTGCCGACACGTTTGGCAATTGACTCGACGGAGTCCAGTCGGCAACGTTGGGACGGACTCGATGGAGTTGTGCCGACACGTTTGGCACTTGACTCGACGGAGTCGCGTTGGCAACGTTGGTACGCACTCGACGGAGTCGTGCCAACAGGTTTGGCACTTGACTCGACGGAGTCGTGCTTGACTGGACTGAGTTGCGTCGGCAACGTTGCGACGGACTCGACGGAGTCGTGCCGACACGTTTGGCACTTGACTCGACGGAGTCGTGCTTGACTGGACTGAGTTGCGTCGACAACGTTGGGACGGACTCGACGGAGTCGTGCCGACACGTTTGGCACTTGACTTGACGGAGTCGCGTCGTCAACGTTGGGACGGGCTCAACGGAGTCGTGCCGACACGTTTGGCACTTGACTCGACGGAGTCCCGTTGACAACGTTGGGACGGACTCGACGGAGTCGTGTCGACACGTTTAGCACTTGACTCGACGGAGTCCCGTCGGCAACGTTGGGACGGACTCGACAGAGTCGTGCCTACACGTTTGGCACTTGACTCGACAGAGTCCCGTCGGCAACGTTGGGACGGACTCGACGGAGTCGTGCCGACAAGTTTGGCACTTGACTCGACCGAGTCCCGTCGGCAACGTAGGGACGGGCTCGACGGAGTCGTGCTGACACGTTTGGCACTTGACTCGACGGAGTCGTGCTGGACTCGACTGAGTCGCGTCAGCAACGTTGGGACGGACTCGAAGGAGTCGTGCTGACACGTTTGGCACTTGACTCGACGGAGTCGTGCTTGACTCGACTGAGTCCCGTCGGCAACGTTGGGACGGACTCGACGGAGTCGTGCCGACACGTTTGGCACTTGACTCGACAGAGTCCCGTCGGCAACGTTGGGACAGACTCGAAGGAGTCGTGCCGACACGTTTGGCACTTGACTCGACGGAGTCGTGCTTGACTCGACTGAGTCGCGTCAGCAACGTTGGGACGGACTCGACGGAGTCGTGCCGACACGTTTGGCACTTGACTCGACGGGGTCTCGTCGGCAACGTTAGGACGACTCGACGGAGTTGTGCCGACACGTTTGGCACTTGACTCGACGGAGTCTCGTCGGCAACGTCGGGACGGACTCGACGGAGTCGTGCCGAAAAGTTTGGCACTTGACTCGACGGAGTCTCGTCGACAACGTTGGGACGGACTCGAAGGAGTCATGCCGACACGTTTGGCACTTGACTCGACGGAGTCCCGTCGGCAACGTTGGGACAGGCTCGACGGAGTCGTGCCGACACGTTTGGCACTTGACTCGATGCAGTCGTGCTTGACTCGACAGAGTCCCGTCGGCAACGTTGGGACGGACTCGACATAGTCGTGCCGACACGTTTGGCAGTTGACTCGACGGAGTCCCGTCGACAACGTTGGGACGGAGTCGAAGGAGTCGTGTCGACACGTTTGGCACTTGACTCGACGGAGTCCCGTCGGCAACGTTGGGAAGACTTGACGGAGTCGTGCCTACACGTTTGGCAGTTGACTCGACGGAGTCCCGTCGGCAACGTTGGGACGGACTCGACGGAGTCGTGCCGACACGTTTGGCACTTGACTCGACGGAGTCCCGTCGGCAACGTTGGGACGGACTCGACGGAGTCGTGCCGACACGTTTGGCACTTGACTCGACGGAGTCGCGTCGGCAACGTTGGGACGGACTCGACGGAGTCGTGTCTACACGTTTGGCACTTAACTCGACGGAGTCGCATCGTCAACGTTGGGACGGGCTCAACGGAGTCGTGCCGACACGTTTGGCACTTGACTTGACAGAGTCCTGTCGGCAACATTGGGACGGGCTCAACGGAGTCGTGCTGACACGTTTGGCACTTGACTCGACGGAGTCGTGCTGGACTCGACTGAGTCGCGACGGCAACGTTGGGATGGACTCGACGGAGTCGTGCTGACACGTTTGCCACTTGACTCGACGGAGTCCCGTCGGCAACGTTGGGACGGACTCGACGGAGTTGTGCCGACACGTTTGGCACTTGACTCGACGGAGTCCCGTCGGCAACGTTGGGACGGGCTCAATGGAGTCGTGCCGACACGTTTGGCACTTGACTCGACAGAGTCCCGTCGGTAACGTTGGGACGGACTCGAAGGAGTCGTGCCGACACGTTTGGCACTTGACTCGACGGATCCGTGCTTGACTCGACTGAGTCGCATCGTCAACGTTGGGATGGGCTCAACGGAGTCGTGCTGACACGTTTGGCACTTGACTCGATGGAGTCCCGTTGGCAACGTTGGGACGGACTCGACGGAGTCATGCCGAAACGTTTGGCACTTGACTCGACGGAGTCCCGTCGGCAACGTTGGGACGACTCGACGGAGTCGTGCCTACACGTTTGGCACTTGACTCGACGGAGTCTTGTCGGCAACGTTGGGACGGACTCGACGGAGTCGTGCCGACACGTTTGGCACTTGACTCGACGGAGTCCCGTCGGCAACGTTGGGATGGACTCGACGGAGTCGTGCCGACACGTTTGGCACTTGACTCGACGGAGTCGCGTCTGCAAAGTTGGGACGGACTCGACGGAGTCGTGCCTACACGTTTGGCACTTAACTCGACGGAGTTGCGTCGTCAACGTTGGGACAGGCTCAACGGAGTCGTGCCGACACATTTGGCACTTGACTCGACAGAGTCCCGTCGGCAATGTTGGGACGGGCTCAATGGAGTCGTGCTGACACGTTTGGCACTTGACTCGACGGAGTCCCGTCGGCAACGTTGGGACGGACTCGACGGAGTCGTGCCGACAAGTTTGGCACTTGACTCGACGGAGTCCCGTCGGCAAGGTTGGGACGGGCTCGACGGAGTCGTGCTGACACGTTTGGCACTTGACTTCACGGAGTCGTGCTGGACTCGACTGAGTCACGTCGGCAACGTTGGGACGGACTCGAAGGAGTCTTGCCGACACGTTTGGCACTTGACTCGACGGAGTCGTGCTTGACTCGACTGAGTCCCGTCGGCAACGTTGGGACGGACTCGACGGAGTCCCGTCGGCAACGTTGGGACGGGATCGACGGAGTCGTGCCGACACGTTTGGCACTTGACTCGACGGAGTCGTGCTTGACTCGACTGAGTCCCGTCGGCAACGTTGGGATGGGCTTGACGGAGTCGTGCCGACACGTTTGGCACTTGACTCGACGGAGTCGTGCTGGACTCGACTGAGTCGCGTCGGCAATGTTGGGATGGACTCAACGGAGTCGTGCCGACACGTTTGGCACTTGACTCGACGGAGTCGTGCTTGACTCGACTGAGTCCCGTCGGCAACGTTGGGATGGGCTTGACGGAGTCGTGCCGACACGTTTGGCACTTGACTCGACGGAGTCGTGCTGGACTCGACTGAGTCACGTCGGCAACGTTGGGACGGACTCGAAGGAGTCTTGCCGACACGTTTGGCACTTGACTCGACGGAGTCGTGCTTGACTCGACTGAGTCCCGTCGGCAACGTTGGGATGGGCTTGACGGAGTCGTGCCGACACGTTTGGCACTTGACTCGACGGAGTCGTGCTGGACTCGACTGAGTCGCGTCGGCAATGTTGGGATGGACTCAACGGAGTCGTGCCGACACGTTTGGCACTTGACTCGACGACGTCCCGTCGGCAACATTGGGACGGACTCGATGGAGTCATGCTGACACGTTTGGCACTTGACTCGACGGAGTCCCGTCGGCAACGTTGGGACGGACTCGACGGAGTTGTGCCGACACGTTTGGCACTTGACTCGACGGAGTCCCGTCGGCAACGTTGGGACGGACTCGACGGAGTCGTGCCGACAAGTTTGGCACTTGACTCGACGGAGTCCCGTCGACAACGTTGGGACAGACTCGAAGGAGTCGTGCCGACAAGTTTGGCACTTGACTTGACGGAGTCCCGTCGACAACGTTGGGACAGACTCGAAGGAGTCGTGCCGACACGTTTGGCACTTGACTCGACGGAGTCCCGTCGGCAACGTTGGGACGGACTCGACGGAGTCGTGTCGACACGTTTGGCACTTGACTCGACGGAGTCCCGTCGGCAACGTTGGGACGACTCAACGGAGTCGTGCCTACACGTTTGGCACTTGACTCGACGGAGTCCCGTCGGCAACGTTGGGACGACTCGACGGAGTCGTGACTACACGTTTGGCACTTGACTCGACGGAGTCGTGCTGGACTCGACTGAGTCGTGACGGCAAAGTTGGGATGGACTCGACGGAGTCGTGCTGACACGTTTGGCACTTGACTCGACGGAGTCCCGTCGGCAACGTTGGGACGGACTCGACAGAGTCGTGCCTACACGTTTGGCACTTGACTCGACAGAGTCCCGTCGGCAACGTTGGGACGGACTCGACGGAGTCGTGCCGACAAGTTTGGCACTTGACTCGACCGAGTCCCGTCGGCAACGTAGGGACGGGCTCGACGGAGTCGTGCTGACACGTTTAGCACTTGACTCGACGGAGTCCCGTCGGCAACGTTGGGACGGACTCGACAGAGTCGTGCCTACACGTTTGGCACTTGACTCGACAGAGTCCCGTCGGCAACGTTGGGACGGACTCGACGGAGTCGTGCCGACAAGTTTGGCACTTGACTCGACCGAGTCCCGTCGGCAACGTAGGGACGGGCTCGACGGAGTCGTGCTGACACGTTTGGCACTTGACTCGACGGAGTCGTGCTGGACTCGACTGAGTCGCGTCAGCAACGTTGGGACGGACTCGAAGGAGTCGTGCTGACACGTTTGGCACTTGACTCGACGGAGTCGTGCTTGACTCGACTGAGTCCCGTCGGCAACGTTGGGACGGACTCGACGGAGTCGTGCCGACACGTTTGGCACTTGACTCGACAGAGTCCCGTCGGCAACGTTGGGACAGACTCGAAGGAGTCGTGCCGACACGTTTGGCACTTGACTCGACGGAGTCGTGCTTGACTCGACTGAGTCGCGTCAGCAACGTTGGGACGGACTCGACGGAGTCGTGCCGACACGTTTGGCACTTGACTCGACGGGGTCTCGTCGGCAACGTTAGGACGACTCGACGGAGTTGTGCCGACACGTTTGGCACTTGACTCGACGGAGTCTCGTCGGCAACGTCGGGACGGACTCGACGGAGTCGTGCCGAAAAGTTTGGCACTTGACTCGACGGAGTCTCGTCGACAACGTTGGGACGGACTCGAAGGAGTCATGCCGACACGTTTGGCACTTGACTCGACGGAGTCCCGTCGGCAACGTTGGGACAGGCTCGACGGAGTCGTGCCGACACGTTTGGCACTTGACTCGATGCAGTCGTGCTTGACTCGACAGAGTCCCGTCGGCAACGTTGGGACGGACTCGACATAGTCGTGCCGACACGTTTGGCAGTTGACTCGACGGAGTCCCGTCGACAACGTTGGGACGGAGTCGAAGGAGTCGTGTCGACACGTTTGGCACTTGACTCGACGGAGTCCCGTCGGCAACGTTGGGAAGACTTGACGGAGTCGTGCCTACACGTTTGGCAGTTGACTCGACGGAGTCCCGTCGGCAACGTTGGGACGGACTCGACGGAGTCGTGCCGACACGTTTGGCACTTGACTCGACGGAGTCCCGTCGGCAACGTTGGGACGGACTCGACGGAGTCGTGCCGACACGTTTGGCACTTGACTCGACGGAGTCGCGTCGGCAACGTTGGGACGGACTCGACGGAGTCGTGTCTACACGTTTGGCACTTAACTCGACGGAGTCGCATCGTCAACGTTGGGACGGGCTCAACGGAGTCGTGCCGACACGTTTGGCTCTTGACTTGACAGAGTCCCGTCGGCAACATTGGGACGGGCTCAACGGAGTCGTGCTGACACGTTTGGCACTTGACTCGACGGAGTCGTGCTGGACTCGACTGAGTCGCGACGGCAACGTTGGGATGGACTCGACGGAGTCGTGCTGACACGTTTGCCACTTGACTCGACGGAGTCCCGTCGGCAACGTTGGGACGGACTCGACGGAGTTGTGCCGACACGTTTGGCACTTGACTCGACGGAGTCCCGTCGGCAACGTTGGGACGGGCTCAATGGAGTCGTGCCGACACGTTTGGCACTTGACTCGACAGAGTCCCGTCGGTAACGTTGGGACGGACTCGAAGGAGTCGTGCCGACACGTTTGGCACTTGACTCGACGGATCCGTGCTTGACTCGACTGAGTCGCATCGTCAACGTTGGGATGGGCTCAACGGAGTCGTGCTGACACGTTTGGCACTTGACTCGACGGAGTCCCGTTGGCAACGTTGGGACGGACTCGACGGAGTCATGCCGAAACGTTTGGCACTTGACTCGACGGAGTCCCGTCGGCAACGTTGGGACGACTCGACGGAGTCGTGCCTACACGTTTGGCACTTGACTCGACGGAGTCTTGTCGGCAACGTTGGGACGGACTCGACGGAGTCGTGCCGACACGTTTGGCACTTGACTCGACGGAGTCCCGTCGGCAACGTTGGGATGGACTCGACGGAGTCGTGCCGACACGTTTGGCACTTGACTCGACGGAGTCGCGTCTGCAAAGTTGGGACGGACTCGACGGAGTCGTGCCTACACGTTTGGCACTTAACTCGACGGAGTTGCGTCGTCAACGTTGGGACAGGCTCAACGGAGTCGTGCCGACACGTTTGGCACTTGACTCGACAGAGTCCCGTCGGCAATGTTGGGACGGGCTCAATGGAGTCGTGCTGACACGTTTGGCACTTGACTCGACGGAGTCCCGTCGGCAACGTTGGGACGGACTCGACGGAGTCGTGCCGACAAGTTTGGCACTTGACTCGACGGAGTCCCGTCGGCAAGGTTGGGACGGGCTCGACGGAGTCGTGCTGACACGTTTGGCACTTGACTTCACGGAGTCGTGCTGGACTCGACTGAGTCACGTCGGCAACGTTGGGACGGACTCGAAGGAGTCTTGCCGACACGTTTGGCACTTGACTCGACGGAGTCGTGCTTGACTCGACTGAGTCCCGTCGGCAACGTTGGGACGGACTCGACGGAGTCCCGTCGGCAACGTTGGGACGGGATCGACGGAGTCGTGCCGACACGTTTGGCACTTGACTCGACGGAGTCGTGCTTGACTCGACTGAGTCCCGTCGGCAACGTTGGGATGGGCTTGACGGAGTCGTGCCGACACGTTTGGCACTTGACTCGACGGAGTCGTGCTGGACTCGACTGAGTCGCGTCGGCAATGTTGGGATGGACTCAACGGAGTCGTGCCGACACGTTTGGCACTTGACTCGACGGAGTCGTGCTTGACTCGACTGAGTCCCGTCGGCAACGTTGGGATGGGCTTGACGGAGTCGTGCCGACACGTTTGGCACTTGACTCGACGGAGTCGTGCTGGACTCGACTGAGTCACGTCGGCAACGTTGGGACGGACTCGAAGGAGTCTTGCCGACACGTTTGGCACTTGACTCGACGGAGTCGTGCTTGACTCGACTGAGTCCCGTCGGCAACGTTGGGATGGGCTTGACGGAGTCGTGCCGACACGTTTGGCACTTGACTCGACGGAGTCGTGCTGGACTCGACTGAGTCGCGTCGGCAATGTTGGGATGGACTCAACGGAGTCGTGCCGACACGTTTGGCACTTGACTCGACGACGTCCCGTCGGCAACATTGGGACGGACTCGATGGAGTCATGCTGACACGTTTGGCACTTGACTCGACGGAGTCCCGTCGGCAACGTTGGGACGGACTCGACGGAGTTGTGCCGACACGTTTGGCACTTGACTCGACGGAGTCCCGTCGGCAACGTTGGGACGGACTCGACGGAGTCGTGCCGACAAGTTTGGCACTTGACTCGACGGAGTCCCGTCGACAACGTTGGGACAGACTCGAAGGAGTCGTGCCGACAAGTTTGGCACTTGACTTGACGGAGTCCCGTCGACAACGTTGGGACAGACTCGAAGGAGTCGTGCCGACACGTTTGGCACTTGACTCGACGGAGTCCCGTCGGCAACGTTGGGACGGACTCGACGGAGTCGTGTCGACACGTTTGGCACTTGACTCGACGGAGTCCCGTCGGCAACGTTGGGACGACTCAACGGAGTCGTGCCTACACGTTTGGCACTTGACTCGACGGAGTCCCGTCGGCAACGTTGGGACGACTCGACGGAGTCGTGACTACACGTTTGGCACTTGACTCGACGGAGTCGTGCTGGACTCGACTGAGTCGTGACGGCAAAGTTGGGATGGACTCGACGGAGTCGTGCTGACACGTTTGCCACTTGACTCGACGGAGTCCCGTCGGCAACGTTGGGAAGGACTCGACGGAGTTGTGCCGACACGTTTGGCACTTGACTCGACGGAGTCCCGTCAGCAACGTTGGGACGGGCTCAATGGAGTCGTGCCGACACGTTTGGCACTTGACTCGACAGAGTCCCGTCGGTAACGTTGGGACGGACTCGAAGGAGTCGTGCCGACACGTTTGGCACTTTACTCGACGGAGTCGTGCTTGACTCGACAGAGTCCCGTCGGCAACGTTGGGACGGACTCGACGTAGTCGTGCCGACACGTTTGGCAGTTGACTCGACGGAGTCCCGTCAACAACGTTGGGACGGACTCGACGGAGTCGTGTCGACACGTTTGGCACTTGACTCGACGGAGTCCCGTCGGCAACGTTGGGACGACTCGATGGAGTCGTGCCTACACGTTTGGCACTTGACTCGACGGAGTCCCGTCGGCAACGTTGGGACGACTCGACGGAGTCGTGCCTACACGTTTGGCACTTGACTCGACGGAGTCCCGTCGGCAACGTTGGGACGGACTCGACGGAGTCGTGCCGACACGTTTGGCACTTGACTCGACGGACTCCCGTCGGCAACGTTGGGACGGACTCGACGGAGTCGTGCCGACACGTTTGGCACTTGACTCGACGGAGTCCCGTCGGCAACGTTGGGACGGACTCGACGGAGTCGTGCCGACACGTTTGGCACTTGACTCGACGGAGTACCGTCGGCAACGTTGGGACGGACTCGACGGAGTTGTGCCGACACGTTTGGCAGTTGACTCGACGGAGTCCCGTCGGCAACGTTGGGACGGACTCGACGGAGTCGTGCCGACGCGTTTGGCACTTCACTCGACGGAGTCCCGTCGGCAACGTTGAGACGGACTCGATGGAGTTGTGCCGACACGTTTGGCACTTGACTCGACGGAGTCCCGTCGGCAACATTGAGACGGACTCGTGCCGACACGTTTGGCACTTGACTCGACAGAGTCGTGTCGGCAACGTTGGGACGGACTTGACTGAGTCGTGCCGACACGTTTGGCACTTGACTCGACGGAGTCCCGTCAGCAACGTTGGGACAGACTCGAAGGAGTCTTTTTAGGCATTTTGATTTTACAATTCCTAGATCATTTAACTTTGATCAGAGACAACTTCATTGATCCATTCAAAATCTCTCCAACTGCTTGCAACCAAAAGCTTTAGCTTACCTGAAACTAGGGAAAGTACTAACTTAGAGGCTGCCTAAAATTAATGAAAAGAGTAGAGATTTTTTTTGTATTTTTTTTTGTATTGCCCTTTCATCAAGGCATCAAATGTGCAACAAACACAACGCAAAACACCATTCATAAGCTGATAGGCCTGTCGTTATAATGACTATATTGACTTATCGAGTGATAGGTGAACATGGCGTCTGTAGTTTTTTTTAGAGGCTTTAAATCACCATAGTGTTAACATGTGTGTTTGTTTGAAAAAAATATTACCATTAGCATTTTAGACAATCACGATTGCCTCTGTTATTTTTGCCTGCTGTCTGTCTCGGAAGAGTTGACGCACGTGTGCGCATATATGGACACTGAGCTCTGCGTGCACACACACACACATGGAGAGAGAAAACTGTTCAAAAACTGAGGCAATGAAAAGAGTTATGGAAATTAAAAGTCATCTGAAAAATAACCATAACAACCAGAACATCCAAGAACATCATGCTCATCATATTGGGGCACACTTGGTATTAAGATGTGTTTTCATGTGTTGTCAATCGGATCACAAGTGAACGAGAGAGACACACTACGTTTCCAACTGTATTTAAATCCGTCTCTTTTGTCCACTTTCGACTGCTTCTGTCCTGAATACTCTGAGGGGGTGGTCTGTCGAGACTGTGGGTGAGTCCCTCTGCTGTCATTTTAATGCGAGCGGGGGTAATGATGAGTTTATATGGACGCGGACTAATATTTTGTCGGAGTCTGCTGCTTGTGTAGTAAGTAAACATGCTGCACAGTTTTTTGTACATGTATATGTTAGAGCTTTCTCTGAATTTTAATTATTTTCAATTAATGAAATAGGATAGCGCAACTTTCAGACGATTGCAAAATGAAACTGCAGAGATATGCCGCTTTTGTTTTATCAATGAAATGCTAAAAATAGCGCTGTTCACCGTGTGTTCACGCCAGAAGTCAGAAAAGACGTAAAACATTGCGCTCAGTACCTCAGATTAGATAAATGGGCGGAGAGGGTGGTCGCGTTTACACTACAAAAGCATTCCGATCGAAAGGGATTTCGACAACCTCTGAATGTGGTTGAAAGTGGTCGAAAGTGGACGAGCTCAAAACGTTTTAAACACTGTTTACACATGGCATTAACGTCGTCCACTTGTGATCCGACGAAAATGCATGGTAATGCCAAGTGTAAACAACCTCCTGAACCGGCTGATTAGGTTCCTCGAACACACCTGCCGCTTATGATTAGTATAGCTGAATTGAATTTTTCGAGATAATTGTGCATTTGTGCACCACATGAAAAGGCAATACATATTGATAGTAGAAACCAGGGCTTTGAAACAGATTTTTAGCCAGTTTTTTTACGTTTCTGGTTTTCAGTGCAACTCTAAAATTGAGGTTCCTGAACCGGTTAGAACAAAAAAATTAAGTTCCCGAACAGGTTAATAATGTTCCATGTTAGCTGTGGGACATACAATTTATAAGGCTGATCATTAGTACATTAAACTTAAATTATTAGTCTACATAATTTTCCTTAAGTCTCTATCTGATCATCAAACATTAAAAAAGGCTACATTATGTAAGCGGCATAACTGTAATTCTGACATGTCTACATTTGTTGAGTCCACTTAAACACGCGCACACACACAGATGGAGGACGAATTCCAAATGGCACTTCTGAAAGAAGATGCAGCACAAACAGTCGCTCCACATAAAGTGAAAATTACATAGTTTTTCAGTGCGTTATTCGCCAAATATACTTCAGTACTACAGTATGAGACACAGTAGCGCAACTCTCTCTCAAGTTTATACATCAAGAGTTCTGATCTTTGAAGGACACAGGGGATTATCAACGTTTGATTTGAGTTGGACCAGATACATTCAACCGCAATTGCTCACTTTAGTGCCCTTTTGTGGTTAAATTGTTTAAAATCACTTAAGTGTTGAAGCAACACTATGTAGTTTCCATGTAAAAATGACTTACAGCTCCCCCATGTGGTTAAAAAGCGCAACATTGCCTAGTATCAGACACTCTTCTGCAGGCAGGGGGAGGGGCGGGGCTGTGTGCTCTACCCTCCACCCCCACTTTCAGAATATGCTTGTAGCAGCTAGGAGGCTGCTCAGGTTGCAGCAACAGTTCAATTTGTCCAGTTAAAAGTTGTTCTATCACTGAAATAATTTTAGAGACATTATTTAAAGGTAAAAAACTACGTAGTGTTGCTTTAACATTTGCAAGCCTTTGAAAGACGTGCAAATGATCAACTTTCACCCTATTTAGATTTGCGTATTAATCTGCAAATTGCCTGCAAGCTTAAAGCTGAAGTTACGTCCAAACCCAGTTCATATTATTAATCCTTATTGTAATTAATATTTACAAACAAATTATACAAAGAAACACTGCGTATAGACTTATAAGACCAAAGATTGGCCTTTAATTTACCCGAAATGAATTTTATCCACAGTTTATAAAACACTAAATTGACGTCACAGCCAGCTGTGATTTTCAGCAAGGTGAGGCACCAATTGTCCGGTATATATGAGTGCCCGGTGATTATCTGGAGCTCCCATCGCCAAAAACTCGAACGAAATGTTTAAATAGACGATATCTTTATGAACCTACTGCAGATTCTTGTTTAAAAAACATACATTCTCGACTGAAATGCTTCCAAAACTTTGAATTGTGGCACAATACAAGTTATATTTCCTAACTCCGTCTGCTCAGCGCTCACGACCTGCATATCAACCTGAAATGGTTTTTAATTTAAAACAGCTCATTTGTATTACGTTGGATTTATTCAGTATTCGCTACATTTGCAGATACACAATAAGAATAGCTAAATCTCATAAAAACAATAAGTAGTTTTTATTCCAGTCATTTTTAAGTAATTTTAACACAAAAAATTACCAAACTACATGAAATTAATTGTATTAAATAAAGTTTACATATTCAATTTCATCAAATCTACAAGCCTACAGAATGACTTTTTACAGATTTGTGTATAATATGATAGACTTTTTAACAAATAAGAGAGTAATTTGTTTAAATTTTATAAAAAAAAAAATTGGAAATGGAAATTCAGTTGACAAATGCCTGTTTTTAAAAAAAAAAAATTATATTGGTGCTGCACCACGCTGTTATCATGACATAAGCCATAGGTGGAAACATTTGTAAATTGTACGAGTCAAAGGGACTGCACATTGAGTTGTTAAACAAAGACATGTCAAAACAAGCAGGTGAAAGACAAGTGTAGGTCTGTGCACTGACAACAAATTACTTTATTAAAGATGGGAAATTAAGTATGACCATAAAATGAAACAATCTAGAAATCCCACAGTCAATGTTCAATTTGCACCTCAAATTTCAGCACAATTACCTCAGAGCCTCAGCTGAGAGCTCATTTAGTGACACTATTAATTTTGGAGAGAGTACATTTAAGTTTGCTCTGAATAGATTCTCAGGGTGATTATTTGTTGAAATTGATGAGGAGAAAATTATCTTTATTGAATATATCTAGTTCATTTTTTTCTGGTTTGTATTCCTTAGCATCAGCATTACTTATTTCACACCATGCACGCTTTTGACATTATTACAGAAAGTCAATGCTTCAGAGCAAATGATTATTCATGCACACACAGCACATTCAGAAATGATGATAAACACTGAATGAATCAACACTGGAGGTGTAAACTTGTAAAAAAGACCCATCTTACCAATCGAAAGCAATCTCCTGTGACAATCTAAAATGAAAGATTTGATTAAATTAAGGTTTCATTCATGCACAGTATAACTTATTTGTCTTATTTAAAAACAGTTATGCATCAATGTTTGTCTATTTATTTTTTTTATTCATTCATTTGGTTTGTCACTGCAGTGACAATTCGCTTTTAATGTCACAAGGGACAACATGGCAACATCATTTTAATCTTCTACATCTTTTCTATTGCTCTGATTCCCATACTGGCTGAAACTTTAGCAAAAAACAAACAGCATCTTCTTCCCTAAACCCCACGCAATCCAATTAAGACACTAAATGTGTTGAAAGAACACTGTACTGTATTTATTTTCACTATTTGTTTTTAAACAAACACAACACCTTTTTGTTTAAATTATATTAGATTGATTCTTATTCACAAAAACAGTTTACTTGGCACCGTGATTGGCTTAACAATGTTTAGACTGCAAGCTTAAAACTGTAAACGTTAATTAGTTATTTAAATGTTACAAACCTTGGTCATTTGAATATTAAGGCAATTTAAAAAAATGATATCAAGAGAGGTAGGTATTATTCTGGTGGCTACACATGCTGCGGGATTGTGGGTGGATGCTGGAGCTTTGCTATGTGATTGCTAGAGACAGTTGTTAAAGAATTGCAAGTGGGTTGCTTTCCAGATGTCTCAAGCATTAGCAACTTAGTTTTTCTTACAAAATTATACAGCTTCACTAAATCAATAATACATTAAATGGGTCATTGCCAAAACAAGCTCCTAAAATTTTTTATTTAAAAAATATATTTTAAAAACAGATGTAATGCATAATTTTGAGTTAGGAACAATGTGTTTTACCATTTTGTTTATTGAACATCATTTCATAATATTTTAATGATTTTTTTCACAATACTTTTCAAAAAATGTCATGTGGTACAACCAATCAGTCTATTTGCCGGATAAGTTTTAATCCTGTGTCATGCTGATTGCTTATTTATTTGATTATGGCATTTTAAAATTATATTCCTGAAAATAGTTTGAAAGTGTGATATAACTTAACCATAAAACTATAAATTAATATTTAATATAGCCAAATTAATAACAATATAAAAAAAGTAGAATAACAATTATAGACTACATCAGCTTGCTTTAGTTATTATTAGCTAAATGATTAGCTTATTAAAATGATTTAAAATGTTCTTTTATTTCTTAGGGACATTTATAGCAGTTGCACTCTTGTACATTTAACAGACTTCTTCTTGGATGCTGGTGTCAGCTTTTGTCTGCAAGTGATATCAAAAATATTAATATGTATGCATAAATATATCCATGTCATGCCATTAGGAATTATCATTTGAAGAGAAAATTCATTTATTTTATATTTACATTAGGTGATAACATGTTAGGATATGTGTGATGATCACACAAAGACAAAAAACAAATACAGGACATAGAGTACTTCACATAGACATAGACAGAGATTTAACAATAAAATCCAAAACTACAAGATCCTGCACATGTTTTAGATCAGACACACTGACACAAACTTTGTGTGTGGATGATACACTGTTCCTATTTCTATACTGTATGTGTATACTGTATACAGAAGGAAAGACATATGGAAAGAAACAGCAGAACATCATGTGCTAATATCATAGCAAGTAACGTAACTCAGAGTCTGTAATTTTGAATGATCAAAATTAAATTAAACATTTTACACTGGAAACAAAGAGTGCAGAAAAAGAAGAAAACACTTGTCAAGGAAAACACTTCCTGTTTAGTAAGTACCAGACACAATGAATGAGTAATTTGTGGGACTGCTGTTTGAATTTTCTCTGAAAAAATATTCACATTAACAGTTACAATTCAACAAAAATAATAAAATCACTGAACTTATTGAGAAAGCTTCATTGCAGACAACACCATGGATACCCCATACATGTGATATAGCTATAGGAAACATAATAAAGAATGTTTAATACATTTATTCAGTTTGCATTCAAATCTGTCAAATGAATCTTTACAAATTACAGTGAACCTCAAATGAGACAAATTTCTTTCTCAAAAAAACTCTTGATTGATTTTAAAATACAAAGAAACATCTGACCATGAGAAATAGTTCAGAAAATTCATCACATCTCTTATTAATACAGTACTGATGTTTGTACTTATAATAAAGGCTGAGGCAGGGTAAAATCTCATTAGCTTCCCCAACAGTGAAGAGAGATTCATTCCAGAGTCATAATCCAAAAATTGCAGAGGAGACCCTGAAGAAGGGATTAAGAGATTTTTGAAAGGCTGTTTTAATCCTTAACAAAAAAGGTAAATGCAAAGTCCGAGAGGTAGGTAGTGTTGCAATATTCAAAAAGTCTCTAAAGTGGCTCTCGAGGGAGTGGTTACCTTGACATATTAGGGTGACTGCTGGATGTAGTGTGCTGAATAGCTGAGGTGGATTTAAAAAACGCTGGTTCAGTGTATGGCGAAGTATTTTGTCATGAAGGCTGAGGCAAGTTAAGATCCAAATGCGGTTTATTGACAGAATATAACAAACTGTGAGGATCGGACGAAGAACAAGGAAACCCAAATGCAAACGATGTCGGGGAAGTGAACACTAAACATTTATTTAACAGAACACTGAAAACAAAAGCCCACGTGGGGGAAACACAACATTAAACATGATTTTCAAAGACACTGACAAAACACTAAATCAACTAGACTCTGATGTAACATTTAAACTGGAATAAACAAACATTACAATGCACATCAGTACACAATGACCCAGCAAAAGACAAGAGACAAGAGGAGATTAAATAGGGGAAAAACTAAACAAGATAACAAGGGCAACACAGGTGAATGGGATAAACTGATAATGAATAATTAACAGGGAGAACAAGGGGGCGGGGACTAGGAACGAGACACCAGAGGCACATGACCCAAAATACAAGGCCATGAGCCTCCACATGAAACAAGAGACTGTCAGAACCCTGCCATCACTATAAAACAAATATAAAACAAGAATAGTGGCAGAGTCCTGGCACAAACAGGCACAGGTCGAATATCCAGGCAAACACAGCATCAAAGGTGATCCAAAAATCAAGAGTCCAGGCTAAGATCAGGGCAGGCAGTAAACAATCAACAAACAGAATCCAGACTATGGTCTAAACAAGAACTTGAGACAGAAAACACGGAAACGCTTGGCAAAGTAGCATGGGCTAGTTTAGTGCCTGGAGAGGGCAGAGTCGGCGAGGCAGGGACCTGCAGGGTGGTAGATTACTCCATTAAGCATCTTATTTATGAAGCCCTTATTGAGTGTGTAAACAATGGTGAATTGGCTGAATCAATGAAACAGCCAGGGTCTTATTTGTCTCATACCCAAGCCTAATAGGACTCAAAACTTTTTGATAGTTGGCGCCCAATTAGCCTTTTAAATTCTGATTATAAATAACTGGCGTCTATATATGCAGACAAACTCAAACCCTGTTAAGCAGACATAATTTCAAACACTCAATTTGGTTTTATAAAAGGTAGACATATCTAGTTATAGACCTGTTAGGTTATTCTGAATTCATAAATAAAGAGGCTTTAATTTTGTTTCGAATTTTAATCGAATTTTACAAAGCTTTCGATACAGTGGAGCATTCTTTTATTTTTGAGGCCCGTACTCATTTTGGTTTTGGCAGTTACTTTATCAGTGCAATTCATACTCTTTCTAAGTCTGCATATAAAGCACTCAGGTATTGAAGGCCTAAATATTGGGGAGAACTCTTTAATTTCTCTTTATTAGAAATGTTTTCTTCAACTTCAAGTAGCCTTTGCAAAGCTTAATCTAAATGGAATTTCTGTTATCCAAACTCTGATGTAAAAAATGTATGGCATTTTTCATACAAGCTTGTTATACCAAACAAAATTAAGGAACTCAAGTTCCTTGTACACTTATTGATTGTACACTTATGTTAACATTGCAATTTACTCTTGAGCAAATTTTTTAAGAATGTATCTTCTTTATGTTCATTTTGTATAACTACCTTCCGGTAGCACCACCATCTTAGACTCCTCTGTATTCAGGAGAGAGTATCAGCGTAGTGTACGCACTTTTCTTAGTGACGTATGACAAATTCGGAGGGCGGGGGCACAGAGCAGCAACAGAGTAGCCTCCGTAGGCTGCGTAAGCTCTCATTCTGAATGCGGACGCGACTAAGATGGCGGCGCTACCGGAAGGTAGTTATTTACGTTAATAAAGTTTTAAATATGGATATTTCTACAACAACACCGCGCGGATTACCCTCAGAAGACCTTTGTTTATCATCCTGGAGCCGTTTGGATTTATTTTGTGAAGGATGGACGCAGTTTTTTTAGACTTGAAGGTCGTGGACCCCGTAACTTTACATTTAATCAACTGAAAGATCTAAAACATTTTCTAAAATATCCGAAAATGTGTTTGTCTGAAAAACGATGGACATATGCAACTCGGACTGCTTGGGGGTGAGTAAATCATGGGTTTAATATCATTTTTGGCCGACCTATCCCTTTAATGGAGATCCCTTCTAATGAGCTGATGATTTGAATCAGGTGTGTAAAATAAGGGAGACATACAAAATGTGCTGGGCAGTGGGCCTCCAATAATAACGTTAAGAACCACTGGGTTAAGCCATCTTGGCCATTACAGGAAGTTCTCGGGGACCTTAGATTCAGCCATCTTGGCCGTGATACGAAACACAGGGGACTTCAGACGAACTGAAGACAGATAGAGCTCAGGGAACAATGGACTTGGGACCACTGGACCTGTGACTGCATTCATGGAAATCAGTGGAGCATCTGCTAGCCTGAAAGTTAGACGCAGGCAGGCAGCAAACAATCAACAAAACAGGGAAGCGCAGAGTAGCATGGGTTAAGAATACTTTGCAATAAAAGCGTGAGTGAGCATGATTTAAATAGTCCAGGTAATAGAAATAGAGAACAAGTGGGGCATGAATAAGTCTTAGTACAAGGAATTATGGGGAATGAAGTTCTGATTAGAGGTTTTCATGGTTCCACTTACATCTGAAAACTTGAGGTTTAAAAGGGTTCACGTGTGCCTTGGACACGGGTTGGGTATAATATTAGGGCGCACTCACACTATCCAAACCAAACCGCGCTCGAGCGCGTTTGACCCCCAAAGCCTGGTTTGTTTGACTAGTGTGATCGCTCTGTTCCGTGCTCGGGCGCGGATTGGTTAATCGCGCCGCGGCCAGGTTGCAGAGGTGGGCCGGAGCGCGGTTCACTTAGGCTCGGAAGGCTGTGGTGCGAGGCCACCACACACACACACACACACACACACACACACACACACACACACACACACACACACACACATTGGTCCTGTTTACATTCAGGTACAGTCGATGTAAAAAAAAATTGCCACTGTTTTGGGTCAAACTCTGGTCTAATTTTCTCAGGTTTGTCTCGGGTCAGGTCTTTACATTTTTTTTTATTTATGCACGTTGGGTAGACCTCTAGTCCTGAGGGTCTGGGGAGCAAAGCCTGTGGTTTCCAACAGAAGGAGCGATGGTGGAAATCGTGTATTGTTTTCACACCAATAATTATCATACTGGATCATAATGTAGTATAATGGCTAAATTTTATTTAAAGGGAAATGAAAACATAAGAGTACGAAAAGTTAATTTGAGGACAGAAAATACAGTTAAATGATTAAGAATTAAACAATATTTCAAGAAAGAACAAAGAAATTTATAAAGAAATAAATAAAACTAATATTTCCAATTCCTTAATATTTTATCCAGTAAATTATTACTGAGGGATGAAACTGCAATGTCTATACCAGACACCATATGACAGACACCATATGACATTTAACAGCAATGGGTCTTGATAACCAATATATCATTCTTAATCAAATGTATCATTAATAAATAAGGATTTTTGTTCATTTATACAACTGATGACTGTTTGTATAGCAACATGGAAACGTTGCATATTAGTGTATTCAATCAGACATTTCACTAGACATACAGTAGATTCTTCTTTTCATTCAATGAATCATCATCAGACAAATTTCCTTGGGGGGGGGTCTTTTATTTAAGAAGGTTGCTTAGACGAAATAGCACACAAAGAAAACATGAGCACTTCCAGCATTTACAGCACATTTGGATCCCTTTTCCCCAACAACTTTTCCTTGCGTGAACACCTCCATAACAACTGGACCTTTAATGACCTGACGCCTTTCTCCATCGACTTTCTTTTTGCGGGACATGAACCGGACACCATAGTTTTAATGGTGATGTACGTAATCTCTTTCCTAACCGGACTGGTGGGAAATATTCTGGCTCTGTTGGTGCTGACGCGCAGGAGGAATCGCTTGTCGGGAGCTTCAGCCACCAGGAGATTGCTGATCAATCTGGCGGTGTGTGATATGATGGTGGTGTGTGTCTGTATGCCAGTGAATTTAGGACATCAGGTGTATAACGCCTGGGTGTTTGGAGACTTTCTGTGCCGAGCCGTGCCGTTCGTTCAGGCTGCATCCGTCTCCGCCAGTGTATTGAATCTGGCTGTGATCAGTCTGAACAGATATTACAGTGTCCACAGTCCACTGCACGCCAGGTCTTTCTTTACGGGCAGGAAAATGACATGCATGATATCGATGGTGTGGATTGTGTCATCCGCACTGTGTTTGCCGTTGGTTTTCATGAACGCAACCAAGACGCTTTCCATACTGGACGGCATGCACGCGGTGACCGTGTGCGTGGAGAACTGGTCCAAAGTCAAACTGCGCCAAGGTTATAACTTTTTACTCTTCTGCTCGTTGTACGCATTGCCTGTGGTTTTTAACCTGGTCATCTGTTTCCTGACCGGTTGGAAATTAAGCAGAAGTGACACAACATCAGCACCAGCAGAGTCCAACGCGCTCGCGCTCACGCGTTCGGTATCGCGCACGAAGACTCGCAGGAGAATCACCAAGATGGTTTGTGCGCTTGTTCTCCTTTTCACGTTTTCCTGGCTGCCACTGTATGTTGTAGACATCTGGATCGACTCCAGCTTTCCAGATGGAAACGACGATGCTGGTCATCGTTGGATTCTTCGGGGCAGACCGTTTGCGCAATGGCTTGGTCTCACCAACTCATCCATCAATCCTCTCTGTTACTGCTTTGTCGGAAACTTGTACAGATCGGCCAAAAAGATCAGAAGGAGTTACAGAGAAAAGATTTCGTCGGTTTTAAGTCTCACCGAAAGATCTTCATCTTCAGTTAGCAAATCTGTCTCTAAAGTACAGCAACACAGCTCATCTACTCGTGCTGCTCAGACATCAGAAGATGTACACTGCAAAAAATGACTTTTTTACTTAGTATTTATGTCTTGTTTTCAGTACAAATATCAAAAATTTCCTAAATCAAAATTTATTTCCTTGATGAGCAAAATGACCTAAGAAAATAGTTTTAAGACAAAATGTGTGCTTAAAACAAGCAAAGAAATCTGCCAATGTAAGACAATTTCTTTAAAGATTTTTTTTGGCAGATTTTTTGCTTGTTTTAAGCAAAAATTCACTTAAGTTTTATGTTTTTTGTCTAAATACTAGACTTCATGCATCTTCTAGACTTCACTAGAAAATGCATCTTGAATTAAGTTAAGAATATTTAGGTATTTGTAATGAAAACAAGATAAGTAAGAAAGTCATTTTTTGCATCTACAAAATACTCAAGCTGCCTGGAAGTCAAAGTTTCATTTCTGAATGAGAAGTTGTATCGGAAATGTAGGCTTCTTTATAAAAACTTTCATTAAAAGCATGACATGGCAATTCGTACGTATTTTACGAGGTAGCTAATTCGTATTGATTCGCACGACCACAGATTAGATTGAAAGAGACCATATGCTTATGAATATAAACTGTTTATAGGGCACTTAAAGTTTCATGACATTGCTAAGTATGTTAGTATTTAAATGTCATTTGGGCTCCCAATTTAATTTAATAAACGAATTAGTGAATTACGCAATTTTGTCTGTTTCCCCAGATGTCAGAATGCATAAACTCCAAAAGTTTAAATCACAGCATGTTTTAAGTTTTTTATTAGATTTTCAATATAGTCTCTGTCTTTTGGACATAACTGCATTTTAACTTAATATAATATGTAATAATACAATAAATATTTATTTTACTCTGTGTCTTTATTATGCTTGTAATTTTTACACATTTATAAAAAATAAATAATTATTTACTTTGTCTTTCTAAATGGAAAGCATTGCATTAAAATGATGTGTTTTCTTATCCTGATGTACCTAACAATTAAAATTTCCATGCATGAGCATTTGAAAAGTGTGAGAAATCATCTTTGCTGTTTGCAGAGATTTTATAACGGTTATTGAGGGTTGGTTATAGACATCCTTCTTCTCCGCAGCTTTGTGTTGGTATTTCTGATGATGTTCTTTGTCAATTAATATTAAATAAACCCGAAGAGTGCCTCCTATACGATTACTTTAAAACACAAATAAGGTTTATAGGCTACAGCTATTTGAAACAAAAAAGTGATGTAAGTGCTTTGACTGATCCAGAATGCAGCCTTGATTTAAAGGAAAATTGATTGAACATTCTGTGACTTCAAATGAAGCAGCCCTGCAGAATTCAAGGTCTTTAAATGAATGCAGTCTGAATATGAAAGCTGAGAGGACAGCATGCTTTTGAATATTCACACATCAAACCTGGTACGGTTATTTAAGAGAACAATTGTAGAGAATGAGATTAAAGTGTTGTAATTTTTAAAAATGTCTATTAACATTTGTTAGGTTTTCTATATGTTCACAGTATAGACAAAGGGTATATACGTCCAGTCTTCAGAAACATGATGATTCAGCAGGAGTGAAAGATTGATCTTGCCTTCTGCTTTGGAATTTGAATTGCGTTTTGGATGAAAAACTTGTGAATGTAAAATTAATTCTTTGATTTCTCATCACACTCAAGCTGCCAATTAAAGACTTGCTTAACACAACATAACACCACAACAACTGACTTCTTCAGTCCATCCACACAGTTAAATCAAATGTATAAGGCATTTTTAATTCTATGCTTATTTAAAAGGGGTCCTATGCCCCTTTTTTTAAGTCTTGATCTTGTTTTTGGGATGTATTAGAATAGTCTTGTAGTAAAAATGACCTACAGGATTCAGGCTTCTCTGTGCTGGACTGATGAGTCCTCTCTAAACTAAAAACTAATCAGATTTTTTTCTATTTTTACCAGATTCCCAGTTATCCCTCGGTGTACATGTCTGGTAATAGGTGAGTTAGAAATATAGTATTATAGAAAGTAGTATTTAGCTGGTCTCGTGATCTTAACATATTTGCCCAGTAGCATTACCTGTAGGTTTCCATTTATATTGAGGAAAGAAATATAAAGTGCACCCTTAAGTAAACACAGAATTGATTATTTAAAGTCACTATGAAATTTAAACTGACAATGTTTGTTTTTTGAATATTGCAGTGGTAATTATATTTAATTTGGCTGTTTATTTAATTTCATGTGCCCTCATAATGTCATAAACAATAACCTCCCCCTTCTAACGCGAGGATGAGACTATATATAGTCCGTCCAATCCGCTTGCTAAGTCGTGACACAAGAAAGAGCATTTTCCAGGTCCAAGCCTCCACTCACTTCATAGGAGATACAATCTCAACAGCCATTTATGAACAATATTTCTTAATTTTACACATTTAAGCTTCACTTTAAACTCACTGTTTACACCACATTCTCCAGGCTCACGCTGTCCAATACTTAACTATTATATACCAATATCAATAACCATTCATAAAAGATTAATTACATTTTGGCCATGTGAGATTACATCATGGAGAAAAAGTGTACAAATCATGAATTTTTGTATATTAGTATCGTTTGTTGTTTGCAGTGGTTCTTTAACTTGTTGGGCTGGCCTTCTTTGGGGGGGCAGGCGCGGGACAGTGCAAGACAGATTATAAAATACACAAATTTATTATAAATTCTGTGTAATTAAACCTTTGAAAAATAATGCTTTACCAATAGCACTACATTGTGTAATATAAGATGTTTTGTTAAAATCAAATTCTAACTATGAGATTGTTTTATGTCATCAATTTTCTTGGGGGGTGGGGTTCACAAAAGGATGCACCCTACACGGAGGGGTGGGGGGGTTTGGGGGTGAGAAACAGTCCTAAATGGACACTCCACTTTTTTGAAAATATGCTCATTTTCCAGCTCCCCCAGGGTTAAACATTTGATTTTTACAGTTTTGGAAACCATTCAGATGATCTTCGGGTCTGGCGGTTCCCCTTTTAGCATAGCTTAGCATAATCCATTGAATGTGATTAGACCATTTAGCATCACGCTCAAAAATAACCAAAAAGTTTTGATATTTTTCCTATTTTAAACGTGACTCTTCTGTAGTTACACTGTGTATCGAGATTTATCGGAAAATTAAAGTTGCAATTTTCTAGGCAGATAAGGTTATGCCGAGTTCAGACTGCACAATTTTAGCCCTGATTTTAACTTGCCGACAGGTTTTGATAAATCGCAGACAGCCTTTATTTCCCGACGAAATCATAGGCAAATCGATGCTTGTGCACGTGATTGACAATCACACAGTGTGAATTATCAAAGACGTGATGTGAGAGAATTGCTGACGAGTCGCCGACATCCGTGGTATCTAGCATGCTAGATATCTGAACCTGTTGGTAATTCAAAATCATGCCGTGTGAAGTGTTTTGACTGAAAATAACATTGGCGATGACCTAAAGCCAATGAGAGAGCAACATACAGGGCAGCTGGAAGTTCGGGGAGGAGTCTCTCCAACCATTTCCTCCTTCATAATCTTTATTTTTTTCTTTTTCCTGCTGCAAATGAGCGCACATACAGTTTGTATGGTAAGCTTCTTGCAGGCTACCATTTTTAATAATAAACCCAGTCTCACGTGAGAAGTCCAGTCTTGTACGCGTGACATTGTGTTGTTTCCTTCACGTCACTTGTTGGCGATTCTTCCTATGGTAAAGTCATGCAGTGTGAAACCCCCTGTCGCCAATCCATCATGCCGTTTGAAACAGCAGCGACTAAACGCTACCCCAGATAGTCGCGCAGTGTGAAAACATCTGTGACCCGACTATTTTGAAAATCATGCAGTCTGAACTCGGCATTAGGATTTACCGGTACTCTCGTGTGTATTAATCAGGGACTTTGCTGCCGTAACATGGCTGCAGGAGGTGCAATAATATTACGCTGCACCTGAAATAGTCCCCTTGGTAACTTTCAATAGCAGATGACTATTTTCGGGCACTGCATAATATCATTGCACCTCCTGCAGCAATATTATAGCAGCAAAGTCCTTGATTATTACACCAGAATGAGAGTATAGTTCCATATCTGCCTAGAAAAATGCAACTTTTAAATTGTTTGTCTTAGTACACGATGTAACTACAGAAGTCAATTTTAAAAAGGTAAATTATATAAAATCTTTGGTTATTTTTGAGCGCGATGCTAATAGTCTAATCAGATTCAATGGATTATGCTAAGCTATGCTAAAGGTTGTACCGCCAGCAGGGGCGTTGCACAAGATCTTGGGCCCTATGCATAGGCAGTCCTGATGGGCCCCCATGCCCCACCCCATAATATATTTTAGAGTTTTCAAGGGCCCTCTCTTCCTTTGGGGCCCTGGTAATCAGTACTGGTTTTACCCCCAGTCCGACGCCCCTGACCGCCAGACCCGGGCGGAGACCAGCTGAATGGATTCCAAAACGGTACAAATCAAATGTTTTACTCTAGTGGAGCTGGAAAATGAGCATATTTTCAATAAAAGTGGAGTGTCCCTTTAAGGTATCTGATAGGGCGACCCGAAAGCAGTTGCCTGGGATGTCAGATTTACCAAGCGAATGGCCAGGCTTCCGTCCATCCAAAGGATGAAATCAAGTACTGGTACACATATTTTCTTTTTTTCCAAAAGCAGTTTTCCAAGGATACACCTTAGCCTTAGGACAGACAAGAAAGCAATTGCAACTTGAGTTTCATGTCAATATTGTGAGTCTGGTTTGCATGCATCTATGTCTCCCCCTGCAGTTTGGATTGTGAAGTCACAGAAACATAGCTGCTGCTTTGCTTGAAGGGATAGTTCACCCAAAAAGGTTCTATACATTTTGTAATCCTTTACTCACTTTCAAGTTGTTACAAACCTGTATAAATTTCTTTGTTCTGATAAACACAAAGGAAGATATTTCGAGGAATGTAACCAAACCGATTAGAGGCTGACTTCTATATTCTTTTTTCCTATGCAAATCGCTTGAGAGTGAGTAAATGACAGAATTTTTATTTTTGTGTGAACTATTCCTACTTGTGTGTGTGGTGTGAAACTAATCTTGGAACAGAAAATACTTAAAGCTGTAATGACAGCAATGCCAAAGCCCACACAATTTATTAAGTTTTAAATGCACTGTATTCTTGGAAAGGATCATTTCCATCTGCTGTAGTATAATACAGACATCAGCAGAATAATAAAAGTATAACCGCTATTAATGTCTTTCATTTTTAAAAGACCATTTGTATTTCATATCTTTTCAGACAGGCTCATGTCTGATTGTAAAAATAGTTGAAGTAAGATTGTAAGTTCTTTATTTGAATGAATCAGAGAAGCAGCAAATTGTTGTAAGAGACAAAGTAGATCAGATTATCTAAAATATCAGGCAGTTTTATAAATAAATACATTTATATTTATAAAATAAAATTCACGCTTTTTAGATATTAAAAACAGCAATATTATTAATGTATCATTTGATAGCAGAAGTGGATTTACAATGCATCAATCTATAATCATCTATGAACATCTATTACAATAATCCTGCTATATTTTATTTTACTTTATAGTGTTATAGATAACATTTGTATTTGTAGCATGTTATGTACAGGTCCAACCGGTACATTTCCATACATACATATTTATTATTATTCTTTCTATGTTTGGGGTGGTAAAATGATTTTCTTGCTCACATCAAGTAAACAGATTCTGACTGCAGAAATATATTTGGATCCTGATTAGTCTGTTACAGTATGTCTATTTTTAATCAAGAAAAGTAGTTATTTTTCTTAATTTGGTCATTTTCTGTGTAAAGCTTGCAAGCACTAACAAATTGTGAATCCTGTCTACAGTCCTGTTTTGCAAAGTCTAAATAATCTGTTCAAGAAAAGTGCTTTATTTAAATAGGCAAATGATCTGCCATCTAGGGGTTTCAATATGAACGTGCAATAAAAGATTACTCGAGATATCAATGTTCAATCAACATTACCAACCTTTATTTATATGTCTTTGTTATAGTGTGTGTCAGTTTTGAAATGTAGTTTACTAGATTAAAATACATTTATTTTCTTAAGTTTGCTGAATGAACAGGCTGGTCCCAATATTGCCTAATTCATTTTTATTTACAGAAAGTACAAATGCTGTGTTTTTATGTTTTACTCTTGACATTCGGTTATCAATTCTAAAAATAAGTAGACTACAAGTCTGCAATGTGTTTTATTGAGTAAATACACTGGAAATGTAAAGCTACATCAGAATGTTACATTTATCAGCTATCTACTGACATAAGTGTGTTTCCAGTAATGTTATGAGTCACCTTCATGTCACATACGGGATGTTGTGCGTTTTCTCACACTGAGCGACATCTTTCTAACTAAATTATATCTGTATGCACATATAGAGGGCGCTGTAAGGCTCAAATATCCTTAACGTTGACTGAGACTCAAACCTCTAACCGTTCGTGTTTAACTATAGACTCTAAAACTATAATAATTTAATATAGCCTAGTAATTCAAGAGCTTGGTATGTGAGATAAAAGCGAAACACCTTGCCAGCAGTATTATTTTAACTAAAATAGCCCACTCACTTGTAATGACAAATTTCTGTGATTGATTGGTCAAACCATAAAACAATGATAAACCACGTGACAATGCTTTTTTCAAAGTACTATTAGCTTTTTGACATTAATTTTTACTTAAATGTCACAGAGAGAATATAATACGCATTGAATGCATAATTAATAAGATAAATGTGAATAATTATTATTCAGACCAATATAAATAATAGCTTAGCCCCGCCCATTTCTTCACTCGCAGTCTCGTGCACTGGTTATTCTAGCGGTTTGTTCTATTGTGTTTTGTGTAGTTCAGTGTCCACTTGGGCGGAACTCAAGTTTTACATTTGGCATGTTAGACATGTCAAGTAATGCACAGGTATAATGCGCTGTTCTGCCTTCACTGCTGTTTGCTTTCTTTATCTTTGTGGTATGTAGATATTTCATTATTTTCATTTTTCACTTCTTAATATAGCATATTTGCGCTTATATGTCCCGTCGCTTTAATACAACGTAAATTGGATATGAACAATGTATTTAATGATATGAACAATGTACAATATACCTTTTCGGAATGTTTAATTGTAGAAATGCGTGCTGTTTGTGCATTAAAAGAAGTAGATAATTTCTGTAATAGAGTATTATAAAAATATTGGAAATTATACGTATAACTTTTACGTATTATGTATGCTGATTGTTTTTCCACTTAAGAGGAAATATTTGTCTACTAAATGAATACATTTCTAGAAACCAAAGGTAACGTTATCAATTAATAACGTTGTATTTGTAAACATTAGTAAAGCATAAGCTAGCATGAACTAACAAGTTTATCAACAATTATATTAATCTTGGTTAATGTTAGTTAATATTAGTGAAGTTGTTTATGTTAGTTCATTATGAATTAACTAATGTTAACTGTTACAACTATTTAATTTAGTGAATTATTGAAGTGTAGTCTTATTAGCATATAAAAAATTACCATGAATGAACTAACAGTAATTAATGCTTTAGAAGTAATGTTCATTGTTAGTTCATGTTGACTAATGCATTAACTAATATTTAAGAATACTGTAAAGTGTTACCAATATAGGCCTAAATAAACTTAATTTCTAAAAACATTTTTATTAATTTGGTATTTATATTTCACAGATTAACTTATCACTTACTTGAAATTGATCATTTCAGAATTGTCATATTGAAACATCTTTTGGTGTTTTATTCCTTATTGTTCATTAGGTTTTCGATCAGGGGTTGTCTGTACTTTACCTCATGTAGAAGAGTTTGATGTGGTGAGACCTCAAAGACTGAGTGTCTCTGTCAGGAGCCTCTTCAAACAGGTACTGTATGAGACCTTGTGTTATTTTTAAGTTTTACAATAGTTGTTTTTTGTGAAAATTAACGCATAATAAACACGCAGGTCCAGTCTAATAAAAGATCCCAAAACCAAGAGTTATTTCCTGATCAACTTGCGTATTTTTTATTCTTTGGAGGGAGAAATCACAGGATTCGATTGGAGAAGAACAGGTAAGTGATGTTTGCAGATTCTCTACACTTTATTTCAATGCGGTTTGATTATAAAGTAGGTTTGTGCAAATATTTATTACATTTTTTTACATGCAGTCAACTCATTGCCCAAAACTATACTGAAATCTACTATCAAGATGATGGATCTATTGTAAGCAGCAAGCCAAATTTAAAGGTAACTCTAAATGAAATTTCAATAATCACAAAACAGCAGCCATGTTGAAGATATGTTTAAAGAAAAAGCTAACATCTGTTTTGTCATTTTGAAAAGAAAATATTATTTAAGGGTGTTTTCACACTTTTCAAGGGTCTGAACGCAGTTTGCTGGGTCTTGGCCCATTTGTGAACACGCCATGTGGTCTTAGACTCCTTTTAAGTGAACCAAACCCAAAATGATTCACTTAAAAAACGTGCAATATGAACAAAAAGCGCTTAGGGCTCACTTGTTTTTTCTCGTCTCTGTCTCTCCCAATAAGTTCAGTATGTGTGAAGAGCAATATATATTTGAACTTGGACCACACAATGATGCCATATATACAGCGTCAACGAGATTTTAAAACATTGGAGCGTGTGCTGCTGGACTGATGTAGTTTAAAGCTCACGATTTAGGAAAAAACTAGAACTGCAGCAGTAAAAGGGCGTGTCTGGAAAGTAAAGAGAAATGAAGCTCCTACATGAAAAAAAACACTATAGTACTTTATTACTGTAGTATTTACTATAGTAAACTGTAGTAATGGACTACTGTGGTGTTTTTAAAGTTACTATACTATAGTAAACCTATATTTACCACATATTTACTATGGTCTCACCACAATAACCATGGTAAAACTATGTGCCAAAAACATGGTTACTATGCTTTAACCATAATAAAACTATAGTAAATGTTTCTTAAAAAATAAATGTGAAAGAGGTCAAAAGAAATGTACCCGACCCAAAATGACCTGAATCACTTGCCTCCCTATAATAAATCGCTTTATTGTTTCCCTGAGTGTGCAGTCTAAAGCCTTGCCAACATTTTTTTTTTGTCTAAATAATTGACTCTGGCTTAGGGCAAACAGAGAATGGTAATATAAAGCTTAAAAATTAACTACAAGTGTTTAATTCATTTCATTCAGGACAATTGTTATTATCATGGCCACATTGATGACGTGGTGGACTCCTCAGTCAGTGTGGAAATCTGTTCTGGGATCAGGTATGACGTAATGGCATGTGCAAATTATATTAACTTTATATATTATGTCATATTTGTATGACATTATATATAATTCACCTTTCTATTGGAAATTAAGATTTGTGATATAAGCATATCTCCCTTCTGTCTATAGAGGTTTTATTAGGGTCAAACAGCAAATGTACCTGATTGAGCCTCTGACCAATCACAGCGATGGAGATCATGCCATCTATAAGCAGGAACATCTAAAGATGAAAAGAAAAAAGAGAAGCACTTCTTCTGAATCAAAAATCACCTTTTACGACCACGAACCGCCAGTGTTTGCCTCTTTAAAGTACAACAGATGGGTAACAACATTTTCCAGTCAAACTATAGCAAATTTAAAGTGCATACGAAACTCATTTTTAAACAGTTGATATATGTTCTCAGAAAAGGAAACGTTTTCACACCCCAAGATTTGTGGAATTGTTTCTGGTGGTGGATAATCAGGAGGTAAGAAGCTTTTTTAATAAATATTTATGCTTGATGAATTTGAACTCCTCATAATGGTTGGTCAAAATGTTTTCACATTCATAGTATACAAACTATGGGTCAAATATGGACACTATCAGAAAAAGAATGCTAGAGGTTGGAAATCACATTGACAAGGTAAATTTTAGTTAATTAAGTAAACCGATAATAAAATAAATAAGTACATATGAAGAGTTCAGATGCAAAACCCTCTAGGTGCGTCTGACATGCGAAATTTTAAGTGAAAATAATTGATGAATGCATGTTTTGTCTGGAAATGCAGATACGAACCCAGGCGTAGACAGTTTAACAGACACTATTGATGACAAAATGAAAACAAAACCCACAAGGGGGCAAAACAACAAACTTGGCAAACAAGACACTAAACAGACTAGACTTAACAATAAACTTTACAATAGATTTTACTTTACTAGACTAGATTTGGTTTGGTTTGACTACACACACAAAACGTACAAAACAAGACAGCAAACACAAGGGCTTCAAATAAGGGAGCAAATCAAAAGGGCAACATGTGAAAATCATGAAACAATAACAAGGTAAGTAACGGAAATGGGGGCGGGGTCAGGAGACGAGACAAGGAAGCACACAGCACAACAAAGGCCATGTGCTACCCCACAAAACACGTGGCACTGTCATGATCCTGCCACAAGGAGCAACAACTATGAAATGTATAATACTGTACGTGCCGAGAGCATTCGGTGTGGTGTTTAGAGGCTTTTGCATCTGAGCCGCTCGTATGTTAAAGATATAAATGGCACAACAGAAATGTGTTATATATAATTAATGTCTTTATTTGCTGTCCCAGTTGTATCGACCTTTAAATATCCGGGTTCTGCTGGTGGGTTTAGAGGTTTGGAACACACACGATCAGATTGTTGTCAGTGTGAGTTCAGATGAAACTCTCAGTCGGTTTATCGAGTGGAGAAAAAAAAGTTTGCTTACACGGGTCAAATATGACAACACTCAGTTTGTGACGTGAGTATCACAGCACCTACTTACAGAAACTTCTGTTATTATTTACATTTATTTAATGTTGACTTACCTTCATGACAGCCCTATGGCTGAGACATAAATACCTTAAAGGTGCATTGTGTAACTTTTAGAAGGATCTCTTGACAGAAATGCAATATAATATACACAAATATATTATTAGTGGTGTAAAAAGCCCTTAATGATCTGTATTGTTTTTATTACTTTAGAATGAGCCATTTTATTTACATATACTGCAGTTCCCCTTACATGAAAGTCACAATTTCGGGCCGCCATGTTTCTACAGTAGCCCTAAACGGACAAACTGCTTTATAAAGCGTGTTTTGTCACTACGTTGTCTCAGACGATGACGTGTTTGTCCTGTGGTGGCAACTGCCTCTCTATGCGTTTTGAAAGGAAGAGGTGAGATGTAGACTGAGTCGTTGGTTGCAATTCAAAATTTTACACTGCAAAAATAATTTTTTACTTGGTATTTTTGTCTTGTTTTCAGTAAAAATATCAAAAAATTCTTAAATTAAGATGTATTTTCTTGATGAGCAAAATGACCTAGGAAAATAAGTCTATATATATAAATATATATATATATATATATATATATATATATATATATATATATATATATATATATATATATATATATATATATATATATATATATATATATATGCCAGTGGAATAAGAAAATATTTCTTCAACTTATTTTGTCTCATTTTTTGTCTAAAAACTAGACTTATTTTCTTAGGTCATTTTGCTCATCAAGAAAATAAATTTTAATTTAAGAATTTTTATATGGATGCCATTAAAAATCTACACAGTAGACCTTTAAAGGTGTCGTAGAATGTAAAACTGTATTTACCTAGGTATAGATGAATAATAAGAGTTCTGAACGTGGTAATAATATATCGTGAGCATCAAACGCGATTGTTTCCTCCTTCTCATGTTAACCTTGACAGCTGGAAAACAGGCCAATCTCAAAATAACACCGACTGTGATGTTACAGTTGAGATATATGCCCCCAACATTAAATTATACATTTAATTAAGTACAATGTTGTTGTTAAAAACTGTTAAGTTAGCGCTAAATACTTGTTAATGCTATATGCTGGTGTTTTGGGGGTGAAGTTCTACTATTAACGTTACAGTTACGTTTTGCAGGTCCATACTTAAATAAAAAAACACAAACTTACCACTCAGAAACGTCAAATAACAATCTCCAAACAATTAATTATTCCTCAAATTCTTTATCTCCGTCTGGTACAGGCACAAACATAATGTCTGTTTGCACACACAGAGCTACTGACATGAGCAGCTCTAAGAAACAGCCAATCAGAGCAGAGCTCAACATTATTATTCATGATCCATTCAAATAAGTGCAAATCCTAGGGTTGTAAATGGACATGTAAAACCATCTCTGGATAATGTTTGCACTTAATAAAGCCACATACCTTATGTAGATATCAGAGAACAATGTAACATATTATTTCAATGCATTCTTTGGCACCTTTAAAGTAATAAATATGTGCCATAGTTCAAATATTTTGAACCATTTGAAATAATGCTTCATGTAACAACACCAAAGCAGATGTGACCACACAGCAATGTGACAGCAAATTTGTTTCAGCTTAGGGCAAGATTATATATTTTAAATGTAATGTGTTTATTTACCATATTGTATTTCCACAGTTTTGTTGTATATTTTTTCTTACAGTGGAATTGATTTTTTGGGTGACACAGTCGGTTACGCAGACAAATTTGCAATGTGCACTGAAAACTCAGCAGGTATCAACCAGGTATGATCTGTTATAGTTATTAAAACAAGAAAAATAGTTGTATTAAAACATGTTAAAAAGAAAGAAATGGTTATGTTGTGTTATTTCTTTCAGGATCATAACCAAAACCCACTGGGATTAGCATCCACTATTGCACATGAGATGGGCCACAACATGGGTATGTCCCATGATACAGATGATTGCACATGTGACTCTACCAACTCCATCTGTATCATGACAGAGCGTGTTGGGTAAGACTGCATACTGCATACATTACGCCGCATTCAGACAGCCAGCGATGTTATCGCTGCTCATCGCCTGCCGCTGGTGGTTGATGTCACTTGTGGGCGTTCCCACTTCTGGTTGCATAGTAGTGTGACGTTACCCCATGTTGTAAACAACAAATCAGTGCTCCACTTACTTCACTCCCATTGGTAGTCGCTCGTGAAACTCGCTGCTAATTTGCATAAAGTTAAACTTTTCTCAACTTTTGTCGCGCGACTCCGTCGCTAATCGCGCCTACATTCTGTCGCCAACGGTCACTTTTGTTCGTGTCGCCGGAAGTCGCCCAGTTTCGCGTCGTTCTGCTACTGCTTGTCGTTGGCTGTCTGAATGGGGCGTTACATTAAATACCATCCATCTATTCTTTAATAACTTAACTTAAAAACAGGCCACAAAACACAGCTTAGCTTTATAACAACATTGCTGAGCCGTTGGGAAATGACCTTTACCTGATCTTATTATATGTATAGCAACCTGTTTCCGGACCGGTTTAGTGACTGCAGTCTGGAGCAGCTCAGTATGTTTCTGGATAACGCCAACCCAAGTTGCCTGCTGGACATTCCCAGCTCAGACAAACTTTATAGCGGGCCAGCGTGCGGCAATGCTTTCTTGGACCCGGGAGAGGAATGTGACTGTGGAAACGTGGAGGTACTGCACACACCCTGTCTCATAGAGGCTGACACAACAATGATTTCCGTAAACCGGAAAGTTTTTATTCAGTTTGGCTATTCCTTTACACAACGTTTTGAGGTCTTTGTAATGCAAACTTTGGGTTTTTGATAATGCCGTGTTGTCGTCTCTGTTTAAACTATGTAAATTCTAAACTGTGCTAAACGTGCACTGTATGTGGACCCTAAGTTATGTGTGAAAAGTGGACCATACTTCTGCCTTAAAGGGATACTCCACTTTTTTTGAAAATATGATCATTTTCCAGCTCCCCTAAAGTTAAACATTTGATTTTTACCGTTTTGGAATCCATTCAGCTGCTCTCCAGGTCTGGCTGTACCAATTTTAGCATAGCTTAGCATAATCCATTGAATCTGATTAGTCCAATAGCATCGCAGTAAAAAATAACCAAAGAGTTTCGATATTTTTCCTATTTAAAACTTGAACTTCTGTAGTAACATAGTGTATTAATACCGACAGAATATTAAAAGTTGGATTTTCTAGGCAGATATGGCCTTGACTATAACCCGGAATTAGTTTCTACCCATATCTGCCTAGAAAATCGCAACTTTTAATTTTCCGTGGGTCTTAGCACACGATGTAACTACAGTAGAGTCAAGTTTTAAATAGGAAAACTATTTTTTTGACAATGCTAATGGTTTAATCAGATTTACTGAATTGTGCTAAGCCATGCTTAAAGGAAAAAATCACTTGTTTAACTCTAATCTGGAAAATGAGGATATTTTTTAAAAAAGTGGAGTGTCCCTTTAAAGTTTAATACAGGAACCGACATGCAGATGACATCAATGTGCCGCGAGAGCTGTTTGAAAGCAAAGTCTTCCGATGATTTCTCGCCTCACCCTCGTGGTACTTTGATGTCATCAGCCTCTCGTTCTTGCAGCGCAGCTTGAAGTCCCTGCAGGAGGTCTCATGATGACCGCTGCTCTTATAATCTTTATTTTGGCAAGTAAAATCCTTTTTTTTGTTTTAACATTCAAACAGACTCGGTTCTCCCCCACACTCGCGCTATGCATATTGCATACATTATTCCAGAAGTAACGTTAATATGATTTGTTCTCTTCCACTGGGAAATTGTAGCGCAGTCGAAGTGAATTGTATTAATTATTTGCGCGCATTTTTGAATATGGCCACTTGTGGAATAAAAACTGCACAACGACAAAAGGTAAGACTTGGTTTTGCATTTAGCCCTGTTTTACTAAGAGTTTTATTTAGTGTTTTAGTCTTAGTTGGTTAACTATGTGTGCTCTATCACATCATTTAAAAGTCTTTATTGTGGGTTTATAAGTGTTTATTGGCAGTTGTCATGACAAGATTTGTGAAGGGATGTTACAGTATGTTTTGATATTATCTTGTTTTAGTTTATCTGTTGCTGGAGTTGCACTTAGTTAAGAATTACAACATTTGAAAAGCATTTTAAACAACCATGATTTCTATTTTTGTTTTTTATTTGTATTGCCACCATATTGTTGTCAGTAAGTGCACATCCGTGCAATCGTAGTATGACTTTGTACAGGTTGGTGGAGTATAATGTGGTTTCATAGATTAGTTATTTGAATGGCCTTGTACGAAGAATTTTTGCCATACCCTAGGTTTTTGTGAAACGCCGCCACTGCTTACACCTGACTCATCCTATTGATGACTAATGTGATTTGCTCTTTTATTAAAGGAATGTGAAAATCTGTGCTGTAATGCCACAACCTGCAGGCTCACTGACGGCTCACAGTGCGCTCAAGGAGACTGCTGTGAGAATTGCAAGGTAATGTTCAGATACTGTATGTCCTGCATGTTCCCCCAAAGACAGACAGCTGAGAGTGAATACGGGTCAAATGTATCAAAACGGGTAAACTGTATGTAGGGAATGCTAAAATAACTCAAGAACTTTTTTTTAAAGAAATGCGATGGAATTATTTTGTGAGTGTGGTATGAATCATTTAAGCCATGGTAGGGAGCTTTTACCATCTGGGCTAACTATAGACGGTTTCAACCATATACTGTGCTTTCAACAGTAACAACATAAACAAGCGGCTGTCGCGGTCCGCACATAACTTCCGGTAAACTCCTCTAATAATAAATAACAACAAAGTACTTTAAACGTAGTTTATTTATATAACAAGCAAAAAACAACACATAGATTACCTAGGAAGCCAAAACATTTGTTATTTTCGACAAGGCATTTGTTCAAGAGATTAGTTTAGCAACTAGTCAGACCATTGAAAAAACGAAACCGGAGGTAAAGTTCGGATCCAGACGTGTATCACGTGCGTCCGATGAAACCGTCTATAGACCCAATATAGTCTGGCTATGAGTAACCCACTTTCAGACAAAATAAACTTGAATTTGGTTACATGTCGATTTTGCCAAAAACTTGTGAGATGCAGAAGTCTACAGTGGTTGCAAGATGTTTGATTTTATTTCTTTATTTCATTTATTTTTGGGCTACGGTAAGACGTCGATTACATTTTCATTGACAGCCCAAATCTGATTTATTTTAGCTTAGACGTCTGAGCTTTATTTAGACGGCTATCAGACATCTTTTAAATGCAAAATTCCTTGCAGGCTGCAGAGCTGAGGTCAGTGAGAAGGAATGCTTGGATATCTGCTTAGTGCACTTGAGTGTCAAACAGGGCTAAAGGTGACGCCTAAAAAGCCTTCAGTGTTTTGCTGACCTTAAACATACAGTCAGTATCTGGAAGGGAATCCAGCTTCAGGAGTCCAGCCTTCATTTCCTGAGTCCGTCTTGGGCGTGTGTCTGCTTCCCTAATTCGTTTGTTTGGTTTAAAGTCTGGGAATGTGTGTAGTTTTTTTTTTTACATAATGCCAGCATGGGTTTAGAAATGAAACAGTATGGTTTTTTGGGATAGTTCACCCAAAATGAAAATTCTGTCATCATTTCTCAGACAAGTTACCCGTCCACAAAAAAGCCTGCCACAAATCTAAACTGACTGCCACAAATAGATTTCTTCACTTCACATTTTTTACTACCTCTCTATCACATGACAGGTTCTGTACCACGGGCACCAAGTGCGCACGTCCGCCACTCTTGCGCACACAAACACAGAATGTGCGTGGCAGTGTGCCCAACATTTTTGTAACTTAGTTACCCATAATTCACTCATCCCCCATTGAAAGTGCCACCACAAATAAACTGTAAATCTGTGGGAAAAACTGAAATGTCAATGAAAAAAGAAATAAATAATAAAAATAACTGCTTTATTTGTGATATAGCCTTGGTTGTATACCAGTCAGGTATAACCAAATGAACATCTTTATCTCTGGGCAAGTAACTTTTTTACTTGGACATGTGCATAACAAATTGACTTGTCTGAAGGACAAGCACATGACAATGCTTAATATCAAGCCCTGATTTACTCATCAAGTTCTATAAATCTGTACAAATTTCTTTGTTCTGCTGAACACTAAGGAAAATATTTGGGGCAATTTTTCTAACCAAACAGTTTATGAGCATCTTTGACTTCCATTTTTTTTTTTAAATTTTTCCTGCTTGATTACAAAAATCTTCCTTTGAGTTTAGGTTTGCAACAACTTGAGAGTGAGTAAATGAGTAAACCACCATTACGCCGCATTCACACGGTCCGTCAGCGTTAACGCTTAACGGAAGGCTTGTCTGAAGCGTGGCCAACAGCCAATCACTGTGGCCGCAACACAAGCTCCGGTCTTCCATAAACGTAATTGGCTGGCTCTGCCTAGGTTATTTGCATAAGGCGATATGATTGGCTGACGCACGCGTTGCCGCTTGAAAAGTTGAGAAATGTTCAACTTCTGCCGCGAGCAACGGCACTGACACGGCGCCGACGGATCCACAATTCAGTTCGCCAACGCTTGACGTCACCCATTAAAAGTGAATGGGAAGCGTCAACGCTTACGCCCCGTGTGAATGCGGCGTTAGAAATTCTTGGTAATGTGTTAGTCATTTCAAATGTTGTCTGCTGTAAGACTGAGCCAGGAATATTTGTCCCATTCTGCTTTCTGTATTACTGTTGGCAGACTGTTGTTGACAGTGATTGGTATTTGCTGTGTTTTTTTCTCTTTTGTCAGATTAAAGATGCTGAGAGTTTGTGCCGTGAGCCTGCAAACGAGTGTGATCTTGCAGAGTACTGCACAGGACTGTCAGAGCATTGCCCGGAAAATGAGTTTAACATGAATGGCATTCCCTGCAATTTTCATCAGGGTTACTGTTACAATGGTCGATGTCCCTCTCACCTCCAGCATTGCCAAAGTCTTTGGGGAGCAGGTACATTTATAGAGTCTAAAACAGTAAATTACGACTTAAAGGTGCTGTAGAAGCTAAAACTAGGCATAGATGAATAATAATGAGTACTGTACATAGTTATGGTATAATGTGAGCCTCAAACACGATTGTTTTCTCTTTCTTATGTAAACCTCGTGAAAACAGGCCAATCTCAACATAACACCAGTCAAGATGTATGCCCCAACATTAAATTATGCATTAAATTAAATACAATGTTGTTACAATGCTAAAAGTTGTTTCCGGTAAGCTAGCGCTATAGCTAGTTAATGTTATATGCTAGTGTTTAGGCTGAAGTTGACGTTACCATTGACGTTACAAAACTTACCACTTCATTAACAATCTTCAAAAAATAGATTATTCCTCAAATTCTGTATATTTGTATTTGATACAGGCTAAAAACAAATAAGGTCTGTTTACACACACACACTGAAATACTGAATTGAGCTGCTCAGTGAAACAACCAATGAGAGCAGAGCTCAACATTATTATTCATGACCCTTTCAAATAAGGTAATAATAAACCATTTCATTCTGGGGACAAATCTTTGGGTTGTAAATGGACATGTAAAAACGTTTCTGGATAATTTTTGCATTCAATAAAGTCTTCTATGTAGAGAACAATGTCTTCTTTGACACCTTTAAAGTTTTTTCTTTTAAAAGACACTTTAACAGTTATTGAAACACCCGTCCAAGGGTCAAGTTCATTTCACCCCACCCCAATTTAGTCAGAGCTTAGCTTAGATTAAGTTTTTTCAGGCTTTGTTAATGTTTTCCACCTGCATATCTGTTTATTTTTTTAGAGGCCGTAAAGGCACCTGATGCATGTTTTGTCCGAAACACATTCGGCAAAAATGATTCTCACTGCGGAAAGACAGAAAATGGTTACAGAGCCTGTACCAAAGAGTAAGTTCAAGTATTTTCCTTTCCTGTTGGGTTGAAATTTAACCTGTGCTGGGTCGTTTTAACCCATTCTGTGTCAAATATAAACATTTTCTGGGTTAATTTAACCCAAAGGCCGGGTTGAAAATAGTGTAGATTTTTGAATGCTTTTGGTTCATAGTAATGTGATACTTTACTAGGCAAAGCTTTCTGTCTGTGCTTTTAAACCTTCCCCCTTTTTCTTCATACAGAAACATGTTTTGTGGAAAGATATTTTGCTACGGAGGAAACGAATACCCTGTTACAGGTAGGAAAGCTATCATCAAAACCTTTACAGGGGTAACATGTAACATAGCTGGAGACTGGACAGAGGAAGACACCCTCAGCATGGTGCCTACTGGAACAAAATGTGGAGACAACAAGGTAAGCATGCAACGATTATTACAGCAGGTGTGCATTTTGTAAAAGAGCCAAAAATACAACGCCTTCCTCTTTTACGTTTCAACAGGTTTGCTATGATTTTATGTGCCAAGACCTGAATGTTTATGGCAGGAATGAAAACTGTTCGCTGAAATGCAATGGAAGAGGGGCAAGTGTAAATCTGTTTTATTGCACATATTTATAATTCATAACATGAAAAGCTGTATGAGTGTTATGATTTATCATTTATGCAGATTTGTAATCATAAGAAGCAATGCCACTGTAACCCTGGTTGGGCGCCACCATACTGCGATGTGAAATATTCTGAATTGGCACACAGTAAGAAGATAGCTCATCTTTTCTAAAAATTCCTAAATGTGTTTAATAACCTGTAGTAATTTAATAATTTAACTCACTCGACTCTCATCCAACGGTTTAGAACGGGTAAGGGTGGTTGGCATCTGTGTTGCTGCTGCATTCATTTTTCTCTTGCTGGTATTTGGAGTTTTTGGAGTGTATTATTATAAAAGGAGAAAAGCCATCAGTCACAAGACGTGAGTAGCTGACTGTATACTGCATTTTCTTTTTTATAAAAAAAACAGCTCATTGTGTCCGTCAGTATTCTTATGCTTGTCTGCTTGTATACAGCAAAGAGTTATCATCAGGACAGCTGACTCTTCTTCATAAAAGCAGCGCTGTCAGGAGGAACCCCACCGAAATCAGCCAACCCATATTCATGGAAAGCTCTGTGACTCGACCCTGCACCCCAATAACTGCTAGAACGACTCCGACACGTCCTGCCCCTCCAGTTAGAAAACCTTCATAATAATACCTTTTATTTACTGTAATGCCTAACGTGCAGTATAAAGTTTTGTTTTGTATGTAACTAAATATTTTTTTACCCATATTTCAGAAAATATAACGATTTGTTTATGATAAAGTAAAATTACATTGGCATCATAGTTTATTATGATTCATGAACCCTTATTATAAAGTGTTACCAATGTATTTTTTGTCAGAAAACATGAAATGATTTTTCTTCTTCTATTCTGTTTGCAGCCTCCTAAAAAGCCTGTAACCCAGCCACGGCAGACCCTAGTAACCCAGGTGATTGAATGGCACATCTTTTGAATTTATTAAGAAATTAATTCATCTATTTAAATATATTGTTTGTTTGTTTATCT